>NC_086444.1:965712671-966028505 GCF_028390025.1 Pseudophryne corroboree
GTATTTATACACATAGTATAGACTATACAGAGGAAGTGGGTCTAGACTGCACACCCTAGTGGCTGTAATGAGAGGTGCTATCTGCTGAGATTTTATGGTACTTCAGGAGAAGGAATGGGTGCAGATGCCCTATGCAATCATTACTGTCAATAACAATATATAATATATAATAAGAGGTTGTTAGCCTATAATTGACCAATGATATGGGCTTGCCTACCGCGTCAAGGTCACCTCTATCGAGCAAGTCCCTAACACTTTGGGGTTCACATTGGGGTGCAGGGCACCCCCAAATCAGCCCAGCCATGAACCCCCCCCAAGGCATCACACTAGTAGAAAATAGTGAGGTGTAATAAAGTATAGGAGAAGCAGAGGTAGTTACTGTGTAGAAAGTGTTTTACAATTAGATATAAAGTAGGTGAGAAAAATATACATGGATAAAATAACACACATAGGAGGTAGTGAAAAAATAGTGAATATAAGTGTTAGGGTGTGATGCCCCGGAGTGTCCCCGACAGAACAGTTGAGGGGATGCGGTGGGCAAGCCCATATCATTGGCCAGTTATAGGCTAACAACCTCTTATTATAATATTATTCTTTATATCTAATTTTAAAACACTTTCTACACTTAGTAACTACCTCTGCTTCTCCTATACATTATTACACCTCACTATTTTCTACTAGTGTGATGCCTTGGGGGGGTTCGTGGCTGGGTGATTTGGGGGTGCCCTGTGCCCCAATGTGAACCCCAAAATTTTAGGGACTTGCTCGATAGAGGTGACCTTGACGCAATGAGCAAGCCCATATCATTGGCCAATTATATGCCAACAACCTCTTATTATATATTATATATTGTCATTTACAGTAATGATTGCATAGTGCATCTGCACCCATTCCTTCTCCTGAAGTACCATAAAATCTCAGCAGACAGCACCTCTCATTACAACCATTAGGGTGTGCAGTCTAGACCCACTTCCTCTGTAATGACTTAAGGAAGGGTAAAGACCGATTAATGTAGATCTTCTATGCAGCTCAATGTATCCCTATTATTTACACTGTCATTTAAGGATTCAACATGGCAGCCATCAAATAATTCTCTTACTTATGGATTACTTTACTTTATTTGATTTGCCCAAGGCATTTGTTATGTAGGAGGTGTACTAAGCCATGAAGAGTAAAAACGTAGATAGAGATAATTTAGCAACCAATCAGCTCATAGTTTCTATGTTACAGTCTGTGTTTCAAAAATAGCAAATAAGAGTAGATTGGTTGGCACTTTAGATCTCTCCAAGGCTTAGTACATCTGCCCATTAGTGCCAATTATTAGATTCCTTTTTACTTTTTAACTTTTACATTCTGTGACATTTTTCTCATTATATTATCTCTGAACTTGATTTCGCAATGCATTTGCCTTGATGCGACTTTCTATCTATATTTAAATAAAACAGCTTCATAAAATGACCAGTACGGGGCTTGTACTGTCAAGAACAGTAATACAGTATCACATAATCAGAGGGTTATATTACACACGCAGAGGTCCCAATAGTCATGCGCTCTTTAACTGCTTTCTAAAGACACATTGGTACAGACTGATTAGATACAGTTAGATCTATATATATTTAACAACTGGCACAATTTGTGTCATTTAGCTGTTTACCAAAACATATTTGTTAGTTATATAATGAAAATGATTTTAAATTGAAGACAATCGCCATAATTGGAGAAAGAGTTTAGGAATTACAGCTGTTTAATATGTAGACCCCTCTTTTTCAAGAGACCAAAAGTAATTAAACAATAGACTCAAAAGCTGTTTCATGGACAGGTCTGGGCCTTTGTTATTTCTTCATCAATTAGGAAGGTAAAAGGTCTGGAGATGATTCCAACTATAGCATTTGCATTTGGAAGCTGTTGCTTTGAACCCACAACATGAGGTCAAAGGAACTCTCAATACAAGGGAAATAGCCCATCCTTTGGCTGCAAAAATAAAAATAAAAGATACAAAGAGATATCAGGAACCTTAGGAGTGGTCAAATCAACAAATCAACAGTTTGGTACATTCTGAGAAAGAAATAATGTACTAATGAGCTTGGCAGCACAGAAAGTCCTGGACATCCATAGAAGACAGCAGTAGTGGATGATTGCAGGATCCTTTCCATGGTTAAAAAAAAAGACACTTCACAACATCCAGCCAACTGCATAACAATCTTTAGGAGGTAGGGTTATAAATTATCCAAGTCTACCATAAAGAGAAGACTTTAAAAAAGGCAAATTCAGAGGGTTCACCACAAGGTACAAACCATTCATAGGCCTCAAAAATAGAAAGGCCATATAAGTCTTTGCTGAAAAAAAGCATCTATTCAGCCAGCTCAGTCCTGCAACAGCATTCTTTGGAAAGATGAAACAAAGATCAACTTTTACCAGAATAATGGAGTAAAAAAGTATGGGAAAGGCTTGGAATGGCTAATATTCCAAAGAATACCACATCTTCTGTAAAACAAGGTGAAGGCAGTGTGAGGGCATGTTCCTGCATGGCACTGGGTCATGTTGCCAGATAGGTAATTTGCGTAAAATATAATTTAGCAATATTATATGGATAAGGTATCTTGTCTCAATTAAAACATTAATGATGAAAGGTGATCCTACCCATAGTGAACAGGATGGAAATATATGTTATAGTAATGAATAGATTTGAATGCATTAGTTAAATGTTTAGATGACTTATGAAATATTGTTGTATTTGTGTGCATATAGATGTGTATTTGTGGGAGACATGGTGTAGAGTGAACAAGTTATACCTGGTTAAATCATGAAGGTTGCATGCATGGAATATGATAGATAGATAGATAGATAGATAGATAGATAGAGAGAGAGAGAGAGAGAGAGAGAGAGAGAGATAGATAGATAGATAGATAGATAGATAGATAGATAGATATGCTGTATGGCTGAATGGGTCACTTAGCTTAGGCCTTAATATGAAAACAGCTGCTTGTACACACAGGTGAATGATTACGAGCCACAAATACCTACATGCCTTCAGGAAGTGTAATCTGGCCTTCTGTCCAGTCATACTGCTGGCCCGTGACAATTACAACAGAAGATCTATTGAAACTGTAACACCCAAACCAAGTGAAAATATTTACACTTCAGATATCCAAAGGGAAATAGTTAATGAATAAGGAAGGATTACATTTTATGAACCCAAAACACATGTCCTTTTTGTCACCATACAGCAGAACAATTGGACATGTTTTATGACACTTTGGAATCTGGCGGTTATCAGTTACAAGGGACCCAATAGGAATATGCCAGTTTGAAATGGTTAAGTTAGGTATAAATATACAGTACATGAGTTCAGTCAGAGAGATAAGTCAGGAGGAGAAGGAGTTGGAGATCAGAAGGAGAGAAGATGCAGAGTTAAGAAGAAGCTAAGTGCAGGAGGAGGGATGTTCACACATAAGAAATTATATTAGGATGGTAACTATGTACTTGCAAGTATACATTTTAGATGATAAGAGCTGTGAATTCCATGTTTGAACTTGGAATCATAATTTAATAATTCATATGTATGAGAACTGCATTTATGTATCAGCTACCTAGTTTGTAATACTGACATATTTGCAGATATATATATGATAAACAATATATAATATAATATACATATATTATTAGTGAAGAGTCCACTTTTCAATAATTGGAACCACAGACATTCTTATAAAATATAAAATTATATAAGATTCCTCAACAGTCACTGGTGTTTATTGATGATATGACAAAAGACCGAAGCAGCTGGATGAATTCTGAAGTCGGTAGAGATGTACTGACTGCTCAGAATATGCCAAATTCAGCAAAGTTGATTGGACGGTGCTTCACAGTACACATTGACAATGACCCATTCCACCTGTTATCTACATGTTCCCAGGGACAGTAGAATAGTCTAGAACAAAATAACAAGAAAATAGACTTGGTGCTATAGTTTAATTTTTTTAATTTTCTTCTATATGTATATATATATATATATACATATATATATACACATATACACAACACACAGATTCTCCAGCTGCTGCTTATCAAGGGGATACTCAACCCCTTAGAGGTGCAGAAAACATACAAGGGAAAAAAGAGCGCTTTTGGAGAAACAGGTATATTTTATTTATACACAATAAAAATGTATCTAAAATGTACAGTATACAATACACACATACAAAGCAACAAACAATTTCACTATAAAGCACCAGCCGGTGTCCGTACTAAAACATTATTAAATAAATTAAAAAAAACAGTCCATTCTCTGTCAGCTACTGATGATTCTAAGTGTTGGTACTTATAGCTTTCGTTTTGCCTCAGCTGAGTTAAGTGTTGGTACTTATAGCATTCTTTTTGCCTCAGCTGAGTTAAGTGTTGGTACTTATAGCTTTCTTTTTGCCTCAGCTGAGTTAGTCAATGTTAACAAGCATATTTTCCACAGTGCTGTCTGGTTAGTATAGCATTAATTGTGAATTCATATAGGCATGCAGTCATTTGTAAATTGTTTGAAGAGGCTTGCAAAGAAATCACAGCTTTGCAACCCATTTGTAGTTGTTATATTGAGTTTACCAAGTGTTGGTGTAATAGTTCCTCCCGGCTTCTGGTGCTTTCAACCAAGTATTGGTGCCATATCCGGAGTATCCAAATAAATACTTACAGGTTTTTGCTGTGGATGGGTGGACCAGTACTGGGTGCCTCTGAAATGTTGACATTGTCAAAATGTCAACAATAGTATTAGGCTTGGGGTTAGGGTTAGCAATAGGGATACCATTAGGGTTATAGTTAGGATTATGGTTACCATGAAAGGGATAGAATTACTATAAAAATGCATTGTTACCATTTTAAAAACATGCTGAATATTATCATAATCAGTGTTGACATTATGAACATGTTGATTTGTTCGTGTCGACATAACAACTACTGTATGTGGACATTGTGATGATTGCTGACATTCTGACTGAAGACATACAATATCAAACCCATTATACAACACAATGGAGGACATGTACAGTATGTAACTGTTCTGTGGGTATGAAATAAGAATTTGATACAGCAACCACTTCAATGTTTGTTTTTGTTTTTAAGCCGTACCATTAAAATGGTAAAATCTGATTGCTTTCTGTGTAACACTTTTCTACCAAGGTACAGTTTTCATTAATAGGTACAGTTTTCACAAAGTTGACAGTTCCTATTTTATGACATACAATATTGCATAATATTTCACTTTAGATACTGTACAGCTAAAAAACAAACACAATCATTTTTGATTTGTGAAGATTAATGCACACAGTATAAAATCAAATGTTCTATGGAAATCTCAGGGTAAGAGATCTATGTACTAAGCCTAGGAGAGTGATAAAGTGAAGAGACATGAAGAACCAGCCAATCAGCTCCTAACTGCCATGTACAGTATTAGGTTTTTGCAAAATGACAGCAGCTGATTGGTTGGTAGTTTATTTCTCTCCACCTTATCACTCTTTTAGGCTTAGTACATCATCCTCTAAATATGAGCTAGGTAACATACTGTATGCACTGTATCATTTTATTTAATGGGTGGCTTTACTAATACAATTCTAAATCACTTTATTAATATACGTGAACAGCTACATTATAAACTTACCTCATTATGGAGTAGCTAAATACACCCATTTGATTACACTAATTAAGATGTTGTTTTGTACTGAAAGCATTTATGATTAAGTTAGATATTATTATAAACTGAAATACAGATCCAAAATGTAAAATTTATTAAGTTGTTAAGCTGTTTTGGTTGAACTATTTACTCTATATAATAGCCTACAGTATGTTGCTGTTGCACAGTTAGTAGAGAACATGTGTCTTTTCTTTTAATAATGCAAAATGTAATTTGTTTTACTTGTAGTTCTCTGCAGGGAGCCGAGACAGGATCTCATACCAATTTCTTTACTTTGAATTAAATGTGAATATTACATTCTCTTAATTCGCTACTACATGCAAAAATGTAACAAGATTAGTTTATAAATATAGTACAATGTAAATGGAAACACAATACAGAAAAAAATGCATTTAAGAGAACCCCTTATGGTATATTGGACACTTTGTAGCAAATTCCAAAAATTGCACCACTTTGTTGCAGTTATCAGTAATTTTTTATGCTAGTCACTATAAATTGCGTCTTCATTGCCCTAGCATCCCTACGCACTTTATTGGAGAGTGAGACATGGAGAAGATCTGGTAGCATTGTCTACAAGCACAAAATGGTGAAAAGATAAGATTATAAACTAGCCATACAAAAGGGATTGCATTAAAATAATAACAGGATTGTGAGATGCATCATCAGGATAAGATATTGTCAAAATATAACAAATTGCTGCCAGAGAAACTGATTTGCAATACTATTCACTGGATAGTGAAACAATGTAAGCACTACACAAAATATTGGGGCACCCTTAAGAAGATAAATAAACCACAATACATTTTCAAAATATATATTAAAAAAATGTTACATAGCACTTTGCACAGACATCACCCAAAAAACAAGCAGTGAACTAATCAAATCATATGAATATTATTATTGTTACTCTTAATAATTGAATATACTGTATCTCAGAGAAGAAATACAGAAAATAAATGACATGTTGGCGATGATGCGCATTCTACATAAACATTGGTTATTATGACATAATTTTCATCCACAGGCAAATCGGCTTATGTGATACAAGTGCTGAGTTTGGGGCTGCACCTCCACTATGAATATATTTTGTGCTAATATATGTTATCTTATAAATTGATGGTTCAGTACTTGTTTTGTGGAAATGCGCTATGCATTTGGATCGTCTCCATTTTGTAACATTTTTTTTAGGTTTTTCCTAATGAACTGAATGACTTGGATACTGATTTTAAGTACTTGTATACTCTGCAAGTAACTAGAACAGGCCAACACCAAACATATGAGGCAGACAGTAGCTAAGCTGCTCTGTCACTCATGTGAAATCTCAGATAAGGTATAGAAAATAGGAGAGTTTGATACAATGGGATAATAGCCAATCAGGACCCCTTAAGCAGCCATGTAGAATCTATCTGACTCCTTGTCGTTATCTGATAAACATCACTGAACAGAAATGAAGATATTAGAAAAATACATCATCACTATGGCAGAGAATTCATTTGTAAATGGTTTTTGTATACTGATGAACTAAGAGAGTGAACAGGAATGACTGAGTGCAGCATTCTAGCATTTTTATGAAGTCAAATGTAGTGGTTTCAAAGCAATGAATAGTTACATGAGTATTTTTACACGTCAGTTGGCCAAACAATCATTTGCCTTTGATTATATGTGACACAGAAACATGTAGTCGTAGAAGTGGGAGCACCAGATGAGGCGCCGGCCAGATCTGACAGTTTCTGCCCATTATTTCTCATTAGCATCATGTGACAGGAAGCTGACCTAACTTGACACCACTGCAACATTTGCCTTTGTCCTCATTACATGGCGTCTTGTGCTTAGTGGGCTTGCAAGCATTGTAATGTTCGTTCTGTTTGTCTCACTTGACTCAGATCTTGACAAGAATTAGAAGCTATATTATGTTTGTAATAATCATGGTTCTGTAAAATTACTGATTCATGCAGTCAAAGTGATTAACTTATACAAGTAGCCTATAAGAGCTTTTGAAGAATCATAACAGTAAACAGTGTGTTACTTATAGGAATTAATTTCTTCTATGCTACACAAAGCAAATTTAAGCACACAAATGACTGATATCCTGGTTAACAATAAAATGATTAAGTTTGACGCAATGGACAGGGGCTTTATATTCAAAAATAGCATTTTGTGGCTTTGCTTGATGAGTAATATAAGTGGATCTAAGTCAAAAGGATGGTTTGGTTAAAGGTTAGAACTCGTTTTGTGGTTTACTATATTTTCCCTCAGAGGTTGAGGCAATATAAGATGGGAAAGCAAAATACATCAAAATGCAACTCTCACTCCCAGAAATAATGACACATATAGGGGGGATTCAATTGCTATTGCCACCCGGTCTCCCTTCTAAAGTGATGGGAAATCGCAGGGATGATATTCAATTGATGCCCATTATTGTGCCGATTGCACCCATCAGTGTCTGGTTTACTCACATAATGCAGCTAAACCTGGCGAAACTAATGGGCGCAATCATGAAAAGGGCCGTTTGGGTGCCCAAATGGGTCACTTTTATCACAATTTAGCATGTTGGTGGGGGATGGGGGAGCTACGAGCTGAAATGCGCCTCCCCGTGGCTCAGCACGTCCGAACAGAGAAAAAGTAACATATGCTAGTTGTTTTAGAAAACAAAAGGAAAAATGTTTTAACTTAAACATTCCTTTATACAATACCTGTAGGTTAGTTTACAGTAGTCATTGTATCCACAGAGACCATGTTCAATCAAAGAATTAAAAACAACAGCAACTCAGCTCAATAGTTGTTAAAATGTAAACCTGTTGCCTGGTAGATGTACTGTCTAGTGGAACTGAGACATGACTTCATTATGGGAATTAAAACTGTTAATCATTTTTAAAAAACAGTCTAACATGAACTTTATTAAATGTTAATGTTAATGCTTTCATACCTTTGTTTGTTTACTGATGATAAATACATTTTCATGTGTCTATTATTATAATTCATCTTAGTGTTGGTTTCCATGGGAGACTGGAAATATGCCTGTACCTGAATTCTTTAAAAAAAATACTGTAGGAAAAATAGCACTGATGCACTGAAATGTGGATTGCTTCATTTATTGGTAGGGCACTTGCAGAATTAATTACATTGGGGGTCATTCCGAGTTGTTTGCTCGTTATTTTTTTCTCGCAACGGAGCGATTAGTCGCTAATGCGCATGCGCAATGTCCGCAGTGCGACTGCGCCAAGTAAATTTGCTATGCAGTTAGGTATTTTACTCACGGCATTACGAGGATTTTTCTTCGTTCTGGTGATCGTAATGTGATTGACAGGAAGTGGGTGTTTCTGGGCGGAAACTGGCCGTTTTATGGGTGTGTGCGAAAAAACGCTACCGTTTCTGGGAAAAACGTGGGAGTGGCTGGAGAAACGGAGGAGTGTCTGGGCGAACGCTGGGTGTGTTTGTGACGTCAAACCAGGAACGAAACTGACTGAACTGATCGCAGATGCCGAGTAAGTCTGGAGCTACTCAGAAACTGCTAAGAAGTGTCTATTCGCAATTCTGCTAATCTTTCGTTCGCAATTTTGATAAGCTAAAATTCACTCCCAGTAGGCGGCGGCTTAGCGTGTGCAAAGCTGCTAAAAGCAGCTTGCGAGCGAACAACTCGGAATGACCCCCATTATCGGTTCCAGTTACTGTAAGCCCTGAGCCATTGAAAGGAATGTTAATTTCTTGGTAGAAATATAGATTAAAAAAGCAACCTTTCAATAGGTTGACATACAGTAGGAACAACAATATTAAATGCCATAAATAAAATAAATATGCTAAATATTACTAGTATAAATAGGGCAGTAAGTAGTAGAACCTTATAAGTAACTAGTTCCCAGCCCGTCAAGATGATGGAACAACATAACAGTAATGTCAGCGCTGGTGGCTGTGCGCACTAAATGGAGTTGCTCCATTGGGCACCATCCAGTGGCCGCAACACACAAATTCCCCCCATAGAGGTGAGGAGCGGTTTTAGCCTTTTATTATATAGGATAATATATAATAATACTACTAGTACTACTACTACTACTACTACTACTACTACTAATAATAATAATAATAATAATAATATAGGACAATTGAAATTAATTTGTATTTATTCTTATATTTTTTCTTCTAAAATAATGCTTATTTTTCTCCTTTTATGGCTTAAGCAAGGGTACATTGGATCTGACTTTATTACACATGGCATTCCTGAATCCTGAGTGATTCAGGCGCTTTTATTACATTTTTTGTAGTGAGTCTAGACATTGGCTTCTTCACATAAAAACAAATGGATGGTGCAACCCAATCCAAGTTAGGTATGAGACTTGATCTCTGCCAGTTTCACTGAGTCAGGATGTCAGGATTTTTGTAAGGGATAGCAGAACGCACTTTCAGTTACTGTTTCCCTGGCATCACTAAAAGCATGTTCAGTCTTTGTTCTGGAATATGGGCAGGGATGTGTTTCAATGGTAAATGCTAAACATTGTATTCCCCAGTCTAGTTTCTAGTAGGACATAATCCGGATGGAAGTACTATAGGTCAGATTATGTATATTACCACCAATGTCTGCACAAAAGTTGTAGAATATGGCAGATCTTTATCCTATTTTTATCCAAACTATCTGTTATACTCAAGATGATTTAGGGCCTAATTCAGACCTGACGGGCAAAACCATGTGCACTTCAGAGGGAGGGGGGCAGATATAACATGTGCAGAGAGAGTTAGATTTGGGTGGGTTATATTGTTTGTGTGCAGGCTAAATGCTGGCTGCTTTATTTTTACACTGTAATTTAGATTTCAGTTTGAATACACCCCACCTAAATCTAACTCTCTCTGCGTATGTTATATCTGCCCCACCTGCACTGCACCTGTGTGCATTTTAACAAACGTACAGAAGTACTGTGATTTTTAAATTTTTTTATTTTGTTCCATTCAGAGCATTTTAATGCCTAAATCAACTGGAATAATACTGTATTGCCTGTGTATTTCTATACCTGGACAGCTAATGTTGCTAATGACTAGTACTGAAAACAGTTGTGTTCACAGATTTTTCCACTGGTATAATGTAAGAGGAATAAGTGTTCAAGGAGCTATAAACTTGTTTTATAAGGCTATAAACATGTGAAATTTGTTTATACTTGCTGTTTAAATCGGCCAAATCCATTTGTCCATTCTTACTGGTCAGCAGCCTCAGACAAGATGAAGTTAGCAATCTTGGGAGTTAACCGCTTCAGAGACGGAACTATTCCTTGTACATGAAACAGTAAGTAGACTATCAACTACACACTGTCTATATCAGCTCCAAACCAAAGCATTGAGGCAAGGGGTCAGGAATAGAGACTGTGTCAGCTAAATGCCACTTATTAAACACTTAATCTCTGGAGGGTTACCCAGTGGCATGTCTATAATAGCTATAGGGTGTGCCGTGCACACAGGAACCACACCGTACACCCTTCACCCAGATTTAATTCTCACCTCTCTCGTGTCACGTGGCAGCATGCTGCACAAATCACCAGGAGGATGGGGCAGCGGCCATTTTCCTAGACATATGTACATGCAAAGCAGACAAATCACCAGGAAGATTCCATAGGTACCATGTTCCTTGAGACCTGCATATATGCAGTATACTCATGCACAGTAACAAAGTCAACTCACTTGCGCCATCCCCACCCATGACAGAGGAGGGGGTCCTAGGGTGACTGCTTCAAACAGGCCTACTTCTCTCTTAATACACCTCTGGGGTTATCTATTTATAAACAGGTCAGCATTCCCAAGCAGTTTATGGCTGCCTGGGTTTGCTGAGAAAACGAGCCTAGTGCTGGTTTTGAGTTTGTCTTCTGACGGGTGTATCTGCATACGTGTACACCTCTGATTTAGTTGTAATTGCCTTTACAGAACTGTACTGTGCATATGTTTGTTCACCCCTCCTCTCTGGCTCTGCATCGGAATCTGAATACAGACAAATGTATATGCACAGTGCTGCAATTAGTTAATATTTCTTCCAGTAAGGGGCATGGCCACACATCACAGAGGAGTGTCCACATGACAAGCCCCAATTTCTTGTCAGTCTTGGCGTATGCCCAGCAGTCCAGGAGCTAATGGGGTGACCCCGGGTCCATCTCACCTCCAAGCGCTGTGACTCGCCCGACAGCGCAGCTATTGGCACCGGTGGTAATGTGGTGTGTGGTATAGCATTTTGTCTACTAATTCCTTAATGGTATGTCATAGAAGCCTATACTACCTTACTTGCTCCATTGCATGTGCATCATTGGTGCATATGCACAACATGAAAATATGTATTTTATGCAACTACAAAAAAGAATCCTACATGATGTCCGATGCATTCCCAGGGGAAGTAGGGGGAGACACAACCTCACCTGTCATACTATGCTTTATCCACTGTTCTATGTTATAAATATATTTGTATTATTCTAAATGAAAATAATACAAAGAAGATATTTCTAACACAGTTTTAACGATAAAAATCATTTGAATTTGCAGCGCTCTGTTACAAATACTGGGAGAGACAAAAAATGCTGCGAGTCCATCCTGCCCTCTGATAATTAGAAGCTGTCTGGAGCATAGCCCTGCAATCACTAATACTACTGCATTCAGTGCTTTGCGGTAACTGCAATGAAAAATGTACCAGGGGAGGCAGCTATCACATGTGCCTTATTGACGGGGGAAGGGGGCTTGGTATTGAGCACATATCACTTCACACCCCTATCAGCAGGGCCGATCCTACCATTACAACAGGTCACTCACTCATTCCCCAGTCCGCCCTGGATACTGACTCCTCTGTTTGGTGCACACCCTGTGTTTCCCTTTCCTGGCTTTGTGTGTGTCCCCTGCACTGCCATGTGGCCGGCCATTTGGGTCGGGTCAGACGGTATCCTATCCCGCACCATCAAGAAGGGTCAGGCTGCTGAACAACAGGGACAATGTACAAAAAAAGCTAAAATCATGTCATTTTTGCAATCTAAAACCCAAAGTTTTTAAAATCCGAACCAGGAATCGATTCAGATCAGATCTCCTCAGGAGAACTGAACCGGGACTCGGTTTGGTTCGGAACTGAAAAATTTGGGTGGGTTCGGATTTCTACAGAACCGAACCACACATCTCTAGATTGTACTAGGATCGCTAAAGAGAAATATGCAAAAGAGATACCAGTAATAAGACTGAATGCCTGAATTATCTCTGCAAAGCGCTGTTTAATATGTGTATGCTACATAACTGTGAATAAATAACAAGTTCCAAAAGTATCTCTAAAAGCCTTGATGTAGATCAGTCCATGGTAAGGGAAGCGGTTACAATAAGGCTAGTCGGGATCCCAGCGGTCACAATGCCGATGCCGGAATCCCGACTAGCGGTGAAATGCTGCCGTCAGAATACCGGTGCCATAAGCTGTTCGCCCTCTGTGGGTGTCCGCGACACCCATAGAGGGAGATCTATTGCTCGCCCTGCTGCCGGCATACTGGTGGCCAGTAAGCTGCTGTCAGTATACTGACAGCCGGCATCTCGGCTGCCGGTATAGCATACTGAACCCCATGGTAAGTTGAATTGTCTAAAAGTTCAGCACTGTTGCTACAGTACTCTCCCTAGGGGTGAGCATCCTGCGAAGATGACTGCAAGAGTACAGTGAATAATGCTCAATGAGTTAATAATAAGTTTCATGTGCCAGCTGACTTCCATAAATCTCTGCCACATGCAAACATATATATGCAGGAATCTACAATAAGTAAAACACTAAACAAGAATAATGTTCATGGGAGGACACAACGGAAGAGTCAAGTTTTGTCCAAAAAATATATTGTTACACATCTGAAGTTTGCAAAAGAGCATCTGAATGTTCCACAGCACTGCTGGCAAAATGTTCAGCGGACAAAGGAAATAAAGAGTGAGCTGTTTGAAATGAACTCACAACACTGTGGAGAAAACAGTCATAGCATATCAGCATCAAAACCTCATCCCATTTGTAAAATAAGATGGAGGGAGCATCATGGTTTGGGGCGTCTTTATTGTCCTGGATCACTGGTTTTCATTGATGTAAAAATTATTTCCAAAGCTATCAAGGAATTTTGCAGGACAATGTGTGTCTAGTTGTCCGACAATTGAAGCTCAGCAGAACTTGAATGATGCAGAACAGGACAACCACCCAAAATATCCCAAACACTTGGATGACGAAGAACAGGACAATAACCCATAACATAAAACTAAATCTACAAATTAATGGCTTCATCAGAAGAAAATTCAGCTTCTGCAGTGTTGAAGTCAGAGTCTTGACTTTAACCCAATTGAGATGCTGTGCCATGACCTGAAGAAAGCAGCTCACACCAGTCACCCCAAGAATATTGCTGTGCTGAAAGTGTTGTGGGAAGGAATGGTCCAAACTCTTCCTAACCATTGTGCAGGTCTGATTCACATCTCCAGGAAATGTTTGGTTGAGGTTATTGCTACCAAAAGTACAACCAGTTATTGATTTCAAAGGTTCACATACTTCTTCTGCCTACCACTGTTAATGCGTATCTGGTGCATTCAGTAAAGGCATCAACATGTATAATTGTTTGTGAGTTGTAAGTTTAAGCATACTGTGTTTGTCTATATTTGTGACTTACAGATGTATCCTTACACACTATTGCCGCAGGTGCATCAAACAGCTCTTCTCAACATGCCAGGCCCTATGTGACTCGGCATGCGCTGAGCATCTTTTTCTCTTGACTGTGTGTCTTAGTCACACAGAGGCAACAAAACCACTTAATGAGATGGCACTGAAAATGTTATATGTGACACTGTGTGCGAATGCGTCCGAATCATTATATGTAGTGCTATGATGAAGTGTTGTGCTACTATGACTTTATACATGTTAAAAACATATTCCTGTGCAGCTAGAAGTCACGATTCCAGCTAAGTCTCCACCACATGGCATATTGAGGCATGGTATATGGTGTAGATGAGGATGAGATCACATTTTATGACTAATTTATGCAGAAATTCGCCGTTAATTCTAAAGGACTCACATACTTTTTCTTGCCACTTTATTTCACGTTGTCTTATGTAAAGAATATTGCAGGACACTGTTGTGAAGTCTGAAAACAGCTGTTTATGGTGAATACCAGCCTGCACTCAGCAGCATAGCAATACGAATAGAATGATTAGCCATAATCAATAAATACAATATGTTTTCTAAAATAAAATGTAGTAAATTACATTCACAACCCTGTGTTGTCTTTGTAAGGCTAACATCTTATTCAGTCACAATGCAAAACCTTACAGTACAATAAAGCAAAATAATAGAAAACACTTAAATGTTAAGACACGGGGGTTCATTCCGACCCGATCGCTTGCTGCAGTTTATCACAGCGCAGCGATCGGGTTGGAACTGCGCATGCGCTGGTGCCGCAGTGTGCCGGCGCATGCCAGACGGCGAAGGCCATCGTTCCCTAACAATCGCCACTGCCTGATTGACAGGCAGAGGCGGTTGCTGGGCGGGAGGGGGAGGCATGGCGGCCTTTGGCCGCTGGTTTGGGGGCGCAGTCCGGCCAAAGCAGGCGTGGCTGGACCATGCGGGGGGCAGGCCGCAGCGGCTGCGTGACGTCACACGCAGCAGCGACCAGGGGCAGCGATGAGCAACTCCCGGCCAGCCGCAGGAGCTCCGCTGGCCGGGAGTTACTCAACAAGTACAAAAGCATCGCCGCTGTGTGATGCTTTTGTACTTGTGCGGGGGAAGGGGGGACAGACATGCAGGGCGGGCTAGCCATGTGCTAGGCATCCCCCCGCATGTCTGGGCACAGCTACGATCAACTCGGAATGACCCCACTGACCGGGAGAAACTGGTGCATCAGTAAAGTAAATGTGCAGTGAATTTGCAGTGATGAGAATTCTGCTGTATAAAATACTTTTAGTTGTGTCAGCCAGTAATATTCAGGTAACATATGGAACTGTCCAACATAAATTGTTCTCAATCCCTAATTACAAAATTATTATTTGAACATTGTAAGAGTATATGGAAGGCCTTGGAGAGTGACAGAGTGGAGAGAAAGTACCAGTCAATCAGCTCCTAACTGCTGTGTTTGAATAAGGACCCTCATGCCGAGTTGTTCGCTCGCTGCTAATTTTAGCAGAATTGCTAATAGGCTAAAATCCGGCAGTTCTGCGCATGCGTATGCATCTCAGGGCGCACGCGCTAAGCAAATTTACACAAAACTATGCTATTTTACTCACAGGCGAACAAAGCTTTTCAATCACTCTGCTGATTGACAGAAAGTGGGAGTTTCTGGGCGGAAACTGGCCGTTTTCAGGGAGTGTGCTAAAAAAACGCAGGCGTGCCAGGTAAAAACGCAGGAGTGTCTGGAGAAACGGAGGAGTGGCTGGGCGTGTTTGTGACGTCAAACCAGGAGCTAAACGGACTGAGGTGATCGCAATCTAGGAGTAGGTCTGGAGCTACTCAGAAACTGCAAGGAAATTGCTTTCGTTAGCAATTCTGCTAATATTAGCAGAATTGCTAATCTTTCGTTAGCAATTCTGCTATGCTAAAATACACTCCCAGAGGGCGGCGGCTTTGTGTTTGCATTTCTGCTAAAAGTAGCTAGCGAGCGAACAACTCGGAATGAGGGCCAATGACAGTTACTGCACTAGGTGATTGGCTGGTAGTTTATCTCTCTCCATTTTATCACTCTCCAAGGCTTAATACATCTGCCCCTATGTATGTTACTTATTTATAAATCATTGGTGTTGAAAGTGATGAGGGGGGATCAGAATGGGAGTAAGATGTTGATAACTAAAGCGGAAAAGATACCGCTGCACGGGAACCCGGCGATCACAGTGCCGACACCAGAATCCCACACAGTGGTACAATGCCGGTGCTGGAATACCGGCGAGACAGGCTATTATTCCTCTGTGGGTGTCCACAACACCAACAGAGGGTCAATATAACCTGTGGTGAGCGCAGCGAGCCCGCAAGTGGAGTTTTAGCGCTCGCCCCACTGCCGGCACACTGGTAGCCGGGATGCCGCTGTCTGTATACTGACGGCCAGCATCCCGACCATCGGTATTTCATACTGAACCCACTGATAAGCTATACAATATACAGTACAGGCTGCCAACAGTAGATTTTTAACTGTTATTAAACTGAAATAAAAGCAATTTCTCTTCTACATGTGCCAGCCTGAAATATTATTGAACAGTGGGCAGTAGCCGCAGTTTCAGCACTTTTAGAATTGATGCTATGGATATACACATAATTGTTAAACTGAGAATAAACCCAATTACATGCTTATTAAAAAGCCTCACTAAATGTAATTGGTTTCTAAGGGTAACAGAATGGAACAAAACAGAATAAGGTAGTATTCTGAAAAACAATATTGCTAAAAATAGCCAATTAGTGAATAAGCTTTTAACTTATATTGTTGATGGTTCATTTTGCAGAAATAACATCATTTTGGATCCTTAAAATGTAAAACTGCAACTGCATAGTCTAGTTTAGTAATCCAACTGTGAATTTCTGTTTCAATCTTTAAACATTCACTGCAACATCATTAAATAAGGACAGAACTAATGTGTCTTTTGCAGAAGCATGTTAGTTGGATGCATGTTCCCTATTCAAATGCCCAGACCATGATTGGATTCTACATTTACATGAAAAAATATCAATAAGGTTACTATAAAAACCAATTTATTAAAATCTTCTTTTTTTTTTTTTGTATGCAGAAGCTAATCCCATTTTCTAAAACCAATCAGCTTTATATACCGTATGGTCTCACATTGACAGAACACTTCTACAGCAACTGGACAGCACTAAGGGGCTAATTCAGACCTGATTGCTGCTGTGCGTGTTCGCACAGCAGCGAGCAGGCCTGAAGTGTGCTGGCGCCGCAGTGCGCCGGTGCATGGCAGACAGCTGACGGCTGTCTTAGCCCTGCGATCGCCTCTGCGTGATAGACAGGCAGAGGCAGTCGCTGGGCTGGAGGGACCGGCCAACAGCGTTTGGCCGCAGTTTAGGGGGTCGCGGTCCGGGCAATGCAGGTGTGCCCGGGCCGTTGGGGGGGGGGGGGTTCATAACACATGTGGCTCCCAAATGGACTTCGATGTGGCCATTTCCAGGCCTGGGAGATGATACAGCTTGAGAACGACTAGTTTGGCCAAAAGGTTTTACATGTGCATACTCAATCTAAAATTGGTGAAGGAATAAAAACCATTTGTTAATAGCTAAATAATGATCAAAGCATATAGTGCTAGCTATTTGTACCAAATCTAAAAATCAGAAATATGTATAGATTATTTAGATACATGTTTCTCAGTCAAGCAGAATGCAAAATAATTGTATAGAGGGCTGCATTAGTGCACACCTACATTAGTGAATGTACAATTGTACACACCTACATTACTGAATGTGCTAGTTTCTACATAGCAAATGATAAAAAAGCTAATAATACAATTATAGCAATGGCATACAATGCGCAATTCTTTCAAATTATCATTCTGCAAGATTGCCAATGGGTTAAAAAAACCCTCAACTGTTGTTGTAGTACCTGTCAACACTGTTGCTGTATGTTACGCTGAAGGCATGCTTGTCGCTGGTATCAGCCCCCAGGAGGCTTCCTAGTTAATTCCAGTCCTGATAACTGCCAACAGGTTCCTTTCTTATTTCTGTTTGCGGTCCAGCAAGTGAAGCTATAAATATTTCCAGTATCCCATTCCCATCAATTCACTGATGAAAACCTGAGGCAAGGAATAGCTCTAGGTGCTAAAGCCTGTCTATAGTCCAATATAGTGTTAGTCAGCAGCTGTCTGGTCAAGGGTTATACCAACTCCCTTATATATAAAAAAACACAGAAAAACAAGACAGAGGTTGTGCTGAAAACACTCAACAACCATTAAGATGATATGTTTTTAATGAAATCATCAGGATGTATAATGGCACATATAAATATGATTAATACCTCCCGAGGGTAGAAACACTATATACTTATATAATTTATAGCATTGATTTAATTAGTAAATATAAAAATCTAAATAAAATGACCAGCTAAAAAGCTACTACAGTGCCCATCGGTGCCTGTATTGTTTAGCAATAGTAAGTAACAGTGAATATTTGCAACAGTAAAGATGCATACACACTTCCCAAGAAAGTAAACAACATCGCTCATTTTCACCCTTCCTGAGTGACGTCGTTAACTTTCTCGGCAAGTGTGTATGCTGGTGACGACGAGCGATGCGCGGCCCCATGGGTCGTTAATGACCTTTGCTGTCGGCCGTGCATACAGCACAATTTGTCTCTCATCCAAGAGCTGCCTGCACTGCCCAGCCGCACAGTGGTGTCACTGAGCGATATGGTCGTCATATCGCTCAGTGTGTACACACTGCCGCTGACCGCCCCGGCACGGAAGGGGAAACACTAGGCGACATCGCTCATAGTGCACATTGCCTAGTGTGTACCCACCTTTACTGTACTGTATGTATCACAATGTCCAAATGTATCCAAAGAGTATCACAAATGTCCTCCAGCACAGGGACTCTCACATGAACAGTCACACAGTGACATGGGGTATTTTAATATGCGAGCGTAGCGAGCTCGCAAGGTGCTTCATTGCACTCACCCCACTGCCAGCATTCGGTATGCTGACCACCGGGATCGTGTTACACACCCGTGTGTAGTGTGTGTTACACTGTTAAGGGAGCACTGTAATGTGGCCGCTGTATGTCATAATGTGTATTGGGGATATTGTGTGGCATAATGTATACTGGCAGCCCTACAATGTGACATTATGTAAACTAGAGAACTAAGATGCTTCATAAAATGATCTAGGTCACTATTATGGGGCATAAAATTAACACCTGCTGCAGAGAGATGTCTCTCGAGAAGAATTGGGAAAGGAGCCCTATTAATATGTTGCTGGGGTTCTGACAAAGTTACGCCCCTGACAGCATATTTCTATGTAAGACATACAAATGCAAATAAAAATTATGTCTAACTATAGTGCAGAGATGTGACTCGACATAGTAATTTATAAATGCTTTTTTTTTTTTGTATCTATGTTCTAAGTTGCCAAGTTCCCATAAAACGCCAGAATTGTCTGTTATGGTTAACATATTATGTTTGTCTGCTGATATCAATATTTTGATATGTGAGGTAGGGAATCTGTAAGCTTAGTTTACCGTTACCTGACAAAATGCTTTCTTCATGGGGATAGTTTAATGTTAGAGTATGTAAAGTGTACTGCAGAGCTACATATATAGTATTTTGACAGCCATATATAAAATTGCTCTTATCATTGTTCCTTCTTTTGCTGGTAACATATTGACTAATGTGTCAACAATACAAGTTACTTTTTTCACCACCAACCTTTAATTTACTGTGTGACTACATGTGCTGTAAATATAATGATTAGTATCATTGATCATTATGAATATTTATCAGGATTTCTTGGCTAACTGTCAATAATCAATTATGTAAAACCGAAATGTAAACAGCAATTAAGAGATTAGTATGGTTTATATTAGAGATGAGTGGGTTCGGTTTGTTGAGATCTGAACCCCCCCGAACTTCACCTATTTTACACGGGTCCGAGGCAGCCTCTGGTCTTCCCGCCTTGCTCGGTTAACCCGAACGCGCCCGAACGCCATTATCCCGCTGTCGGATTCTTGCAAGATTCGTATTCTATATAAAGAGCCGCACGTCGTCGCCATTTTCACTCGTGCATTGGAGATTGAATGGAGAGGACGTGGCTGCGTTCTCTCCCTGAAAAGCTCCGTATCTGAGCTCAGTGTGCTGCAAATATCTGTGCTCAATGTGCTGCAAATATCTGTGCTCAGTGTGCTGCAAATATCTACGTTCTCTGCCTGAAAACGCTCCATATCTGTGCTCAGTGTGCTGCAAATATCTGTGCTCAGTGTGCTGCATTGTGGGGACCACCAGTATATAATTATAGTAGTACAGTACAGTAGGCCATTGCTGTATCTTGCAGCTCTGTGTCACTGCAAGTATCCATTCCATATCTGTGCTGCATTATTGTGAGCAGTATATAGTAGGATAGTGCAGCATTTTGGTGACCAGCAGTATACATATAGTACAGTACAGTAGGCCATTGCTGTATCTTGCAGCTCTGTGTCACTTCTAGTATCCTGATCAGTGCTCAATATCTGCTGCATTGTTGTGACCAGTATATAGTAGTATAGTGCAGCATTGTGGTGACCACCAGTATATAGTAGTACAGTACAGTAGGCCATTGCTGTATCTTGCAGCTCATTGTCACTTCTAGTATCCTGATCAGTGCTTAATATTTGTGCTCAGTGTCAGTGCTGCATTGTGGTGACCAGTATACTACAGTACAATAGTCCAGTGCTGTTCTCGCTGCTCAGTGTCAGTTCTCTGTAGTATCATCACTGATCAGTATAATCAGTTCTCAGTATAATCAGTGCACTGTTAGACGTGTGCCCGTTTTCCGCTATTAGTGCAATTGATGAAGTTATTGTGTCCCCGGTACAAAATCCCATCTAGATTCCACTTCACTAGGCAGGCGATAGCGAGATTTTACCAATTAATATCAGTGATTTATAATTATTAATTACAGTGATCTTGCCAAATAATTCCAGTGATTTTGTCATTTTCTTCCAGTGATTTGGACTAATAATACCATTGATTAGAACGAATAATTCCAGTGATTTTGTCATTTTCTTCCAGTGATTTGGACAAATAATACCATTGATTATAACTAATAATTCCTGTGATTATGTCATTTTGTTCCAGTGATTTGGACCAATAATACCATTGATTAGAACAAATAATTCCTGTGATATTGAAGTGTTTGTGTCTCTTAGCTTAGCCGTCCAGCGACCACAGTGCACCTCTTTTTCTCTTTTCTTTGCATCATGTGCTGTTTGGGGACTATTTTTTTAAGTGCCATCCTGTCTGACACTGCAGTGCCACTCCTAGATGGGCCAGGTGTTTGTGCCGGCCACTTAGGTCACTTAGCTTAGTCATCCAGCTACTAAAAATAATATTGTGGGGTGTGAGGTGTTCAGAATAGACTGGAAATGAGTGGAAATTGCGGTTATTGAGGTTAATAATACTATAGGATCAAAATTACCCCCAAATTCTATGATTTTGTGCTTTTTTCAAAAATCACCCGAATCCAAAACACATCCAAATCTAAAACCTGAAAGGGTGGTTTTGCCAAAACGCGTCCGAATCCAAAACACGACCGCGGACCCGAATCCAAAACCAAAACACAAAACATGAAAAATGCCCACTAAAACATTTAATTAGAGTAAGAAAATATTTATTTTCTACCTTGCATGATATGGACTAAACTTCTTTTCCAATAATACAAGATATAAAATGTGTTGTAACCTTTCTAAAGCCCCATACACACTAAACGAGAAAGTAAATGATATCGCTAAGAAGGGCCATTCTCAGCTATATCTTTTACTATATAGTCTAGTGTGTACACTCAACATCGTTAATGGTGCGCGCTCCTGTGCATCGTTAATGACTCCCTCGTCTGAACAGTCCAGGCGAGGGAGGACCTCGTTAACGAGGGCCATGTTGCAGCTGCAGCATGGTTCCCGCTCTCCCCGTCACTCCCCCCACCATCACTCCCTTCATGCCATGCAAATGAATTCCTTTGTGCAAATGAATAAAAACAATGAGTGCTACTGGGCAGTCTAAGTAGATCAGAGTCTCCCTGAATACTTCTAGGTTAAGTAGTATATAATGCAGAGATACTGAAGTCAATATCTGAAAGCCAAACCCTTCCTCTATTGTATTACATTTCTAGAGGGACCTGGTCTTGAAGACTTTCTCCCTCAAGGAGACATTTGAACTGACAGAAGTTGTCTGTAGGATCCTGGAAAGGGTTTATGCAAATTAGGATTATTTAAGAATTCTATGTACTGTCTATACAGCTGGGGAACACCAAATAATTTTTAAATACAGTTTTTGCAGATTAGAAATGCTGAGGGCTTCTGGGTTCATCAGTCTATGCAAATTAAGGACAAAGCATCTGAGAATGACTTCTTTTGCAAACTTTCAGTAAACAAAGTTTATAGAAAGGCACTCCTTATATTAGGTAGAAACTCCCAGTCAGCAGAGTTCAACTCTTACAATGTCTAGTTAGGCACATAAGAAAGCATAGGGCTATTAAACTGGAGATATGACACCCCAGTCCCTACAGTAGAAGGCTGAGCTGCTTATTGAGTAAACCAGCTAAGACAGAATGGGGTATAGGGGGTCATTCCGAGTTGATCGCTTGCTAGCAACTTTTTGCTGTGCTGCGATCAAGTAAAATCTCTGCAAAACTGCGCATGCGTATGCACCGCAATGCACAGGCGTGTCGTACGCATACAAGGAGGATCGGTGCTGGGCAATGGATTTAATGAAGAATCCATTCACACAGCCGATCGCAAGGTGATTGAGAGAAAGAGGGCATTTGTGGGTGTCAACTGACCGTTTTCTGGGAGTGTTTGGAAAAACGCAGGCATGTCCAAGCGTTTGCAGGGCGGGTGTCTGACGTCAACTCCATGACCGGACAGGCTGAAGTGATCGCAGCAGCTGAGTAAATCCAAATCTACTCAGAAACTGCAAAACACTTTTTTTGTGCCGTCGGCTGCAAAAGCGTTCGCACACTTGCAAAGTGAAAATACACTCCCCCATTGGCGGCAACTATCTGATCGCAGCACAGCAAAAGATGCTAGCAAGCGATCAACTCGGAATGACCCCCATAGTTACATTGACAGTTGATACTCAGTAGGCAGAGCTGAGGACTCAGTGGCAGTCTAAATAAGTACTTGTAGGTATTTGTGACTGGACTGTTCTTTCGCTATCCGTCAATGGAGGTAAGCCAAGGGCTGGATCTCAAGCATAGGTACGTCTCTGGACTGGTGCAAGGTGCTGCACCGGTCACTCATTTCCCATGTAACTTCTCACTTCCATAAACTGCCCCAGGGCGATCTGTCTCTCTATGTAAGGTAGCCAGGACCCACTCTTAATCCCTGTGGTGAAGTTTCATGAGATGTTATCTGCTCTGCCAGTTTCATCATCCTACTGCACCCTCTTAAGCCTCTAGTGAGCCCACATGTCTCCTCCCATTTTTCCTTTTGCCCAATCACTACACTCAACCAGAATAGCACCATCTCCTAATATACAGCAGCAAATGTTCTACCTATATCCCTTCTGTAAACACATTAAATAATTAATGAATTAATCAATTAAATAAACTCCACAGATGTGCCCCTATAATTACATATATAGCTTTAATGGGGTACCACATTACTATTTTTGGTAACACATAGTTGATCCTCACGTAGTATAGCATTCGTAAACACTAAATTTCTGTTTATATCATGTGGCACAATATTCAGTTGTCAATATTTCCCAAGTTAAAATGTTTAACTCCTTGAAAAGGTAATTTAAGTACCTATTACTATCAGCACTGACATAACATAAAGATTTATGTTTTATGTGACTCCAAATGTTTTATTAAACAGTGCATTATATTCAGAAATTTACATTTATTGGAATTTATGGTATATGAACAGATCTACAGTAGGACATTGATGACCAATTCATTCTGCCATGTGGTGTGATTGGTTTCGGACTGAGACCATTTAAGTCCCAGAATCTCTAGTTAAACATGCAAAGTTTAGCGTCCAAATGAATGTAGTATTTTTCAGATTTGAATATATTGTTCATCTTTGTGAGAAAATATCCCACTTTTGGAACATATTTACTCACCAGCCAGCAAAGACGAAACTAGAGATCTGGTAGTGGGTGGTCTCAGGTTTAGCACCGTGTCAGAATATATCTATACATATACAGTATATTTGTCCAAGGCCAGCTCCAGCGCTAGTAGCACCCTGAGCAAGAATTTTTTTAAGTGCCCCACCTTCAATGGGCGTGCCTGGAAAAGTGGACGTGGCCTCGCAACTATACATTATGTTATCAAACTATAAATATATATAATCACAGTCCCCTCTGCACACATAGGGGCAGATGTATTAACCAGGAGAAGGCATAAGGAAGTGATAAGCCAGTGATATGTGCAAGGTGATAAAGGCACCAGCCAATCAGCTCCAATATGTATATTAACAGTTAGGATCTGATTGGCTGCTGCCTTTATCACCTTGCACATATCACTGGCTTATCACTTCCTTATGCCTTCTCCAGGTTAATACATCTGCCTTATAATTGCCAACCTTATACATAATGGCCACAGTAATAGCTGCTTACACATACTGCCCCCAGAAATGAGGATTGGGTAAAAACCGTAATGCCCCCAGTAGTGCCAGTTGCACATAATGCCACCAGTAGTGCCACTTACACATAATACCCACAGTAGTGTCAGTTATACATAATGCAATAGTGCCAGATAAACATAATACCCCCAGCAGTGCCAGATACAGTTAATGCCACAACAGTGTCAGATACATGAAATGCCCCCAGAAGTGCCAGATACATGTAAAACCCCTAGTAGTGCCAGATACACATAATACCCCCAGCAGTGCCAGGTACACATAATGCCCCCATAATGCCCCCAGCAGTGGCAGATACACATAATGACCCCAGTAGTGCCAGATACACATAATACTCCCAGCAGTACCAGGTACATGTAATGCCCCCAGCAACCAACCTGAAAAGAAAAAGCTGACAGACAGTGACTGACCAATGTTTTTTACCCCTCCTGACCCTCTCCAATGCAGCAGCACTTGTCAGTGTCATTGCAGCCGGGAGAGACAGACAGCATGGATGGATGGGGCACGAGTGTAACGTGACATTGCATCATGCCGCACACATAGAATAGGATTCAATTGGCTATTACAGGGGGCAGTAATTATACTCAACTCTCCGCCAGGGAATGCGGCATGGGTGCCATGTTTCTGGAGATCTGTGCATGAGCAGTAGACACTGGCACAATGCAAGAGTCTACTGCATGGCTGGAGAGGAGGGGGTCCATCAGACTGCACATGGATTCCCTTCTCTTTTAAAGCACCACTGGCCATCATACCATAATACTGTAATCTTTATGGCACCATATACTGTATAATAAGGGATTATGGGCAAAAACAGAATCATAGCATCACAAAGCAGGAAGCAAGGAGCCAGGCTCTTACACTTGTCTCAGTTGTAAATCATGCCCCATGTGTTTGGTTGCATAATATGTTTTAATGAAACTGGTTCTTATTACAAAACAATTAAAATAATAAATACATTATGTGCCTATAAGAGGTCATTGTAGGAAATTTAGAACAGTTTGATATGGGTTTTATTTATATATAACACACGATATAATATAACATTTAAAGCTAACAATGTAAGCATTCTTTTCAGTATTGAGTTCATTTTCACTCAAATGCTTTAAAAAGTATATAAAGCCGATAATTTACGCATTCAGCTACTGTTCTGAGTTTTTTAGAATCAGACTTTGTGAAAAGCTGTCTCATCTCCTAGGCAACCATGTATAATTCATGTTTCGCCAGAGGAAAAAGGAACAGAAAAATGGATGTGCTGCATTTCTCAGTCCCCCAACCCTCTAGTCAATGTGTGTGGTTAGAATCCTCACCAGTGTGAATAATTG
Source organism: Pseudophryne corroboree (assembly GCF_028390025.1). NCBI lineage: Eukaryota > Metazoa > Chordata > Amphibia > Anura > Myobatrachidae > Pseudophryne > Pseudophryne corroboree. Next base: position 965,738,925 of record NC_086444.1, read on the forward strand.
AGAAAAAGCTGAAAATTAAGTGTGAAATAGACTTTGCTTATATTAAAGGATAGTTCATGTGTGAATTACACAGCATATTTTCTTGATTCTCTTACTTTTCTAGAATCATTTTCTTTGAAATATTTAAAGGTGAAACATTCATGCTGCTAATTATTCTCAACATGTTGCACAATACAAATGCAAATTTTCTTAAACTCTTTGCAAAGTTGAAATACACAATTTGCATTATTATAGTTGTTCTAATCCCTGTTAGCTTTAATAGTGCTAAGTGACATAATTCCTTATAATTAGATATGTGTGTTGACCCCCGTATTTTGCAAAAAACAGCCTCTGTGTTTTGGTTTCCGTATTTTGCAAAAAAAAACCTTAAGTGCTTTGGTTTTGGATCTGTATTTAAAAAAGAAATAGTTAAAAATAGCTAAATGCATGTAATTTGGGCCTGTTTTTGTTTCTAAAGTATTATTCACCTCAATAACATTTATTGCAGTCATTTCTAATTTTGACAAACTCACTGCTCACAATACTGGCTAAATGAATTGACAGGGCGGCAGCACAAACAAATGGTAGTTACTATAAGAATATAGCACGTCTATGAAACATTGTGGCACAGCAGTAGCAGACAGGATGGCAGTTTAATGAACTATATGACCCCATAGAAAGAATGTTTTCAAAAGAAGAGTCCCAAGGGCAGTACAGGGAAATGGAGGTGGAGTATGTAATGGCAGGCAGGTAAAGTATTGATTGATGATTGGTTGATTGATTGATTGATTAATTTATTGAAAAAAAATTATTCATTTAATTCATAAATTTGAAATGAGTAACAATCTGCTTTGCAGAAAGTTAGAAGAGAAAAGGCCATAAAATAATATAACGTTAAAAGCCAAAAGCCAAGGAATCCTGACATAGGTTGAAAGAGAAACCAAGAAAGAATAGTTGCCTTGCAGAACTGCAAACTCCACATCAGTCTAGGTTACACACAAATAAGTATTAGGAGGCTGACCTGCTGGCCATACTACCACTCTCCCACTCCTTCCTTATTGGGTAATACGCTCCTGTAGGACCATCTTTTTTCTTCTTCTAAATCTAGACCACAAGTTGGGCAAGATGTAATTTTCTTTGGGCCCTACCATCTACCCTTATGTTGTATATTAAAAAGGTCATGCACAGTTTAACAAACAAGAAATTCAGCAACAGGGACTGCCCCTTTTGTGGCTGAAGTACTTGGTTTGTTACGGCCCCAACAAACCAAGCTACAAATGGGATTAAGGTGGCTAACAGTGTTGTCATTCATAGTAACATTTGGAACATCTCAGACATAGCTAACATGGGCAATCCTAGACTCTCCTCATTTGTAAAAGAAAATATATACTAGGCGCTGACTCTTCAGGGGACCTCCAATATATAATTTGTTTATTCTGGAAATACTGCAGCTTCATAAAAGGAGATCACTGATTCTCCAGCCAATCAAAAAGACAAACAACAAATTAATGAAGCACTGTATTACCAGAATTAATTATATACATTTTTTAATTTATTAATATTCTATCCCACAATATAAAAATAAATAAACAAACAAACAAATACATTCACTCACACACACACACACACACACACACACACACACACACACACACACACACACACACACGGCCGGTGTTCAATTAAAAATATACTATATATCAATTAAAAACACCATAAGGCAATTCTAAACCAGAATTGGTTATAAATAACACAAAACAAGCATTTTCATCACAATTGGTGCCGGAGCAGGTGTTTGTTGGTTATACGTGGTCTATTCAGATGGTTAATGGGCAGTTAGTATAGAGTCTATTAGTAGCCCCTTCTTGTTTTATAGACCTCTAGTAATCACCTCTCCAAAGAACACAGTCATACTGTGAATAGTCCAGCATAAGTTGGTCAATTAGTACACAGTCAATTGCAATAGCTTTCTATCCTTGTTATAAGCTGTTAGTACAAGCGTGGTCACATGTAGAAAACAAGGTAGCTTTTTACCCTTATTAGAAGCTATTAGCATGGTCACATGTGGTAAACAAAGTCACTTTGTCTCCTTGTTATGGATTGTCAGTATAAGCATGTTCCTATGCAGCAAACAAGGTATAAAGGTTATATCAAACGCTGATGTCACCAGCATAAATCAGCTGTAATCAATGAAAATGCAAGCATAGTCTTATATGGACCCCTCTGATTCAGGGTAGACATACAAATGCTCTGTCTTGGATACTGGTCCTTGCTGGTCGGCTTACTGTAGCAGAATCTCTAGGCAACACAGCATGGATTTTTCTTCCTTAGAGTCCCCCTCGCCACACCACAGGTTCCATTTTGCAAGTGTCCCACAGAGCGCTTGAGTCAGGTCCCGGATCCGTGTGCACTAGCTCAATGCATTTCCCCGCCTTTAAAATCAGTAGCTTCCTCAGGAGTAATCTTTACACTGCTCCACTGGTCCTATTTAAGTAATGTTATCATGGCTAACGTCTGGGTGTCGCTACAGTGCGCATGCGCATTCTGTGCATTCCACTTGCTCTCCAATGCGCACTTCCGCACTACGTGTGTTCCACCTGTTATCTATTTAACTGGCCACGTTATTGCCTTGTGGCGCAATGGGGCCATCTTTGTCTTTACTAATGGGTAACCATGGTAATATGCACGCATGATAACCCTGCGTGTCAGGTGCGTTCCACCACATTCAATACAATATTTATAGGACTCGGACAGCAGACTTCAAATGATACATAATAAAAAATTGTTGTAAATTAAGAAGCTCCTTAATTTGCCTCTTTTAATATAGCATTCATATCAAAACAATATTATTAATATACACGTAAATAAAACAATAATATGTATATACATACATATATATATGGAGGATCCCCCTCCACTACAGTACATGTTGTCCATAAAGATTATATATAAACATATTGCTCTTTGTATTCTGATTCTTATTTAAGTCAATATCTTTAATTTTATTTAAATTTTTCTTCTTCTTCTTTTTATTATTATTAATCATCTTGTTACTAGAATAATTCATCATTCAAAAGAGAGACAGAAACGAAAGAAGACCAACCCAAAAATAGAGGCAGAAATGGATCTTTTAAAAAAAAAAGAGGGGGGGGGGGGTGGAAGGGGAGAAATCAATGGATATTATTGAGTTCTACCGTATCATTCAGACCATGTGGTACTAAGGTCCCCATACGAAAAATCCAATATGCCTCTCTCTTACAAAGGAGACCAAACCTATCTCCTCCTCTACTTGTTTTGTTAACCTGCTCAATTCCAAACATCTGAATGTTTGCAGTATTTCACATTTCACCCGCCAGAACTTCATGTTTTTTTTCACGGGTCCGAGCGACTCGGATCTTCCCGCCTTGCTCGGTTAACCCGAGCGCGCCCGAACGTCATCATGACGCTGTCGGATTCTCGCGAGGCTCGGATTCTATCGCGAGACTCGGATTCTATATAAGGAGCCCGCGTCGCCGCCATTTTCACACGTGCATTGAGATTGATAGGGAGAGGACGTGGCTGGCGTCCTCTCCGTTTAGAATTAGAATAGATTAGAGAGACACTTGATTTACTAATTTTGGGGAGCATTAGGAGTACTCAGTAGTGTACAGTGCAGAGTTTTGCTGATAGTGACCAGTGACCACCACTTTTATTTATAATCCGTTCTCTGCCTGAAAAAAGCGATACACAGCACACAGTGACTCAGTCACATACCATATCTGTGTGCACTGCTCAGGCTCAGGCCAGTGTGCTGCATCATCTATTATCTATATATAATATTATATATATATCTGTCTGACTGCTCAGCTCACACAGCTTATAATTGTGGGGGAGACTGGGGAGCACTACTGCAGTGCCAGTTATAGGTTATAGCAGGAGCCAGGAGTACATAATATATTATATAGTGAGTGACCACCAGACACACAGTGCAGTTTATTTAATATATCCGTTCTCTGCCTGAAAAAAGCGATACACACAGTGACTCAGTCAGTCACATACCATATCTGTGTGCACTGCTCAGGCTCAGGCCAGTGTGCTGCATCATCTATATATATATTATATATCTGTCTGACTGCTCAGCTCACACAGCTTATAATTGTGGGGGAGACTGGGGAGCACTACTGCAGTGCCAGTTATAGGTTATAGCAGGAGCCAGGAGTACATAATATTATATTAAAATTAAACAGTGCACACTTTTGCTGCAGGAGTGCCACTGCCAGTGTGACTAGTGACCAGTGACCTGACCACCAGTATATAATATTAGTAGTATACTATCTCTTTATCAACCAGTCTATATTAGCAGCAGACACAGTACAGTGCGGTAGTTCACGGCTGTGGCTACCTCTGTGTCGGCACTCGGCAGCCCGTCCATAATTGTATATACCACCTAACCGTGGTTTTTTTTTCTTTCTTTATACATACATACTAGTTACGAGTATACTATCTCTTTATCAACCAGTCTATATATTAGCAGCAGACACAGTACAGTGCGGTAGTTCACGGCTGTGGCTACCTCTGTGTCGGCACTCGGCAGCCCGTCCATAATTGTATATACCACCTAACCGTGGTTTTTTTTTCTTTCTTTATACATACATACTAGTTACGAGTATACTATCTCTTTATCAACCAGTCTATATATTAGCAGCAGACACAGTACAGTGCGGTAGTTCACGGCTGTGGCTACCTCTGTGTCGGCACTCGGCAGCCCGTCCATAATTGTATATACCACCTAACCGTGGTTTTTTTTTCTTTCTTTATACATACATACTAGTTACGAGTATACTATCTCTTTATCAACCAGTCTATATATTAGCAGCAGACACAGTACAGTGCGGTAGTTCACGGCTGTGGCTACCTCTGTGTCGGCACTCGGCAGCCCGTCCATAATTGTATATACCACCTAACCGTGGTTTTTTTTTCTTTCTTTATACATACATACTAGTTACGAGTATACTATCTCTTTATCAACCAGTCTATATATTAGCAGCAGACACAGTACAGTGCGGTAGTTCACGGCTGTGGCTACCTCTGTGTCGGCACTCGGCAGCCCGTCCATAATTGTATATACCACCTAACCGTGGTTTTTTTTTCTTTCTTTATACATACATACTAGTTACGAGTATACTATCTCTTTATCAACCAGTCTATATATTAGCAGCAGACACAGTACAGTGCGGTAGTTCACGGCTGTGGCTACCTCTGTGTCGGCACTCGGCAGCCCGTCCATAATTGTATACTAGTATCCAATCCATCCATCTCCATTGTTTACCTGAGGTGCCTTTTAGTTGTGCCTATTAAAATATGGAGAACAAAAATGTTGAGGTTCCAAAATTAGGGAAAGATCAAGATCCACTTCCACCTCGTGCTGAAGCTGCTGCCACTAGTCATGGCCGAGACGATGAAATGCCAGCAACGTCGTCTGCCAAGGCCGATGCCCAATGTCATAGTACAGAGCATGTCAAATCCAAAACACCAAATATCAGTAAAAAGCCTCTTTTTTTCTTTGCGTCATGTGCTGTTTGGGGAGGGTTTTTTGGAAGGGACATCCTGCGTGACACTGCAGTGCCACTCCTAGATGGGCCCGGTGTTTGTGTCGGCCACTAGGGTCGCTAATCTTACTCACACAGCTACCTCATTGCGCCTCTTTTTTTCTTTGCGTCATGTGCTGTTTGGGGAGGGTTTTTTGGAAGGGACATCCTGCGTGACACTGCAGTGCCACTCCTAGATAGGCCCGGTGTTTGTGTCGGCCACTAGGGTCGCTTATCTTACTCACACAGCGACCTCGGTGCAAATTTTAGGACTAAAAATAATATTGTGAGGTGTGAGGTATTCAGAATAGACTGAAAATGAGTGTAAATTATGGTTTTTGAGGTTAATAATACTTTGGGATCAAAATGACCCCCAAATTCTATGATTTAAGCTGTTTTTTAGTGTTTTTTGAAAAAAACACCCGAATCCAAAACACACCCGAATCCGACAAAAAAAATTCGGTGAGGTTTTGCCAAAACGCGGTCGAACCCAAAACACGGCCGCGGAACCGAACCCAAAACCAAAACACAAAACCCGAAAAATTTCAGGCGCTCATCTCTAGTATATAGACTATACTTTCGTGTTTTGTTGACTATATTCCTTTTATGTTCCATTAGTCTGACATGAACTGTTCTAGTGGTCCGCCCAATGTATTGCTTACCACATCCACAGATCAATATATATATTACAAAGGAGGATTTACAGTTAATAAAATCCTTTATTAGAAAGGATTCCCCAGTATTAAATGTTAAAAAAAAGTGGTAACCTTCAGTCTGACACTTCATACTACCACACCTATGAAATCCAGCTGGTCTCTCAGGTAACCAATGAGACATTGGTTTATATGATAGTCTATTCTTCATATGGCTTGGTGCCAATCTTATTTTTAAATTGTTAGATCTCCTAAAAATGACTCTATCACTACATGCTATATCCATATTTAATATTTTGTCCATCTTCAGCATGGAATGATTTCCTTTAATGATCCTTCTAATTTCATGGGCATGCAAGTTATATTTGGTGATGAAATTGGCCGATCGGTCAGGAACCAGGTCAGTTCAAATTTCAAATAATATTTATTGAGTTTTCGGAGATAAGTAACAGTCAAGTGCAATAACAGTATGCAGACTTGTCTAGTCAGATGTTTTAACAGCATTGGCAAATAGACAGGAGAGAACCAAGACGATTAACATACATGCCATATGGTTTCTAAGTGTATATACGAAGTATGACAAATCCGTGAACCGTAAATAAGTAACAATTTTAACAGTGTTTAACAGAGTTGGAAAGAGAGAAGAAAAGGGAAATAGAGGGGGGTAGGGGGAGGTGGGGGCAGGGTGGCCTTTGCCCGGTTATACAGGAATCTGATATATAATGAACTGTAAGTTTACTGGACCAGCAATCAGTGGGGGGCAACATCAAACATAGAGAATATACATTGATATGCCCAAATTGATACGGCAGGAATTTTGTATAATGGAATCTTATACCGTAGGGTATGAGTATGAGGCTTAGCAAGTCGTTGGTGGGTTATGTTGTGAGTAGCAACTTCCTATGTAAAAACCAGTCCGTGGTATCAAATCGAGCAAAAATCTGGGTCTGTGATATCTGTGGAAGAGTGCTTATATAAGGGTTCCATTTTTTGTAAAATTTTGCTACACCACTTTCGGAGTCAGCCATGGTAGTAAAACGATCTATATACATAATCTTAAGAAGTGAGGTATGAACTGCTGTTAGTGTTGGGGCCTGTTTGGATATCCATTTCTGGAGAATGGTTTTTTTTAGCTATAGTAACTATCAACGTCAGGAGTGGGTAGAGGTGTGATTGAGTGATATTCAAATTCCAAACTGATAAGTCTGCTAATAGTAAGGCTTGTGGATGTAAGGACACTTTAACCCCAAGGCTATTAGTGATATATTGTACTAACTTGTTCCAGAATCGTTTTATGATTCCACACTCCCAAAAGTTATGAAAAAATGTTGCTGAGGAGTGGAAGCATTTCAAGCAGCGACCATTCTCCTCAACCACAAAATGTTTCCGCTGTGCCTGTGATATATAGGCCCTATACACGGTCTTCACATGTCATAGTGGTGGAATATAGAATCTGAGTTTGTAAGACTCGGAATGGATTTGTTCCATGTTTGAACAACCTGATTTTGAAGTCTGTCACAGGAGACTGCAAGCAAGTCGTTATACAAATACCTAGTTCTATATGGTCGGGAGCCGGACAGGTTCATTAGCGAAAAAAGAGGGTCATTTAAATTGGAGTCTGCCATCATCGGCTGCAAAGAGTTAATGTAGTGTCTGATTTGGAAATATGTATAGAGATGGGAAGTGTGTATACCAAACTTATCTTTTAGTGTGGTGAATGGGAACAAGACACCTCCTGGGTCAAAAACATCTGCAATTTTCCTAATGCCTTTCAACTGTAAGCGTCGAAAGATTGCCTCATCAATGCCTGGAGTAAAGAGTGGGTTACCCCATAGAGGTATGTATTGGGAGTATAATGGGTTCCTGGATAATTTCCTGTTGATCGCCCACCAGGACTGATAGATATCACTAAACAATGGGTGGGAACGTATAGAGTCAGGGATCATGGAGCTGGGTGTATGTAGAAGTGCACTAGGAGAGAAAGGGGTAAACAGCACAGTCTAGTTCATACCAGGTAAACCTGCTGCGTTCATAGAACCAATCTAGGACGTATCTGAATAAGACTGATTGGGAGAAGTGCAATATGTCAGGGAATCCTATACCCCCCTTATCTCTAGGTAGCTTTATAGATCTACTAGCAATCCGTGGTTTACCCCCCTTCCAAAGGAATTTACTGAATGCAGTCTCAATTTTTTGGATGTCTGACTTTGACAGTCGTATAGGGAGCATTTGTATCATGTAGGATAATTGGGGGAAAAGCACCGACTTAATTAATGCATTTCTGCCCAATACAGACAGAGGCAAGGTCATCCAAGTGTCAAGTTTTTTAGTTATAGATTTAATAATTGGTGTAAAGTTTAGATTATAAACCTACCAAAGATTCACCGGTATCTGAACCCCTAAATATTTTATAGCTGTAGTGACAATTCTAATATGGCTAGATGGACCTTGTGCATCTAGGTAATCGGGGGGGGGGGGGGGGGGCGTTCACTGGTAACAATTCAGACTTGTGTATATTTATAGAATATCCAGAGAATGAGCCAAAGTTATTAATTAGGTCAAAGGCAACTGGCAATGTTATATCAGGCCGTGACATAAGTAGCAACATGTCGTCTGCAAATAGTGAGAGCCGGAGGTCAAGATCACCTATACGGATGCCGTGATACGAGGGGGATTCCCTAATTGATATGGCCAATGGTTCTAGAGCCAGCGCAAACAAAAGTGGGGAGAGGGGACATCCCTGACGGGTGCCCCTTTGAATAAAGATAGGTTGTGACAGGAAACCATTGCAGAGGACTCTTGAATCAGGGTTGTTATATAATATTTTAATGTAATCCACAAAACGGGGAGGAAAGCCAAATCTAGACATTGTGTCAAATAGATGATCCCAGAGCACCATATCAAATGCCTTCTCTGCATCCAAGGATAGTATAGCAGCGGGAATGGTAGACTTGGTGCTCTGGGATGTAAGGATTGCTGACAAGACTTTCCGAACGTTCACCGTTGAAGATCGGCCCATTATGAAGCCTGTTTGATCGCAATGGATAATAGAAGGCAGGACCAACTTAAGCCTCTCTGCAAGGATTTTCGTCAACATCTTGTAATCTAGGTTGAGCAAAGATATAGGTCGGTATGAGCCTGGGTCAAACAGATCTCTACCAGGTTTAGGTATAATGGTAATTGTGGCAGAGTTGAAATATAAGGACAAATCTCCATTGGAGAGAATATCGTTAAAGACTCTAGTCAGTACAGGTGTCAATTTGGGGGCCAATAATTTATAAAATTCTGAGGAAAGGCCATCCGGTCCCGGTGCTTTCCCATTCTTCAAGTGAGCTATGGTCCTAGAGACCTCTGTTTCAGTGATAGTCGCCGTCAACGTGGCACCAAGGGTAGTATCCAGTTGAGGGACAGGCAAGTCTCTCCAGAAATTTTGTGACTGGGGAGGGGATAAAGAGGCAGTTGGCTTGGAATACAGAGAGGTGTAGTCGGTGTGCATAACCTGAGCAATCTTGGCATTAGTAGAAGTAAGTGAGCCTTCCGGAGTCCGGTGAGGGTGTATTAGCATTGGGGGACGTTGGCCCTGCAGTAAGTGCGAAAGCAGTTTACCCGATTTATTACCAAATCGGTGGAATCTAGCATCTTTCTTAAAGGAGTATCTAGATTCCATTTTAAGGAGTAAACTATCAAAATCCTGTTTGGCAGTGCCATATAATATTTTATGAGCAGGGGTCGGTGCAGACTTATAGGTCTGGAAAGATTTCGTCAGTGTGGATTGTGCTTGCAAATATTCAGAGTTTAAATCTTTATACGTTTGGGATGTATGGGAGATGATCTCTCCTCTAAGAACTGCTTTCGAAGCTTGCCAAAACATTTGAGGCGAGCTCAAAAAAGTCTCCGAGTTGGTGTTGCTATAAGACTCCCAAACGGATTCTATTTTGTTCCTAAAGGTGAGGGATTGGGATAGGGATGAAGGAAATCTCCAGGACCGAAATGTGCTTCGCTCAGTGCGCAGTTTCAATTCCATCCATACCACAGCATGGTCAGAGAGTACAATGGGTTCAATCATAACTCTAAGAACCTGGGGCAATAAGGTTTCGGAGATGAACACATAATCTATTCTGGATAAGGTTCCGTGTGCTGCAGAGAGACATGTATAATCTTTTTCTATGGGGTTCAAGGATCTCCAGACGTCTAACAGTTGTAATGATTGTGTAAGCCAGGATATACCATGTTTTGGTAGGGATACGCCTCTAAGGCATGGTAGCTGTTTATCCAGGTGAAGGGAGGTGACCATATTAAAATCGCCGCCTAACAGAAGTGGGGCATCATGAAGTGGTGTAAGAATGCGTGTTAGTTTGCGTAAGAAGAGTGGTATTTTAATGTTGGGGGCATACACATTACATAAAATATATGGAGAGCGATCTAGCATCACTTTGCAAATTATAAATCTACCTTCAGGGTCATTAACCACAGATGTGAGTGTAATCGGAACAGTATTTCTGATCAATATCGCCACCCCTCTGGCCTTGGAGGTAAAAGGTGAGGATGCCAAGACCTTCCACTTCATGGCGTTAAGCTTTAACATTTCAGCGGCTACTAAGTGCGTCTCCTGCAAGTAGACAACATCAAGTTTCAGTCTATTCAAATATAATAATATCTTTTTCCTTTTCTGTGGCGAGTTAATCCCACCAATGTTCCAGGAACCTAATCTAACAGTCGACATTGGGTAAAGGAGGCAAGGTAAATTTGCACTTGGTATAACCCATATACATAGTTCAATGGTCTCGATCTAATGGGAGGAGGGTAAACTGGGAAAGGTAAGGATGGGAAGAAGAAAGGAGAAAGAGATGAAAGGGGGAGTAGTGTGGTACAGTTTGAGTTATCTGCACCAAACAGATAGCATTGGAGGCAAAATAGAAGTAACCCTCCGGCTAGCGGCAGGGTGCTTGGGAGATATAAGATAAACAACATAGAACAAAAACAAAAACAAAACAGAGAGACATCAACAAGACATCCGGGGTACATTTGCTCGCAGTCAGAGTCCATGTTGAGGACAGAGCGGGACCTCGCCGATCCCGCCAACAACTAGAAACGGGGTAGTGGGTGTCTCTGAAATGGGAAGAAAATGCCAGCTTGAGGCGCGTAGCTGAATAAGGGACAATGAGAGGAGTCGGAGAACAAACAGTGTCAATCTTCATCGTTGTCATCAGACACAGCAGCAGCATCATCATCTTCTTTTAGGAAGGCCTCGGCATCTGCCACAGAGAGGAAGTCCGTAAAGGACGTGCCAGAGTATATGCGTAACCGTGTTGGATACAGTAGAGAAAACTTTCTATTATGTTGTATGAGTTGGGAACAGAGAGGAGAGAAGGTTTTCCGCATTCTGGAAAGTTTCGCGGAGTAATCCTGAAATAACAGAATCTTGTGAGAGTTCCAGGCAATATTGCGTGTTTTGCGAGAGGCTCTCCAGATCACCTCCTTGTGTAGAAAGTTGAGGCATTTAAAAAGCACTAATGGAGATTCGATCTACGTGATCGATTTTCAAGGTCATCGAGTTTGTTGCAAATCTGATGGTGTGATTTAGTTACATGTTGCACTTCCTGCTTAAGCACAGATACATCATGAAACAGTTCTCCAGCACGTTGTTCAGTTTGAAAAACTCTGTGTGATAAGTGTGCTATCTGCTTGCTGATATCTGCTGTCTGGGCCTGCAGGAGAGGGCCTATAGCAATGCGGATTGCCCCTACCATGTCGTTATATGTGACAGGCGTCGCTGGGGTGAACAGGATCTGATCTCCTGGGGGTACATCCGGAGAGCCACTGACCTGCTGATTATGGTCTGTAGAAGCCTCTGACAAGGCCTGTGGGATCGTATCTGGTGAGGGAGGGAGAGCAGACAGCGGAGCTCCGGCGTCCGGCGCCATCTGGGGCTCAGCGCGGCGCTTCTCCTTCTCCTTTTCTTTCTTTCTGCTAGGCATGGCAGGTGTGAAATACCATTCCATACAGCGGTCACGGCGCTCAGCACTGACAGGGGTGTCTTTTGCAGGGTGTTTGGAGGCTAAAAGCCTTGTAAAGGATGCTGTTGTTAGCGGGCAGCACGGAGCTCTCCCCTCACGCTGCCGTTCTCATAGCAGCCGGAACCGGAAGTCAGGTCAGTTCCAATTTCAACCTTGTCTTTAGTCCCTCATAGCAGTTCAGCTCTTTCAATACCACAAACCTCCTTAAATGCTCTATTAACTACATTAAAAGGATAACCTTGTTCCAAAAAAGAGACCTTCAATTTCTCTGCCTGTATCATAAATACCTCCATAGAAGAACTATTCCTTTTAAGTCTGATGAACTGGCCTTTGGGAATGTTATCCCGCCATTTTTATGAATGGCAACTGGTATAGTTCAAATAACGGTTCTAATCTACTTCCTTTGTAAATGTACAGGTGTTCAAAATGTCTTCTTTAGCCTCTAGAGCAGAGGTTCCCAAACTGTGTGCCGTGGCTCCCTGGGGTGCCTCGGGACACTTTCAGGGGTGCCCTGGGTTGGTGGTCCAGGACCAATTCAAATTATTCATGGTCAATATAATAGGCAAAACCAGTGCTGGTGGCTGCCAGTCATAAAATATGTGGCCAAACAGAAGCAAATCCTGTCCCTCACCACACAACTGACTCTAAGGATGACATATAAACGCGATCTACTTAATGTAATACAGTATTTCTTTCTAAATTTCTCAATAAGAAATTTTTGGCCTAGGGATGCCGTGAAAAAAATTCTGATATTCTAGGGCGCCGTGATTCAAAAAAGTTTGGAAACCACTGCTCTAGAGTGATGTTCAGGTAAGAACTAGTGTTCGAATTATATGTGTAAGTGAAATTTAGACCAAAATTGTTAGTATTTAAACTAGTCAAAAAGGTGATCAAAGTGCCCTTATCCCCACCCCAAATAAAGAACAGATCATCAATGAATCTACAATACAGGACAAGATCCACACCGTGTCCGCCCCCCCTTCCCCCCAGACACACATGTTCCTCCTCAAAGAGGCCCATATATAGCTTCACGAAACTCGGCGCGAATCTTGTCCCCATAGCTGTACATTTTAACTGTAAGAAATAATTTGTATCAAATGTAAAATAATTATGATGTAATATAAATTTTATAGAATTTAATATAAATTCACATAGATCTTCTGACACCGATTGATCTGTTTTTAAATAGTGTTCCACACTATCCTGGGGGATATTGGAGTAAAGGGATTCCACATCACAAGTCACCATATAATATCCCTTCTTCCATTGTATATTGGTGGTCATTCCGAGTTGTTCGCTCGTTTCCGTTTTTCGCAATGCAGCGATTAGGTGGAAAATGCACATGCGCATTGTACACAGCGCGTATGCGCTAAGTTATTTAACACAAAACTTAGTAGATTTGCTGGTGTTCGTGCGGCGCTTTTCAGTCGCACTGCTGATCGGTGAGTGATTTACAGGAAAGGGGCGTTTCTGGGAGGTAACTGTGCGTTTTCCGGGAGTGTGCTAAAAAACGCAGGGGTGCCAGGGAAAAATGCAGGAGTGGCTGGAGAAACGGGGGAGTGGCTGGCCGAATGCAGGGCGTGTTTGTGACGTCAAACCAGGAACTAAACGGACTGAGGTGATCGCAATCTAGGAGTAGGTCTGGAGCTACTCAGAAACTGCCGGGAATTATTTAGTAGCAGTTCTGCTAATCTTTTGTTCACTATTCTGCTAAGATAAGATACACTCCCAGAGGGCGGTGGCCTAGCGTTTGCAATGCTGCTAAAAGCAGCTAGCGAGCGATCAACTCGGAATGAGTGCCATTGTGTATTATATTAAGAAAGTGCGTGTTATCTTTTATAAAATATTTCAAATTCCTAGTGTGTTCCTGCAAAAAAGAATCAACAAACTGTAGTGTGAAAGATTATTTGTAAGTGAGTTTACGCCCGGAATGATCGGGCGACCAGGAGGGGAAGTGAGGGATTTATGTATTTTCGACAAGTGGTAATAGGTGGGTATTACTGGTTGAACTGTGAACAAAAAATTAAAAGTGTCCTTGGAGATCACTCCAGAGGCCAAAGCCTGAGAAAGCATAAACTTCAGTTTCCCCTGAAAGGCGACTGTGGGGTTTGAGGGAAGTTTTCTATATATAGTTTAATTTTCTAATTGTCTATATGCCCCCCGTAGATAATCACTTTTATCTTGGAGCACTACCCATCCCCCCCCCCCCTTATCGGCAGATTTATCACTATCTCATGATCCAAACTTAGACTCTTAATGGATAGTCTCTCTCCCTTGGTCAGATTATCCTTAAAAGTGCTCCTCTCCGCCTTATTACATAGGATCCTGAAGTCCTCTAAAGTGGATTTATAGAAGCTCTCAACACAAGCACCTCGGTAATGTAAGGGATAAAAATCCTCCGAAAAGGTTTTCTCTGTTTTACATCAAAAACCATTTCCTCCTTGGTTCCAATAATATCTGTATCTATCTCTGTGTTGAGATATTCTAATATTCCTAGTGCTGCTCTATCTGTATAATCCAAAATTATGGGTATGTCAGTGTAATTGTGTGCCTTCAAAATATCGTTTCCTACTTAACGCTCTAACATATCTATTCAAGTCAACAAATAATTCAAATATGTTGGGTTTACAACTGGGTGCAAAATTCAGACCTTTAGATAAAAGACGCATTTCATGTTCATTCAGTTGTTTTGAAGAAAGATTGAATACACCTTTTGTTTTCACCTCATTCAAACATTTTTCTCTATGTTTCCTTCTTCCTCCCCTGGATCCTCTACTTCTCTTTCTCTTTTCTGGGACCCCCTCACAGGAAGGTCTTTTGGATTTTTCCCTGGATGATCTAAAAAATCGACGGTTCATTGCTACCTGCAGTACTTGCCCATCTAGAGCTAAAGGATCGTTGTCCCCTCCAATTTGGTGTCTCTAATGGTTCTTCATCTAGATCTTCATTATTTAAAATCTCATACAGGCCCGGCGCTAGTCGCTCAGCAAGGGATGCAGTGCAGGTAGGCGCCGGGCAGGAGAGGCGCCTTCACTGCTCTGCATCCCAGCTGAAGCGCCGTCCTGTCCCCCCTGCTGCTGCTGCGCCTGCCTTGTCACATTGACAGGCAGCCGCAGCAGCGCCGGCAGCATGACTCCTTCTCCTCTGTCCCCTGTGACAGGGAGAGGAGTGTTTTCTGTCTGATGAAAGGGGCGGAGCTACACAGACCAAGAGGCGGAGCTACACGGACCAAGGGGGCGGAACTACATGGACCAGGCTAGCAGACTGTGGAAGATCTGGCCAGCAAGATTGTGGTAAGGGTATGTAAAGAGTGTGAGAGAGAAAGTGTGTGTGTGTGTGTGTGTGTGTGTGTGTTTGTTTGTATTTAAAAAGTGGATGCTGTCTGCCGTAATGTGTAAAAAGGGGGGCGCTGTCCGCCATAATGTGTATAAAGGGGAGCGCTGTCTGCCGTAATGTGTAAAAAGGGGACTCTGTCCGCCGTAATGTGTAAAAAGGGAGGCGCTGTCCACCGTAATGTGCAAAAAGTGGACGCTGTCCGCCGTAATGTGTAAAAAGGGGTGCGCTGTCCGCCGTAATGTGTAAAAAGGGGGGCGCTGTCCGCCGTAATGTGTAAAAAGGGGACTCTGTCCGCCGTAATGTGTAAAAAGGGGAGCGCTGTCCGCCGTAATGTGTAAAAAGGGGGACGCTGGCTGCCGTAATGTGTAAAAAGGGGGACGCTGTCTGCCGTAATGTGTAAAAGGGGGACGCTGTCTGCCATAATGTGTAAAAAGGGAAATCTGTCGGCCGTAATGTGTAAAAGGGGACACTGTCTGCCGTAATGTGTAAAAGGGGACACTGTCTGCCGTAATGTGTAAAAGGGGGACGCTGTCTGCCGTAATGTGTAAAAGGGGGACGCTGTCTGCCGTAATGTGTAAAAAGGGGACTCTGTCCGCCGTAATGTGTAAAAAGGGGAGCGCTGTCCGCCGTAATGTGTAAAAGGGGGAGCGCTGTCCGCCGTAATGTGTAAAAAGGGGGACGCTGGCTGCCGTAATGTGTAAAAAGGGGGACGCTGTCTGCCGTAATGTGTAAAAGGGGGACGCTGTCTGCCGTAATGTGTAAAAAGGGAAATCTGTCGCCCGTAATGTGTAAAAGGGGACACTGTCTGCCGTAATGTGTAAAAAGGGGATGCTGTCTGCCGTAATGTGTAAAAGGGGATGCTGTCTGCCGTGATGTGTAAAAAGGGGGACGCTGTCTGCCGTAATGTGTAAAAAGCGGAATCTGTCGGCCGTAATGTGTAAAAGGGGCTCTACCTGGTGTAGTGGCGCTACTGTGCGGCATAGTTTGAATAATGGAGACTACTATAATATGTAATATGAATTGGTATTATTTTGTGGCCACACCCCTTCCCTGCGAAGCCACGCCCCTATATTTTTGGTGCGCGCCTGCGGCGCGCACTGCCCCTATTTTACATGCAGGTGTGTGTGTGTGTGGGGGGGTGCCGATTCCCTCTCTTGCACACAGCGGTAAAATGTCTAGTTACGGCACTGTCTGTGTGCAGGGCCTTAACTAGCGCTGCACAGAGTGAGTGTGGGCAGAGAGTTCACATCCATAGGCTTACACGGATCTCCTGCAGCTCAGGGGCCCAAGAGGCCATGGTAACCCCCTGGCCCTACATGTAAATTATGGGAGGGTGCAAATTTATATTTTGCAGGAGGGCGCCGAACACCCTAGCACCGGCCCTGATCTCATACCTATTGTAATGATTCCATTTCTTGGAACTCGTCCTACTATATTTCCAATTATCACCCTTCTGCTTTGGGGTTGGGTGGAACCGAGTGTTTTTGTAGTGGCCCCTTCTCTCTACATGTGTATTACTAACATCCTTATTATGAAGATTGGGATCCTGTCTCCTATTTCTAAAGGGGGGGAAGTGTGGTTCTAGTCTTTTTATTAAATGTTCTAACCGAACCTTTTGGTTCTAACCAACAAACACCTGCTCCGGCACCAATTGTGATGAAAATGCTTGTTTGGTGTTATTTATAACCATTTCTGGTTTAGAATTGCCTTATTGTGTTTTTAATTGATATTTAGTATATTTTTAATTGAACACTGGCCGAGTGTGTGTATGTATTTGTTTATTTTTATATTGTGGGATAGAATATTAATAAATTAAAAATGTATATGATTAATTCTGGTAATACAGCGCTTCATTAATTTGATGTTTGTCCCCTCATTTATGAAGTTTCTGACCACAGAGTCTGTTCTTCAGCTTTAGGGTTCTTCTTTTTTTGGGCACTTATTTGTCTGTTATAAAGGCAACACGTGTAGGAGTTGAATGCAAGGTTAAAGATGATGCCTGACTATGTGTGGCCCTGGCTTTCCCATATTATACAATAAGTCTATTATTTCATGAAACCAAACAAGCAGGACCACCACTTGTACAGAAATACTGTGGCCTAGGACTTTCCTTGCCCCTGCATGTGGTGTATGGCATGTTGGCAGTTTTAAAAAATTTTGGCAGTAAATTTTCCTTCTAAAGGTGGTTTTCTTTAACTTCTAAAATATTGTTTAGATTTCAGGTGCCATGTCTTAAACTCTGCTTCCCCTGGACCACTTTCAGTAGATGTTGAAGCGCTATCACGACTCACAGCAGCTGCAGCACTAGGGTTGATGCTCCTGCTCTTCTATATATAGAAACATAGAATTTGACGGCAGATAAGAACCACTTGGCCCATCTAGTGTGCCCCTTTTTTTTTACCATATTTTTTTTTATCTCAAACCTTATTTGAGCCTCATTTATTTGTAAGGATATCTTTATGTCTATCCCATGCATGTTTAAATTGTTCTACTGTCTTAGCCTCTACCACCTCTGATGGGAGGCTTATCCACTTGTCCACTACCCTTTCTGTGAAGTAATTTTTCCTTAAATTTCCCCTGAATCTCCCCCCCTCCAGTCTCAGTGCATGTCCTCGTGTCCTATTGCTTCTCTTCATTTGGAGAATGTTCCCCTCCTGGACTTTGTTAAAACCTTTGATATATTTGAAAGTTTCAATCATGTCCCCCCCTTTCCCTTCTCTGCTCCTAGCTATACATATTGAGATTTCTTAGTCTTTCTGGGTATGTTTTGTGATGTAGGCCATGCACCATTTTAGTTGCCCTTCTTTGTACAGTCTCTAAAGTAATAATATCCTTTGTAAGATATAGCCTCCAGAATTGAACACAGTATTCTAGATGAGGCCGTACCAATGACCTATACAGTGGTATTATTACTTCTGTCTTTCTGCTGATGATTCCTCTCCCAATGCAGCCAACCATTTGACTAGCCTTACATTGCTTACCTGCCTTTAAATCACCTGAAATAGTGATGCCTAGATCCCTTTCTTCCTCAGTAGTTTCCAGTATAGTACCATTAATACTATATTTAGCATTTGGATTTTTGAGACCCAAGTGCATGATTTTACATTTTTTTGGCATTAAACTGTAATTGCCACACTCTTGACCATTCCTCTAGTCTACCTAGATCCTCAATCATTTGTTTTACCCCACCAGGTGTGTCTACCCTGTTGCATACCTTTGTGTCATCTGCAAAAAGGCATACTTTCCCTTTAATGCTATTTGCAATGTCACCAATAAAGATATTAAAAAGCACTGGTCAAAGTACAGCTCCCTGGGTACTCCACTGGTAACATTTCCCTCCTGTGAATGCATCCCATTTACCACAACTCTAATTTTTCTATCCTGCAACCAAGATCTTATCCATTCAATAATCCTAGTATCCAATCCCAAGCTTTCAAGTTTATTTAGCAGTCTGCGGTGTGGAACAGTGTTAAAAGCCTTACTAAGTCTAGATAAGCTATAGCCACGGCTCCACCTTTATCCATCACTGTAGTCACACAGTCAACAAAGTCAATAAGATTTGTTTGACATGATCTCCCCCCAGTGAATCTATGCTGTTTGGGATCCTGTAAATTGCTGGATTTGAGATAGTCTACAATTCTTTATTTTTAGAGTGTTTCCATCAATTTCCCTACTACTGATGTAAGACTCACTGGTCTGAAATTGTTTGCCTCTTCCTTGTTTCCACTTTTGTGCAGTGAGACTACGTTCGCTCTTTTCCAGTCCTCTGGAATTACTCCTGTAGCTAATGACTGGTTGAATAATTCTGTCAATGGTGCTACCAGCACCTCTTTAAGTTCTTTTAGTATCCAAGGATGTATCCCATTTGGCCCCATAGATTTGTCCACTTTCAGCTTTGAGAGTTCTGTTAGGACTTTCTCCTCTGTAAATGTACTTGTTTCATTTGCCTGAATATGCCAGCAATTTAACTGTGGCCCCTTCCCCTCTCTTTCATTAGTGAATACTGAGCAAAAATGATTATTAAGCTGATCTGCTGTTACATTGCCTCCCTCAACAAGACATCCAGTCTCTGTCTTTAGATTTATTATTCTACCTTTTGTATTTCTCCTTTCGCTTATATACCTAAAACAAAGTTTTTCCTCCTTTACCCACTGACTGGGTCATTTTCTCCTCAGCTTGTGCCTTTGCACATCTGATTACCTTCTTAGTCTCCTTGTGTCTAATAAGATATATATCTTTGTCTTCATTATTTTGTGTCTGCTTATATTTCCTAAAAGCCATCCTTTTTGCCTTTACAATATTTGCTACTTCTTTTGCAAACCACAATGGCTTCCTTTTCCTTGTGTTTTTCCTAACACTTTTGATACAAAGGTCTGTTGCCTTTAATATTGCACTTTTTAATGTTTCCCACCTCTCCTGCACTGTTTCCAAGTTCCTCCACTCTGCCAAAGAATCGCTTACACGTTTTCCCATCCCTACAAAATCAGCCTTCCTAAAATCCTTTGTTTTTGTATGGGGTGAGTCAGTCTCTGTCTTTAAGCTGAACAATACTGCTTGATGATCACTGGATCCCAGGTTTTCACCCACTTTTACGTTTGATATTCTGTCTCCATTTGTAAGTATTAGGTCTAATAGTGCATCTTTCCGAGTGGGCTCCATCACCAATTGGTGAAGGAATGCCCCCTGAAGGGAATTTAAAATGTCCATACTTCTAGTGGAACTAGCAACAGACACCTCCCAGTTTACATCAAGAAGATTAAGGTCTTCTCAGATTATTACCTCTCCTTTTAATGCCATTTTAGTTATGTCCTGCAATAGGTTCTTGTCCAGTTCCTCTTCCTGCCCTGGTGGCCTGTATATCGCGCCAATACGAATAATAGACTTCTCCCCTGTTTCTATGGTCACCCAAATGGCCTCAGTTTTTTTTTCAATACTTTGTATTAAGGTAGTATTTATGCTTTTTTTACATACATTGCTACCCCTCCTCCGATTTTTTCAATTCTGTCCTTTCTAAATAAAGTATATCCCGGTATAGCTATGTCCCAGTCATGATTCTCATTGCACCATGACTCTGTAATTGCCACAATATCTAGATCATCCATTGTCATTATTGCAATTAGTTCTGGGATTTTATTTCCTAAACTCCTAGCATTTGCACACATAGCTTTTAGAGTTTTGTTTGTGCTTTTTCTGTTCCTAGCTATGTTCTTCTCTCTGCCTATGTCTCTCTGCATATGTCTATCAACTGATCCATATCAACTCACGGTTCCTGGTAATGGTACCCTAATGATGTTGTATTTTTAACACAGTGTGTCACACAACCCATGCATATCCCACCCCCGCCTCTCGGTGTTGCTCTCTGTCTGAGTTCTGTCTATCACATACCAAACTAGCTAGTCTGTGATCCTGCAGCCTGATAACATAATCAAGCAGCTGTGGGCTGCACCGTGGGGCTTACCATTTATGTCTGCTCTGTTTAGTAATCAGTACCAGATCATCAAATCTACATCTGTGACTGTGCTCCAGATTGCCCTACGAAATGCTCCTGCATGGATATTCTCTATTTGTAAGAGAATGAATGGGTGCAGATGCACTATGCAATCATCACTGTCAATTACAATCTCTTGTATATTTGCCCAGATCTGTGATTCTGTGACTCAGTGTATAACACTGGGCAGGGCTCTAGCAGGGTCTGCCCTTCTGAATCACAGATCACTATGAGCTAGAAACACCCCACCCTCCTCCCACAGGTCCACGTCATTACTAGCCCTGGGCCAGATACACCGGCTACAGCCATATGCTGCGGTGGTGACAGCTCCATGAGCGGGGGTTACAGCACGGCCCCCCTCCTCTCTCCCTCTTCCACAGGTTACTCAGCCACTGGGCCACATACACAAGCTGCAGCCATATGCTGCGCTGCTGACTGCTCCTTACCTGTGGGTTACAGCGTGGCTCCCCAGCCTGTCCCCAGGGACGATGACGGCAGCTGCTGGGTGTGGTATGGCAACGTGCCACCGATACTTGTCCCAGATCCCAGTGGAACACACAGCGCGGAAGCAGCAATGTGAAGTATGTCACGGGGTCCGGCCTTCCACTGTGTTCTGGTGGCTGCTGCTGTACTCACAGCGTGGTGGCTTACAGGTGCTGCTGGGGGCTGCGGTGATGTCACGGGGCAAAGTTTCCAGTGTGCTCTGCCGGCTGCTGCTGTACACACAGTGTGTTGGCTGCTTGGTGTTGCTGGGGCTATGGTGTAGTTGGGACAATATCATCGCTTCAGGTACTATTAGATAGCAAACAAATTATTGCATAGTCTTTGTACTGCTGTGGAACACCCAATGGGGCACAGTTGTTAACAGTGTGTCACACGTACTGCAGTATTGCGCCAGCCGGCAACCCAGATGTATGAGGCATTACATAAACACTACCAAACAGTGCCCTGCTGCATGCATGCTCACAGGGTACAGGGCAACCCCGGGTGGGTCTCACTGCCAACGGCCAGCCCCTTCTCTATGTATCAGGTTCTACATTGTACAACTATACATACAGATGGAGCCACGCTCATCTTGGCTTCTCTGCTGCGCCTAGGCACACCATGGTTTATTATTATACACAAGTAATATACTCCACTTTGGCGCTCTCCAGATTTAACATGCCACTTAAATGGACTAATTTCTTCAAAAAGCCACAACCTGTATAATATGTGTCCCTAATGGCATATACCAATTAGGGTGCACACATGAAACAAAAAAACACACAATAGTGTAGAGAGGGGAGAATTTTAGTGTTGCACAATCCGCTTTTGAGAAAGGTTACCAGCGAAACGCGTTAAGCGGGATTGTGCTGTGTATCCTGACGATTCCTTTTACATTCCTTATTCACCACCTGGAAGGAAAGCCGTGAGTTCACGGGACTCTGACTACACCTGCTGTAAGAAATATCTCAGCGAGCCAGTGAGGTGTCTTTTGGGAAATAAGGGATAACGCCTTGTGATATGCCTTTTTATCTGTTTAACATGTGAGTGCATCTGTGTAAAAATAAATACCCGTTTGTTTAAGGGTTTGCTGCACTATTTGCCTTTTTTCTGTTATATGTTATCGGGAGTGGCGGGACATTGAATCCTTAGAAGAAGTGGAATATTGGTCTTGTGGAATTGGACAGACCTTTTGATATAAAGAAACTACGATATGCCTAATATCTTGTGGAGCTTTGTGAGTGTGATGCATTGAAAATAGAATATACCACCATTCTATAAACGGACTCTACACTATTGTGTGTGTTTTTTTGTTTCATGTGTGCACCCTAATTTGTATATGCCATTAGGGACACATATGATACAGGTTGTGGCTTTTTGAAGAAATTAGTCCATTTAAGTGGCATGTTAAATCCGGAGAGCGCCAAAGTGGAGTATATTACCTGTGTATAATTGTGAAATTCTGTGAAGTAGGTGAAACTTAATTTATACTATCACTGGGCTGACCTCTGGGTCTTATTGCGCACCCTATAACCACTTAAAACTATATCACACCATGGTTTATTAGCATAAATTCTTCATTTATTTTGTCCGGATGCAATACACTACAGAGAGAACAATACATCAGGGGATTAAGTCATTACAGCAGGGGATGAAGTCCGACTGTCCTGGCTCAGTTAATCCTATTAAAGGCTAACATGAAGATGGCTCCATCTGTATGATACATTATACTGCACAGGACTAGGGTGTATTCTGTACAGTGCATTGCTGCTACTAATCTGGGACTTTATCATGCATACACTACTAACCCATTTTATAACGCTGGCCGGACCTGTAGCAGGGACTGCCCTTCTGCATCACAAACCAGGGACCTTACTACACTACATGATCCATCGTGGATAAGCAGAGGTAGTTGCTAAGTGTAGAAAGTGTTTTAAAAATAGATGAAAAGTATGTGAAAAAAATATACATGGATAAAATAACACACAGGGGTAGTGAAAAAATAGTGAATATAAGTGTTAGGATGACCTGTAGTGGCCCAGACAGAACAGTTCAGAGGACCCCACGCCCCAATGTTTACCCCCCAAAAAACTAACACTATATGAAAAAATAATAGGACTTACTTGGCATTATTTGTGAAGGTGGGGGGAGGGGTGCTAGCCAAGAATGAAATAATCTCAGCCTTCAGGTATGTATTTATACACATAAGGGGAGTTTCAAATGTTTGACAAGACAGTTGGGAGTCTGTTTTTTCCTATCTAATAGACAGGAAAAAACAGACTCCCAACCGACTTTTCAAACATTTGAATCTCCCCCTTAGTAAGGACTATACAGGGGGAATGGGTCTAGACTGCACACCCTAGTGATTGTAATTAGAGGTACTATCTGCTGAGAGTTTATAGTATTACAGAAGGAATGGGTGCAGATGCACTATGCAATCATTACTGTCAATTACAACATATAATAAGGCTGTTAGCATATACTGTAATTGGCCAATGATATGGGCTTGCCCACCGCATCGAGGTCACCTCTATCGAGCATTTCTCTAACACTTTGGGGTTCACATCGGGGTGCAGGGCACCCCCAAACCAGCCCAGCCAAGAAACCCCCAGGGCATCACACTAGTAGAAAATAGTGAGGTGTAATAAAGTATAGGATAAGCAGAGGTATTTATTGAGTGTAGAAAGTGTTATAAAAATAGATATAAAGTATGTGAAAAAAACACACATAGGGGTGTATTCAATACCTGTCAGAAAGGATTCGACAGGTCAGTATTCAATTGAGCGGCCATCCGACAACTGTCACAACTAGTACCTGGGGAGGCAGACGTTCGACGGGGAGGCAGACACTGGGGAGGCAGACATCCGACGGGCAGGTCCTCTACTCACCCGTCCCCACTCCGGTCTCCATCACATGCCGTAGTGCTGCTGTTTCCTCTCCGGTCGGGAGGCTTGGGAGGCAGACACTGGGGAGGCAGACGTCCGGAGGGCGGGTCCTCTGCTCACACATCCCCGCTCCGGTCCCTGTCACATGCCGTGCTGCTGCTGTTTCCTCTCCGGAGGGGAGACTGGGGAGGCAGACTTCCGGCAGGCGGGTCATCTACTCACCCGTCCCCGCTCCGTTCCCAGTCACATGCCATGCTGCTGCTGTTTCCTCTCCTCACCCGGACGCTCCACCACTCACCTGTCCACGCTCTGGTCCCCATAACATGCTCGCCATCATGACGTGTACCCACTCCCCCATCTCATCTCCCTGGTTCCGACAATGTCAATCCAACTTTTAAATAAATCGGATTGACATTGTCGGAACCAGGGACAAAACCTGTTGGATTTGGCTGCGGAACACGTGAATTCGCAGCTAATCCAATAATCCAAGTGGTTTCCAACAAGTCGGGAATTCCCGATTTGTTGGAAAAAATGGCCCGGCATTGAATAGGTCGGAACCCCTTCCAACCTAAATCTGTCGGAAGCTGCCGTCTTTCGAACAAGACGGCAGCTTTCAATACTTATTGAATACACCCCATAGAGGTAATAAAAAAAGTGAATATAAGTGTTAGGGTGTGATGCCCTGGAGTGGCCCAGACAGAACAGATCAGGGGACCCCACGCCCCAATGTTTACCCCCCCCCAAAAAAAACTTACACTATATGAAAAAATAATAAGACTTACTTGGTATTATGCCTGAATCATTGATGTGCAGTCAGATGTAGGTCCCTGCTTAAAACCAGTTGTGAAGGTGGGGGAGGGGTGCTACCCAAGAATGAAGTAATCTCCCCTGAACTATTGTGTCTGGGCCAATCCAGGGCATCACACCCTAACACTTATATTCACTATTTTTTTCACTACCCCTATGTTTTTTTTATCCATGTATATTTTTTACACATACTGCGTCTGCCTCCCCAGCCTCCCCACCGGACGTCTGCCTCCCCAGGTACTAGTTGTGACAGTTGTCGGGTGGCCGCTCAATTGAATACTGACCTGTTGGATCCTTTCCATCGGAAAGGATCTGACAGTTATTGAATACACCCCTATGTGTGTTTTTTTATCCATGTACATTTTTCCACATACTTTATATCTATTTTTAAAACGCTTTCTACACTCAGTAACTACCTCTGCTTATCCTATACTTTATTACACCTCACTATTTTCTAATAGTGTGATGCCCTGGGGGTTGTTCTTGGCTGGGCTGGTTTGGGGGTGCCCTGCACCCCGATGTGAACCCCAAAGTGTTAGAGACTTGCTCAATAGAGGGGACCTTGATGAGGTGGGCAAGCCCATATCATTGGCCAATTATATGCTACCAATCTTTTATTATATATTGTGAATGACAGTAATGGTTACATAGTGCATCTGCACCCATTCCTTGTCTTGTAGTACTATAACTTCTCAGCAGATAGCACCGCTCATTACAACCACTAGGGTCTACAGTCTAGCCCATTCCCCCTGTATATTCTCTATCTGTCGCTTTAAGATGCTGGTTTCCTGCTATCTGTTTCTCTTGTGTCCTCATTGATTTGCAAGATCCAGTATTATTTATGTGGTGCATTTCTACCTTGGACTTTTGCATTCAAGCTCCACTGTGTGTATCCAGTTTGGTACCATCTGATCCTGCCTGCACAACTCCCACCTATGTTCAACCTCTGCTGTGAGTATCCAGTCTGGTTACATCCAGTCCAGCTTGCATAACATCTACCTGTGTCCAAGCACTGCTGTGAATATCCAGTTTGTCTCAAACCGATCCAGCCTGCATAACTTTCCCCTGTGCTCAAGGACTGCTGTGTGTACCCTATCCTGCTCCATCCAGTCCAGCCATTATAACTTCTTGCCCTTCAAGAACCGCCTGTGCTTCTTCATATTCAGTGCTGTTTATTACCAGTGAGTGTTTATCTGCATACTATAGAATCCCTTATATCAAGTATTTGCATCAGGATTGCTTAGTTTAAAACTGACCTTCCCCAATTCCTGTATTACAACCTACAGTATGTGTGCAAAAATAAACTTTGATTCGCTATTTCTGGCAGGTGCTTCATGGGAAACCCCTTGGGAATCGTGACACAGTGCCTGAACAACACATAACACTTTTATTTTTATTTACAGTACATGGTGCTTGAACACACAACACAGTGCCTCACAGCGCTTTTTGTAATGGCACCTTAATGTCAATATTTCCTAACACAGTGTCTGAACACACAAAAGTTTTATTTTTACTTTTGTGTTACACAGTGCTTTAACACACAACACAGAGCCTCAGAGTGCTGCAGCCCACAGTCCAAAGCAGTGACGTGCGGTGGGGTGAGGCAGGTGAGACAGAGACTTTCCTGTCATACTAACATTTGTGCCAACGTTTTGACTGTATAAAGTATATGGAAAATACAAAGAATTTGTTTGAAATATCTTCTTTGCATTATTCTAATAATTTTTATAGCCAAAACTCTGTAGTGAAAAGTCTATGGCAGGTTATCTTTTCCGCACATCTCTGATTAACACTAACCAAATTTCCAGGAGTTTATACTGCTGCACCTGTGTATAATGCCCAGATGTACACTTTGGCTCATATATTGCATGTAAATCTGTCTCTGGTGCTAGCCAGTGGCTCCTAAGCCATTTAACTCACCGCACGTCCCTGGTCCAAAGTGTCTGTATGTTGTTTATTTTTAATGGCACAGTGCCCCATTAAGTTAACACAGTGCTCCTAATAGGCATTTTTATACTATAAATTAAAATGGATGACACAGTGCCCCTTTATTACTGGTGTGACTTTAAGTTACAAAGTGCTCCAGAGTCCAGTCCAATGGCATTTAGTGCCTTGCAGAGCCCACAGTCCCACACCCCCTCCGTCTGGTCACTGGTGTCCTTGTGGTTTTTAGTGCCTAACAGAGCCCACAGTCCCATATCCTCTCCCTCTGGTCACTAATGTGTGTCCTGAGTGTTTTTTTTTTAATGCCTCAGAACCCACAGTCCCACAGAGTCTCCCTATGGTCAATGCCACTGGTGTGTGTCCTGTGTACCTTTTGTAGTGCCTCAGTGCTCACAGATTCATACAAAGCCCACAGTCCCACACCCTCTTGCTCCAGCTTCTTGTGTGAAATTGCAGCTGAATCACAAGAGAGAGACTTTATGCACTCCAAAACACATGAGATCCGACACTGGGAACATGATATGTTGCCATGTTTTCAGATCCGACTCTAGTGGGAAGACCTGAGCCGGGACTTAGATCTACTCATAATGTGGACGTTTGCAGGGGTTCGGTTTCTACTTATACTTATGACTTACTTTTACTTATTTCTTTATTATTCATTCCTTACTTATTTCTCCACATCATGTCTTTAAAATGCAATTTTGATAAAAATACAGAACTTGTAAAAACAAGGGTAATCTAAGTTGTTGCCTTGGTGTGCTCACTGTAATCCTCCATTACTTTCAATTTTCCAAGTGGGTACTGTACATATATGATTAAAAAAGTTCTATACAGAGATACTGTTTTATATTTTACAGTACATGGAATTTAACCACTTAAATGGCATGGTCGTATGCGATGCAAACAAAACCAGGAGTCCGTTACCTGGCTTGGTTGCATCACATTTGACCAGCTGTCCCCCGGCATCAGTAGTACTCCCTCTTCTCCCTTGTCAACTCTTGGCTCCATTCCTCCTCCAAACCCCTCCCCCCCATGTTTGGCCCATCCTCTGTCAGTATCAATGCTCCCCTTGT
The DNA here is from genome assembly GCF_028390025.1 of Pseudophryne corroboree. Taxonomy (NCBI): domain Eukaryota; kingdom Metazoa; phylum Chordata; class Amphibia; order Anura; family Myobatrachidae; genus Pseudophryne; species Pseudophryne corroboree. The sequence continues at coordinate 965,767,157 of NC_086444.1, forward strand.
GTGTTTTGGTCACCATCTACACAGTAGCGGATCACAAGTAGGACTTTTGCCCGGGGCGCCGCCTTCCGGAGGGCGCCGCACCATGGCAAGATCTGCTACTGTGCCCCCCGCTGTGTCCTCCGCTGGTCCCCCGCTGTGAAGGGAACTAGACGCACCGCACAGCATTGTGGGACTGGCACAGACGCTAGGGGTCATAATTGACCTCTAGTGTCTATGCTGTGCTATGGGAGAGACGTCATGACGTCTCTCCCATAGATACGAGGAGAGGAGAGGAGCGGCGCCGACAGAGGTCTGCGCGGTCGGGAAACAGGAGCGGGGATAGTAAGTATTCATTTATTTCATTTTTTTTTCTTTCAGCGGTGCTACTCTACAGTTGGCACAAATGGGGGCATAACTGGCCACGCCCCCATATGAAGCCACGCCCCTATTTTTGTGGGGTGCCACAAGGGCTAGAACCGGCCCTGCATCTACAGTATGTATTGTCTTTCTGTTTTCAACCTGCATATGTGTCTGTCTCTCTGTCTCCCCAGTAGTGGATCTTGCCATGGCCAAACAGGATTTTTGCCCGGGGCGCCACTGTCCCGAGGGCGCCGCCGCCGTGGCAAGATCTGCTACTGGTGCCATGCGCTGCGCGATGATGACATCATCGTACACCGCATGGCATTGTGGGAGTGGCCGTAGACACTAGAGGTCATAATTGACCTCTAGTGTCTGTGCGGTGCTATGGGAGAGACGTCATGACGTCTCTCCCATAGATCAGAGGAGCGGCTCTGGAGACGGAGGGCAGCAGCGGTCGGGAAGCAGAAGTGTTGATGGTGAGTATTTTTTTATTTATTTTTTTACATTTTTGGGGGGTAATTGGCGCTACTGGGGGCACAGTATTGGGGGCACAACTACTGGGTGCACAGTACTGGGGGCACAGCTACAGGGTGCACAGCTACAGGGGGCACAGTACTGGGGGCACAGCTACAGGGGGCATAACTGTGACCATGCCCCTTCCCCATGAAGCCACGCCCCTATTTTTTTGCACTACCTCTGTTTTACCTGTCGGGGGGGGGGGGGGGGTGCCAAAGGAAACTTTTGCCATGAGGTCTAGAACCGGCCCTGTGTCTCCCCATGTGTGCCTCTCTGAATGACTCTGTATGTCTCCCACTGTCCCCATCACATCTGCTTCCCCTCAATTTCCTCTTATTTGCTCCCACAACATACTTTCCATTTGCACCACACCTATGCTAATCCAAATCATTTTAGCAACTACTACAAATCTATTCAGGATGCCACAATAATAGTCAATAATCTTTAATGTTTAGTTCCTGGGTAGCTGGACAGCTGTATAATAGGAGTTCTAAAATACAGCACGTTGATTAATTAGGTTATATTTCATGCTAAACAACTGAGGGATTACAATATACTGTATGCTGGAAATTTGTGGAACTGTATTGTAGACTAGACATAGGGGCCACATTATAATCCAAAAAATGGCATCTGTATTACTGTAAATTCTGTTCAATAATGATGTATATACTATACTTTTTAATTTTTATTTTAGGTGGACCAATTATTTAAAAAGTATTTGTGTGTGTGCGTGTTAACATACTCTGCTACCCAGGACCCAGTGGCGCAACTACTGTGGTTACAGCTGCTATGGGGCCCGGGCTGCTTCGAGGGCCTGCTGCTCCCCCTGCACCCAGTCACGAGCTGCCTCCATGGCCCATAGCTCCCCTTCATTCCCTGCTAAAATGGCAGCCGAAGATAGCATAAACCCCCTGTTCCCCCGAGGCTGCAGCGCACTAAGGATGTAGCAGAATAAGGGGGGTGGGGCTACCTGGCCTGCTCCAAATGCCACAATTCGCGGGCATTTAGGGGACGGGGCATCTCCCATTAGAGACCTCTGCTGTAGGCATGTACTACTCACTCTGCCTCCCTCCCTCTACCTGACACACTATCTCCTGCTTATCTTCCTTCCTCTCTCTCCCTGACACTGTCTCTCTCCTGACACACTCTCCCTCTCTCTGACACTGTCTCTCTCCCTGACTATCTCTCTCTCTCCCTGGCACTATCACCCCCTGACACTTCTCTCTCCCTCTCTCTTTCCCTTATGCTGTCTGTCTCTCCCTGACACACTCTCTATCCCCCAACACTGTCTTATCCCATCTCTTTCTCTCTTCCTGACACTGTCTCTGTCTCTCTCCCTGACACTGTCTCTCTGACACTCTCCCTGATTATCTTTCCCTCTCCCTGACACTCTCTCTCCCTGATCATGTCTCTCTCTCCCTGACACACTCTCTCTACCTTGACACTGTGTCGCCCTCTCTCTCTTCTTGACACTGTCTATCTCTCTCCCTGACACTTGCCTCTCTCTCAGCCACTCGCCCGGACACTCTCTCTCCCTGACACTGTCTCTACCTCTCTCCCTGACACGCTCTCTCTCCCCGAAAATGTCTCTCTCCCGCTGACACTGTCTTTCCCTCACATTGTCTCTTTCCCTCTGACACTGTGTGTGTGTGTGTGTGTGTGTGTCTCTCTCCCTCTTACTCTCTCTTGTGCCCCTCTTTCTCTCTCCCTCCCTGACACTCTCTATCTCTCTCACTCCCTCTGGCTCTCCTCCCTCTCCTTCTCCTCCTCCTTCTCTCTCTGACACCCTCTTTCTCTTCAACACCCTCTCTCTTGGTGATGCCGTCTCTCTCGCTTTTTCTCTCTTTCTTCCTGACACCCTCTCTCGATCCTCTATATCTTTCTCTCATTCCCTCTTTTTCCATGAAATCCTCTCTCTCGTTGTCTTCTTGCTCTTATCTTTCTCTCTCTCCCCCCCTGACACCTTTTTGTCTCTCACTTCCCTCACTCTCTCTCCTACTCCACTAGAGGGCATTGTAGTGACAATAGTGGGGTTGGGTGGGGGGTGGCTTTCAAGATTTTGCTATAGGGCCAACAAAGTTCTAGTTACGCCCCTGCCACGGTCACTACATAGCACACATAAAGGTTCTGGTAGAAGTCTAATATACTGAAGCAGCAGCAGTGGTTCTATAAAAAGTGGATAGGTGATGCAATATGGCTCACAATGGTGTTCAAATATGTTAGATTTTTATTTATATTAGATGGCGAGGGGGGTTTATATGGGCTCTAATATTTCATTGTTATAAAACTGTATGTAGGTGTATGAACAAAGGAAGTGAACAAAATGTCAATGTCAGTAAATCGTGTATGACTCAGATATTTACAGCATTGCAGAGGATTCAACACTCACAAGGTTGAAAACATGTTGTATGCATTTGAAAGCACATTATACAATAATATGCAGAGCTTTTAAACTGTATTTATATTTTAAGAGATAAAGATGTTTTTAATGGTATGTGATATTGCATAACACATTCTTACAGTATTTTGGCACTATTTGTGCCAAGATACAAATACAGTAAGCAAATCGATTAATTGTTAGACAAACAAAATGTAAGGTTCCTTCAAACAGTTCTAGATTTTGCAGATTTCAATCAAGTCAGATATTTTGGGATTATGTTATAGCCTGCAGGCACAGCAGCGATTCCAGCGAGAATAAGATTTTTTTTAAAGCGACAATCATTTAAAAAGCAAAACCAGGTTGTTTTTGCCTATTATGTTATTGCCGCTTTAAAAATACTTACCATAACCGCACCTGTGCCTGCATTTTGTCGGATACTGCATAAATCCCCTCCAGTTTGAAACTGTAAGTTTAGCCTATAATAAGAAAATAAAACTAAATGCAAAGGGAATACAAAGGGAAAACAGACATAGTGAAACCATTGTTAAGGCACTAAGCACCAAATTCTATTAGCATCAAAGTCAGAATTAGCTGTCAGAGTCGTAACTAGACTTTTTGGTGCCCTGTGCCAGAAAGAGAATTGGTACCTCTTCTCCCCACACACACACCCATTTTTCTAATAGAGACATAAGGCGCATGCCTCACGCCTTATTTATATATATATATATATATATATATATATATAAAATCAAGCAGATCTGTGAAGTGCGCAGCCACACGTCCAATTCCTTGAAGTCACACACTGCAAAGATCTGCCGCAACACTGATCACCACTTCTAAAAGTATAAGGTAAGCTTCAAATGGTTAAAACTGTCCAGCTTTGAATTCTCTAGCTTTCTATGCAAGGGCTGATAGCTCAATGAATAGAGTCTACGACTGCAAAGTCATAGGCAACGGGTTTGAATCATCCCGAAAATCAGCATCCCGAAATGTAATGAAGGTCAGCGCGACTGAACAACAAAGAGCTGTCAAGTCCATCAATGCTGAAAAGGTATTAGTGACAAAAGGGGTGGGGGTAGGAGATAGGAGCTCAAGAGATGCTAGGCTTCAAAAAGGGGGGGGGGGGAGCTGCAAGTGAAAGTAATTAGATAATTCATAATTGACTAGTGCTGCCAACAGGCCCCCTACCCTGCAGCGCTATGTGCGAAGCACACTCCGCACACACCTTGGGACTAATTCAGACCTAATCGTAGATGTGCTAAATTTAGCACATCTATGATCAGCTTCCCTGACAGGCGGGGAGACCCCCAACACAGGGCAAGTCCACCCCGCATGTCAGGACCTACCCCGCCGCACAAGTACAAAAGCATCGCACAGCTGGGCTCTCACATCATTAGGCCTTGTCCCCATCTCTGGAAATTGCAACTATTTGCATGTCTGTGGAGATTGGGTGGTGCTAAATGGAGCAATTTGCATTGTTTAGCCACACCCCCTGCATACAGCGCTGCAATTCCTGTGATTAGCTCCCCATCATGCCTGCTTCACGAGGCAGCGAGAGTGAGGTGGGAGATCAACCTACTCTTCCGCGTGTGCAGGGGACTACCCGTACAATCGTGAGTCTCACACAACTTTCAGGAGAGTAGGCAGGTATGGTTCATTAAGAAAATGTCAATATACCTAGTTGAAGCAAATATTATACTTAGTTAATTTGAAATTTTCCCCAATTACAGTTGTCATAAATAATTCCATGCATAAGACCTCTTGGGGTACTGTGGTTTGTAAGTTTGCCACTTGGTTAAAATGTATTTACCTAATGTAAACTTTCCGATGATTGTAAACATGATTGTAAAGCTGTCACAGCAGTGTTGGTACTGTATGCCACATTTACACAACAGATAAATTCTAACTCTGTCTTACATACTATGTGAACTAATACTCAAATATTTCATATTTCAACATAACAATCATTATACCTCACGTGTAGAAAACTGTTTCTTGTGAAAAAAAAATTACAGTACTTACCAGGGGTGTATCTAGGGGTCCAAGCACCCCTGGCAAAGTAAGGGGATGCACCCCCCCCCCATATTTGGAATAGGGAAGACGCGTGTGCTGAAAAAGGGGCAAGGCCCCAAAATTGTACCTCAAATTACATCACACAGTAGTGCCCCTTACTCATGTTATGCCACACAGTATTACCCCTTATACACATTATGCCACACAGTAGTGCACCTTACACACTGTGGCCAGTATTTAATTAGCAGCAGCAATTTACTGTGACTTATTAACCTGCGCGGGGCTATTCAATGGTCATGGTGATCATTATGCATGTTTACTTCCAATATAAGAACATTTAAAAACTTGAAGTGCAGCTGTTTTCTCTTTGGAGATATATATATATATATATATATATATATATATATATTGTGACAAGAACACTGGGATAGTGTTTGAGGGCAGGTATATTTGTCCCAGGTTCTTGTCTTACATGTTTTAGAAAATGTTAACTTCTAGGAAAAATGCTTTTTGTTTTGTCTGAACCTTTTCAGTTTGCTGTAAAAGCTGGGTAAAGGCTCTGAGAGAGAGATAAGGCGAGTTCTAGACATTGGGCCCAGTTCGGGTCTTTGGCCTCACAGAGGGCTAATCAGGGTTTCAGCTGTGTAAGAGTGATATAGTGCTTCTAACCTGATTAGTATGGGCAGACTGCCTGGGAAGGCTGCAGGATCTGTGTGTGAGAGACACGCTTTCTGATGCAAGTAAGCTATACAGTATGTACTGAAGAACTCTGTGTTTTGTTTAGTGACAGTTAGGAACATCTTATGTTTAGTTAGTGCCGGACAGGCAAGGTATTTTTATTTTGGGGTTTGTTTTATTTTCTGTTTCAATAAAACTGGCCGGGGTCAGTTGTACCAGAAACTGGACTTGTGTTGTTCCTCAGCTGCTGCGTGCTGCCATATTCCCCAGGAAAAGGCACCTTGCACCCCTACAGTGTTACAACTTGGTGGAGAATGCGAGCAGGCCGTTCTGCGCATAAGTGAAAGCAGCAGCTTTGTGAGGCCTGCAGAAAAAGGTGGTTTATGCAGATACAGCCCAGTGTGAAGTTACTGAGACTCACCCCTGAGGGTTTGATATATGTCCTGGGTGAAAGCAGCTGCAAAGCCGCCTGAAAAATCTGTTGACATGAAGGATCTGCTTAAAGCCTTGCTGCAAGCTACAGCGGCTCAGCAGGAGGCCAACCGACAGCAGCAGGTGGCAATGGAGGAAAATTGGAGACTACAGCGTCAGGATAGAGAGGCCTTAGCAGAAGTGGTGCAGAGACTTGCAGCTCGGGTTGGAGATGTGGCCGTCAGTGCTCCAACCAGCTCTAGTTCTATACGAGCCAGTCACTTCCTGCAGAAAATGACAGAGGCTGATGATGTGGAGGCCTATCTGACCACGTTTGAAAGGACTGCCGAGCGTGAGAACTGGCCGAAAGCACAGTGGGCCAGTCTGCTGGCACCTTTCCTGTCAGGTGAGCCCCAAAAAGCTTACTTTGATTTAAGCCCTGCTGAGGCTCGGGACTATGATAAACTAAAGACTGAGATCCTGACCCGCCTGGGAGTCACGCTGTCAGTACGAGCGCAACGGGTGCACCGTTGGCTGTACGCCATGGAGAAGCCTCCGCGCTCCCAGATGCACGACCTTATTCAGCTAACAAAAAAATGGCTGCAGCCAGAGACATTAACTGGTCCCCAGATGGTGGAAAGAGTCGTCATGGACCGCTACTTGAGATCTTTGCCCATGGTCCTGCGCAAGTGGGTGAGCCATGGAAACCCGGGTACTGCTGACCAATTAGTGGACATGGTAGAGAGGTATTTGGCAGCAGAGGAACTACTGATGACCACCCAGCAACCCATAGATCCTCGACAGCGCCCTTCAGTAAAGACTGGTAAGACTGTTCCGTGGGAAAACGTTGCTGGGCGGTTAAGAGAACGCAAGGCTGGAGAGACTGTAAACACTGGCCCTGGAAACAGGCCAATGGGGCTAGAACGGTCTATGCTGCCCAAATGGGTTGATAATCGTGTGGTTAAATGTTTTAGGTGTGGTATGCCAGGTCATGTTATTGCCAATTGCCCAGTCACGCAAGAACCCATGCAATGTGATGCTGCCTTTGAATGTCGCAGAATGTCTTTCTTTGCTAGGTTAGCCTGTACTGTGGTACCTTCACCTGAGCTGGAAAAACAAATGTGTGATGTGTTCTTAGAAGGTAACCGGGTAGAGGCCTTGCTAGATTCAGGAAGTTTAGTTACCCTCGTGAAAGCTGGGTTAGTGAACCCCTTAAAGGTCCAGCAAATACCTATTGGGGTAACTTGCATACATGGGGATACCCAATATTATGCCACTGCTGAGGTGAATATAGAAACTTGTTGTGGGTCAGCAATGGTTAAAGTGGGACTGGTCCCTACCTTGGTGCATGAGGCCATAATAGGGAGGGATTTTCCTCATTTTTGGAAACTGTGGGAATCACGGTTATCAACAGATGTGAGAAGTAAAAAGCCAGTTGATAATACCGGTGATTTTTTGGATGTACGTGGGTCTTCGGAACTTTCTGGCCCTTTGCCTTTTGCTAGTTTGGCTGGGGAAGTGACAGATGGGGAGTCCAGTGAGGACCCTCTTGCCGGGAACAGAGACATAGTAGTTAGAACTGAAAGCGTGCCTGACCTGGAGGTAAAGAAGGATCTGTTTGCGTCTGAACAGTTAAAGGATCCTACCTTAATAAAGGCTAGAGAGAATGTTAAGATTGTTAATGGGGAACCTGTGGTACCAGGTGACAGGGTTACGTATCCCCACATGGCCATCTGTAATGAGCTCTTGTACCACATTGTCAAAAGGGGTGAGGATGTGGTGGAACAGCTGGTAGTTCCCCAGCCTTATCGGAGAACGGTACTAGATTTAGCTCATAGTCACGTTACCGCAGGACATTTAGGGGCAGAAAAAACCACTGAAAGAGTTTTACAAAGGTTCTTTTGGCCAGGGGTTTATAAAGAAGTGTCTGAATATTGTTCTTCCTGTCCTGAATGCCAGTAACATGCCCCTAGACCCCATTTCAGGAGCCCACTAGTTCCCATGCCTATTATAGAGGTCCCGTTTGACAGAATAGCCATGGATCTCGTGGGGCCCTTGTTAAAGTCTGCTCGGGGCCATCAGTATATCCTGGTAATTATGGACTATGCCACTCGATATCCTGAGGCTGTCCCTTTACGCACTATCACAACCAAGGCGATAGCTAGGGAGCTGGTGCAGGTATTTAGTAGAGTGGGAATACCAAAAGAAATTTTGACTGACCAAGGTACTCCATTTATGTCAAGGATCATGAAAGAATTGTGCAAGTTATTTAAGGTCACTCACCTCAGGACGTCCATCTACCATCCCCAAACTGACGGGTTGGTGGAAAGGTTTAATAAAACATTAAAAAGTATGTTAAAAAAGGTTGTTGAGAGAGATGGGAAAAACTGGGATTGTTTGTTGCCCTACTTGTTAATGGCCATCAGAGAAGTTCCTCAGTCCTCTACGGGGTTTTCTCCATTTGATTTGTTGTATGGTAGACACCCCAGAGGGCTGTTGGATGTTGCCAAAGAGACGTGGGAAGGACAGCCCACTCCTTATAGAAGCGTTATTGAGCATGTAACACAAATGCAGGATAGGATTGCAGCCGTGGTACCTGTTGTCAGAGAGCACATGGAACAGGCCCAAAGTGCTCAACAGAGGGTCTATAACCGGAGTGCCAAGATACGGGAATTTGCTCCTGGAGATAGAGTTCTTGTTTTGGTACCCACTGTGGAAAGCAAATTCCTAGCTAAATGGCAGGGTCCATTTGAGATTAGGGAAAAAGTGAATGAGGTTAATTACAAAGTATACCAGCCGGGAAAGAGAAAACCCGAACAGATCTACCATGTTAACTTAATCAAACCCTGGAAAGATAGGTTGTCTCTGTCAGCGGAGCCTTGCCCTTCGGTGTCTTCACCCCGGTTGCTTCCCGCAGTGAAGGTGTCAGAGACATTATCAGCTGATCAGAACAATCAGGTTAAAGAATTTCTCATCCAAAATAGGGAGGTATTTTCAGAGCTGCCTGGCCGAACGACCATAATAAAACATGACATTGTCACAGAACCAGGGGTCAGGGTTCATTTAAAGCCATATAGGATTCCTGAAGCTCAGCGAGAAGCTATTTCTAAGGAAGTTAAAACCATGTTAGAACTTGGAGTCATAGAGGAGTCTAACAGTGAGTGGTCCAGTCCCATAGTGCTCATCCCGAAGCCCGACGGTAGCATACGCTTCTGTAATGACTTTCGTAAGTTAAATGAGGTGTCCAAGTTTGACGCATACCCCATGCCCCGTGTGGATGAGCATGTAGAAAGGCTGGGAACAGCCAGGTTTCTCACCACATTGGACCTGACCAAAGGTTACTGGCAAATACCTTTATCTGATAGCGCCAAAGAAAAAACAGCCTTTTCGGTTCCGGAGGGGCTGTACCAGTATAAGATGTTACCCTTTGGGTTGCATGGGGCTCCAGCAACCTTTCAACGGGCGATGGATAAAATTTTGAGGCCCCATAGAAAATATGCAGCTGCCTATTTGGATGATGTGGTAATTCACAGTACAGACTGGGGGTCACATTTGGTTAAAGTACAAGCAGTACTGGACTCAATCAGAGAGGCAGGGTTAACTGCTAACCCAAAGAAGTGCTGCCTCGCAATGGAGGAGGTCAAATACTTGGGCTTCACCATAGGCAGAGGTCTGATTAGGCCCCAATTGAATAAAGTTGATGCTATTCAAAACTGGCCTCGTCCAGTGAATAAAAAACAGGTAAGGGCTTTTTTGGGAATTACTGGGTACTATAGACGGTTTATTCCTAATTTTGCGACCACAGCGGTGCCGTTGTCAGACCTTACCAAAGGGAAGCAGTCAAATGTGGTGAAATGGAACCCTGATGCAGAAAAGGCGTTCCAAGCGTTAAAAGTGGCTTTGTGTTCACAACCGGTGTTGATAACACCAGATTTTTCAAAAGAATTTGTGGTACAGACAGATGCCTCAGAGGTAGGGATAGGTGCTGTGCTGTCCCAAACCAGAGATGGGGACGAACACCCTATCATTTATTTGAGTAGGAAACTCAATGAGCATGAAAAAAGGTATGCCATTGTGGAAAAGGAGGCTTTGGCCATTAAGTGGGCACTAGATACCTTGAGATATTACCTCTTGGGTAGACAATTCAGACTAGTGACAGACCATGCCCCTTTAAAATGGATGTATGTAAATAGAGGCAAGAATGCTCGTGTAACTAGATGGTTTCTAGCGTTGCAGGACTTTAAGTTTACTGTCGAACATAGACCGGGAACACAATTGGCCAACGCAGATGCATTGTCTCGCATCTTCTGTTTGGGGGCTACAAGTGTTCCGGCCCCTAGGTCGAAACAGGGGAGGGGGATATGTGACAAGAACACTGGGATAGTGTTTGAGGGCAGGTATATTTGTCCCAGGTTCTTGTCTTACATGTTTTAGAAAATGTTAACTTCTAGGAAAAATGCTTTTTGTTTTGTCTGAACCTTTTCAGTTTGCTGTAAAAGCTGGGTAAAGGCTCTGAGAGAGAGATAAGGCGAGTTCTAGACATTGGGCCCAGTTCGGGTCTTTGGCCTCACAGAGGGCTAATCAGGGTTTCAGCTGTGTAAGAGTGATATAGTGCTTCTAACCTGATTAGTATGGGCAGACTGCCTGGGAAGGCTGCAGGATCTGTGTGTGAGAGACACGCTTTCTGATGCAAGTAAGCTATACAGTATGTACTGAAGAACTCTGTGTTTTGTTTAGTGACAGTTAGGAACATCTTATGTTTAGTTAGTGCCGGACAGGCAAGGTATTTTTATTTTGGGGTTTGTTTTATTTTCTGTTTCAATAAAACTGGCCGGGGTCAGTTGTACCAGAAACTGGACTTGTGTTGTTCCTCAGCTGCTGCGTGCTGCCATATTCCCCAGGAAAAGGCACCTTGCACCCCTACAGTGTTACAATATATACACATACATACATACATACATACATATATATATAGTGGCAAGGGAGGTACTTTGCCACCTGTAAGCTACACACAGGGTCCTGGGTGTGGATGGAAAGTGTGGATGGACTGGGTTCCCATCCATTTGGCCCAGACCAGGTGTTATAGGCTTCTTAGCCCAAGAAGCTGCTTCATCAGCCAGCATCTGGGTGCTGGGTTTAAAGCAAAGTCTCTCCCATGAGTCAGGCCTCCTGAAGGCAGTTAGAGTCCAGGTGATAGGCCTGCTAGGGATAGTGGGATCCAGAGGGCTGGGCCACTAGTGTCAGGATGCCGGGACCTGAAGAGTTCCTTATTAAGTAAGAGAGAGTGAGGCAGGGTCTAACCTCCCTGGTAGTTTATACTAAAGACAGTGATCTTTGTTTATGCATATCTTTGTTTTTGAGCAACCTGAATAAAAGGTATTTGTTGTTTTTGCACAAGCCTAGAGTCGATCGTTGGTGGAATTTTTGTAAGCAGTGTGCATTCTAGCAAGACTCCTGTTACAATATATATATATATATATATATATATATATATACACACACACAGTACATTCATATAGGCAGCACTCATGTAGATATAATACAGGCACCGGTGCCCTCCAGGAAACCCAATGCTGGGTCCACGATACAGCATACCATTTATCCACTCGGATAAATGAAAGGCAGGACGCGCTGCTGCTGTAAGTTCAATCAACGTTTCGAAGCCACTTTATTGCCTCTTCATCAGGAAAAAGAATACAATCCACATAACATTGCTTTATAGCACTCCCCTACCCATGTGTCCAACCTCATTAATTGGAAGCAGGTGAAGCAGCATCACACCTTAGTAACACCTGCAGCACATGCCTCCAATTCATGAAGTATACCACACAATTGACATAATATGAGGTTGGACACGTGGGTAGGGTAGTGCTATAAAGCAATGTTATGTGGATTGTATTCTTTATCCTGATGACGAGGCAATAAAGTGGCTTCGAAACGTTGATTGAACTTACAGAAGCGCGTCCTGCTTTTCATTTATCCGAGTGCTGCCGTCTGGTATGCTGTATCATGGACCCAGCATTGGGTTTCCTGGAGGGCACTGGTACCTGTATTATATCTACATGAGTGCTGCCTATATGAATGTACTGTATATATATATATATATATATACACATATATAACACATTGAACGGTGGTACTCAGGGAAACACAGTGCAGTGTGCTTTTCTCTATACCCCCGTCACCTCACAGCAGTGTGCTCTTCTCTATACCCCTGGGTGGGGGGCTGACACTTGGTACTTCCCGGCCGCTCCTCACCCCTCCAGCTGGACCTGCAGGAGCTGCTGCGCCCCCCTCCACTCATCGAGCGCTGTGGCCCAGTGTCTCACACTGGACGGCTGGGACTTGACGGGTGTCATCTCATTACTCACTGTTAACAGCACTACAAATGATAAAGCTCTAAATAAACTACAGCTCCCAGCAGCCCTTGCTGCTGGGAGCTGTAGTTTTAGAGCGTCTTCATTGTATTGCGGTGCCGGGCACCAGCGCTGTTAACATTAAGTAGATGCAGTGCAAGTCTCCGTCCTGGCCAGGCACTGCTCAGAGGGACTAGAGCACACTAGGTTCTATCCCTGGCCGTGGGTGGCACTGCCGGGCAGCTCCCCTCCCTGGTGAGTGCCATCCTGGCCAAGGGGTAGATACGCCTCTGGTACTTACCACTCTAGCATGTGCTTCTCTCCATCACAGCCAGATACAAATGACTGGTACTTCCTGAAATTATGGTCACATGACAACAAATGTGTTCAGTTGCCTAGATACAGGGGTTGGTTAACTTAGTCACTAGCTCATCTTATCCGATTCCTACTCTCCCCTATATGGTAAACCAAAAATAGCCTTTAAAACAAATACTGTGCATGTAAAAACGCCTTTTTACATTGTGCATACTGATTTGCTTACAAATGTAAATGAGGCCCTTGTTTAATAAATAAAAATAATACATACTCAAAACAAATATATTTTAGGATTAGTGGTTTAAGGGCCTTTTCCAGGTTACATAGCTATTATGATGCGACCGCAATTTTCCCCAGAATGCGCCTGTTCTACGCATGCTAGCCCGGTCAATGAGATTGGATCGCATCGGCTGCGAACACCTCTGCCTGATTGACAGGCAGTTGATTTCGCAGGGTGGCAACACGGGGGTGGGATGTTTCAAACAGGGGTGGGTCAGCGCCATTTTTGGGATGGCTGCGTGACGTCAAACGCAGCAGCTCTGAATGAAAAGATGGTGGCGGTGCTCCTGCTTTCACAGCCAGGCTGCGAAGGCAGAGAGTCGTGCACAGTTTCTGCGACCGGAATAAAATGGTAGCCGCAGCCACTGGGTGGGACAGTCAGCATGCTGGGAGGCCTTGTCCCATGCTGGGTGGCTCCCTGAATGAGATAGAAAAGATTGCAGATTCTACTTTAGTTTTTTGCAGTATCTGCAATCCAACCTGAACAACCCCCTAAGACTGCTATTACCTGCCATTAGCTATCTATGGTGGTCATTCCGAGTTGTCCACTTGTTGCCAATTTTCGCTATGCTGCGATTTGTTGCTAAATGCGCATGCAAATGGTACGCGGCGCGCATGCGCTTAGTTATTTAACTAAAAACTTAGCAGTTTTGCTGTTGTCTTTGCAGCGCTTTTCAGTAACACGGCTGATCGGTGAGTGATTGACAGGACAGGGGCGTTTCTGGGTGGTAACTGAGCGTATTCCGGGAGTGTGCTAAAAAACGCAGGCGTGTCAGGGAAAAACGCAGGAGTGTCTGGAGAAACAGGGGAGTGGCTGGCCGAACGCAGGGCGTGTTTGTGACGTCAAAGCAGGAACTAAACGGACCGAGCTGATCGCAATCTAGGAGTAGGTCTGGAGCTACTCAGAAACTGCAAGAAAATATTTAGTAGCAATTCTACTAATCTTTCGTTCGCTATTCTGCTAAGCTAAGATACACTCCCAGAGGGCGGTGGCCTAGCGTTTGCAATGCTGCTAAAAGCAGCTAGTGAGCGAACAACTCGGAATGAGGGCCTATGGGGGTAATTCCAAGTTGATCGCAGCAGGAATTTTGGTAGCAATTGGGCAAAACCATGTGCACTGCAGGGGAGGCAGATATAACATGTGCAGAGAGAGTTAGATTTGGGTGGGTTATTTTGTTTCTGTGCAGGGTAAATACTGGCTGCTTTATTTTTACACTGCAAATTAGATTTCAGATTGAACACACCACACCCAAATCTAACTCTCTCTGCACATGTTAAATCTGCCTCCCCTGCAGTGCACATGGTTTTGCCCAACTGCTAAAAAATTTCCTGCTGCGATCAACTTGGAATTACCCCCTATGTGCAGATGCATCCAGGCAATTCATTGTGATCTCAGCCGGTACATAATTAAAAAGCAGTAACTGGTTGAAAACACAATTTTGTTGTGTATTTCATTGTTATAAGTACTTTTACTTATCTGTTTGTAGAAACACACTTTCAATTAACTGGGATATCAATTGGTGTATTTCTTAAAATGAACTGCCTGGCGTCAAACTGTGTTCACATTAACGTCATGTCAGTAGAAATGAATGTAATAATGGAGTTTAGCAGAAAGTCACCAAAACTCCCAGGGAAGGATGCAAATCTATTACCATGTACAAAAATCCGCTTTGTTTCAAATGATGCAGATGTAGACTGAAAAAGAACATGAAAAGCCAACCAATTCTGCACCACGTGCATTGCCCCATTGTGCTTCCATCTGATTGAGAACCACTGGAATACTGGTGGAAGAAGCTTGAGCAGTCTATGGAAGAATCCGACTTTTCAGATGATATGCTTTTCTGTTGAGATGCAGTACCTGCGTCCCCCAAGTATGGAAATAAATTACTAATGAATAACGCCTCTGTGGTGTATATTATATTGAGTAAACATGCTGACTGCTTCGGAGTGTGAGCAAGAGCAGTTGCTGAACTACTAATTCTTCAAGCAAATATACACAAAACTAAAAAAAGAACAGGTTGGTTTCGCCTCTGAAAAAAAATAGGATTTTAATTACCTACAGGTAAATCCTTTCTCATACGTCCTAGAGAATGCTGGGGTCACCAATAGAACCATGGGGTTAAAAGACGGTTTATTTTGGAGGCGGTAACATTTATTATAACTATTTCACATTTAATACCAAATTTTATTTACAGATATTGGGTGAGGCAATGGGCACCAGGTTCGCCCCGAGTTTAGCTAACATCTATATGGGTCACCTGGAAGACAAGTATGTCTGGGGTGGTCCATTCGGGGCGAACCTGGTGCTATATGGAAGATATATTGACGACATGTTTTTTATTTGGGACGGTGATGTATATCAGATAGAGAAATTTTTGACATATCTTAATAATAATGAATTTGGGTTATCCTTCTCGAGCACAGTACACGAATCTTCAATCACTTTCTTGGATATCGCCCTCAGAATAGAAAACAATTGTATCAGTACCTCTACTTTCATAAAAGAGGTTGATACTAATAATTTCTTATATTACCATAGTTGTCACCACCGCCCCTGGCTCAATAATATAACAAAAAGTCAGTACCTCAGACTCCGTAGAAACTGTTCAACATTTGAACAATTTGAAACTCAGGCTTTAGAACTAACTCAAGCATTTAAAGAACAGAATTATCCTATAGAAATCATAGAGCATGCGTTTGATGTGGCCTTGAAATGTGATAGAGAGTCCTTTCTAACATATAAAAAGAAAGAAGATGTGAAAGATTCCATTAATGATGGTCAACCTAGATTTATAACTAAATATAATGCTTGTTCAAAAGAGATTAAACGTATTATTCAAAAGAATTATCCTATTCTAAAAACTGATAAGATCCTTTCAAAAGAATTAATGGATAAACCTCAAGTTATCTTTAAAAAGGCTTCTAGTTTGAAAAACTTTTTGGCACCGAGTCATTATGACCTACAAAAAATGTTTCAAGTAATAAAAGTACATGGCTACAGAAGCTCCATATGGAAAAGGGGAACTATAGATGTAGAAAGTTAGGATGTTTCACATGTAGCATTATGGTGGATAAAAGTATAACTATTACATCTTATTCAAACGGTACCACGTTTGATATACAACAAAATATTAACTGCCGTACCACATATGTTATATATGTAATTACGTGTG
Source organism: Pseudophryne corroboree (assembly GCF_028390025.1). NCBI lineage: Eukaryota > Metazoa > Chordata > Amphibia > Anura > Myobatrachidae > Pseudophryne > Pseudophryne corroboree. The sequence continues at coordinate 965,783,617 of NC_086444.1, forward strand.
TATGCGGCATACAGTATGTAGGCCGTACTACTAGAGTGCTACACATTAGATGCTTAGAACATAAAAATAATATAAGACGGGGGGTTAGTACACATAGTTTAGTGCGACATGTGAAGTATAAACATCATGGTAATGTCTCAGTGATTAGGATCCAGGGAGTGGAACATGTTAAAAGTACAACAAGAGGGGGGGATAGATTCAATCTCCTATGCAAACGCGAAGCGTTTTGGATCTTCTCCCTGGGTACACTGTCTCCGAATGGTTTGAATGATTCAATTGAGATGAATAATATATAGGACATTTTAATAAGCAATATGATATTTAACTGCATAATGTGAAAAGAAGGAGATCCCTGGGGAACAATATCGGGTATATATTCTTTAAGGGATTAAAGATAATATTTAAGAGCATGAGAGAGAGATATATACACACAAAAAATTTGGAAAGATAAAATGAATATATGGAATGTGTATATATAGATTAAAATAACAAAGAGCTTATATTATGAATATCTGAGGGATATATTAAGCCTATATAGTTATAATATGGTATGATAAGCTTGATCTTTTCCAAATAATATGTTTAGGATGCTATAGACAATTATGTTTATATAAAAATTCTTATGTGTACTACTAAATTAAATTATTATATCTATATGAGATTTGAAACTTAATCATTGTCACGATCCGGGTATCTGGACGCCATTACTTACCCTTCAGATGCCTCCTAAGGCGGGCTCAGCGTTCCAGGACCGGATTCCGCTGTTCCTGAGTTTCCACATACAGAGTGGTCTTTTCATCAGCCGCGGCCTCCGCTGTGCCCGCGTGGTTAAATGTGCATCTATCAGCCTGGCGTCTCCTGTCTCCGGTGGCCGGCGCCGCCATTACTGTTTCCCAGACCACATGGATTACAAACCAAACTTCCCTCCAAGTGTCTGCATGGGCGCAGCCATCTTGGATTCTGTCATCTGATCATTTCCACCAATCTGCTGTCTGTGTTGCTGATTTGCATAATTGCCTAGCCAACCCCTTCCTTGCTGCAGGTATAAGTAAGCTGTACCTGAGCAAGGAAGACGTCAGTGCTTTGGTTGTCAAACCTAGTTCCTGTTTGTCTCTCTTCTATGATTGTCTTCCAGGTTCCAGCTCCTGTCTCAAGACTTCCACCATAGAGACCCGCACCAGCATTCCACCTGCGGTGTAGCCTGACTCTCCAATCCATTGTGGATTCATCTGTTTCCAGCTACAACACTACCTGCTTCCAGCCTCAGCTTCCAGCAGAGTACAGCTTCCCTTAAAGGGCCGGTGTCCTTTCTACACTTTACCACTCTCCACCGGAATTATTATTTCTCCGCTCTCAAGTTCTACATTTCAGTTCACATTTCATCGCTCCCAAAGTTCATTTATTATTTAACTGGTTCCAGCCAGTATCCACTCCGTGCTAACAACAGTCTGGTTCCAGCCAGTATCCACAGCAGCTGTTTTACCTTCAGCAACCCAGCTCTTCCTGGAACACCAGCTGGTATAATCCTGGGTTATCTCCATTGCTACAGCCGGGCCTGGTAAGGACTTTCCATCTAGAAGATCATAAGAACTATCTCACACTACCAGTGCCCTGTGGCTCCTGCCATGCTGTAGTACTCAGGAACTGTATTTATTCTTTGCTGACTTTTACGTTTTCTTTTATTGCTGCTGTGATGCGGAGTTGTCATAATAAACATCATTGACTTTTATCTAAGTTGTCGTGGTCACGCCTTCGGGCAGTTATTATTCATGTTACTTACATGTCCAGGGGTCTGATACAACCTCCCAGGTTCCGGTACATCTCAGCCCCTACAACTGAGGCTGCCTCCCGTCAGCTCAGGCCCTCAGTTGTGACAGTAAGCACTGACCTAATGAATCCAGCCGGAGACCAGGATCAAGCGGCCAGGCCGATGCAAGAACTGGCAGCCCGACTAGAACATCAGGAGGCTGCACAGGGCCACATCATCCGCTGTCTCCAGGATCTCTCTACTCGGCTGGATGGGATTCAGACAACTCTCCGTGGATCAGGCGCGTCTGGTGCGTCAACCACAGTGACTCCAGCTATAACCCCACCCACCTTACCCATTTCTGCTCCACGTCTTCATCTTCCAACGCCAGCAAAATTTGACGGATCTCCAAGATTCTGCAGGGGATTTCTCAACCAGTGTGAGATTCAGTTTGAGCTACAACCTGGCAATTTTCCCAGTGACCGTACAAAAATTGCCTACATTATTTCTCTTCTCAGTGGCTCAGCCCTTGATTGGGCATCACCGTTATGGGAGAGGTCCGACACCCTGCTATCTTCTTACACTGCATTTGTGTCAACATTCAGGCGCATCTTCGACGAGCCAGGCCGGGTAACTTCAGCTTCGTCTGAGATTCTCCGTTTACGCCAGGAATCACGTACTGTAGGACAATATCTTATACAGTTCCAGATCCTGGCATCCGAACTGGCATGGAACGACGAGGCCCTGTATGCTGCATTCTGGCATGGTTTATCCGAGCGTATTAAAGATGAGTTAGCTACCAGAGACTTACCCTCCAAGTTAGATGAGCTAATCTCACTTTGTACGAAAGTTGACTTGCGTTTCAGAGAGAGAGCAACTGAGCGTGGAAGATCATCTGCTCCAAAATCTTCTACTCCTCCTCCTCGCCAACTGTCACCAACTACAGATGAACCCATGCAAATTGGCCGTTCCCGTTTAACTCCTGCTGAGCGCCGAAGACGTCTCTCCGAGTTTCTCTGTCTGTATTGTGCAGCTCCGTCTCACACCATTAATGCCTGTCCCAAACGTCCGGGAAACTCCAAATCCTAGCTCGCCAAGGAGAGGGCCGGCTAGGAGTAATGATTTCCTCTCCATCTCCTCAAGATTGTAACCTCCCAGTCTCGCTTCAAGTTGCTCAACGTTATCAGAACGTCATTGCCCTCCTGGATTCCGGAGCAGCTGGGAACTTTATTACTGAAGCCTATGTTAAACGGTGGTCCCTACCCACCGAGAGACTTCCTTCGTCCTTTTCCTTAACTGCTGTGGATGGCAGTAAAATTTTTGATACAGTTATTTCTCTAAGGACTCTACCAGTTCGTCTGAGAGTGGGAGTTCTTCATTCCGAACTTATTTCATTTTTAGTGATTCCAAGAGCCACACATCCTGTGGTCCTGGGCCTTCCATGGCTCCGTCTTCACAATCCTACAATTGATTGGACGACTACGCAAATCCTGGCATGGGGTTCCTCCTGTACTAAGACATGTTTGTTTAAAGTGTTGCCTGTCTGTTCTTCCTCCCCCAGGTCGTCTGATGTTCCACCTCCTCCATATCAAGATTTCACGGATGTGTTCAGTAAAGCTTCTGCTGATATCCTTCCTCCTCATAGAGAATGGGACTGCCCGATTGATCTCGTTCCAGGGAAGGTTCCACCTCGAGGCCGAACTTATCTGTTGTCTCTCCCCGAGACACATTCTATGGAGGAATACATTAAAGAGAACCTAGCAAAGGGGTTCATTCGACCTTCTTCTTCTCCAGCCGGCGCAGGCTTCTTTTTTGTAAAGAAGAAAGATGGTGGTCTGCGGCCGTGCATCGACTACAGAGGTTTGAACGACATTACCATCAAGAACCGCTATCCTTTACCCCTGATTACTGAGCTCTTTGACAGAGTTAGCGGAGCTACCATCTTTACAAAGCTGGACCTGAGAGGTGCATACAATCTCATCCGGATCCGTGAGGGTGACGAGTGGAAGACCGCATTTAACACCCGTGACGGACATTATGAGTACCTCGTCATGCCCTTCGGATTGAGCAATGCTCCAGCTGTCTTCCAGCATTTCGTCAATGAGATCTTCAGAGACATTCTATACCGTCATGTCGTGGTCTATCTAGATGATATCCTCATTTTTGCCAACGATTTAGAGGAACATCGTTTCTGGGTAAAGGAGGTTCTGTCCCGTCTCCGTGTCAATCATCTCTACTGCAAATTAGAGAAATGCGTCTTTGAAGTCAAGTCCATTCCGTTTCTAGGGTACATTGTGTCCGGTTCCGGACTAGAGATGGATCCTGAGAAACTACAAGCAATCCAGAATTGGCCGGTACCCTTAACCCTCAAAGGGGTCCAGAGGTTCTTAGGGTTCGCCAATTATTACCGAAAGTTTATACGAGACTTTTCCACCATTGTGGCGCCTATTACTGCTTTCACCAAGAAGGGTGCTAACCCGTCCAAGTGGTCTGAAGAAGCCATGCAAGCTTTTCATCTTTTAAAACAGAGGTTCATCTCTGCACCTGTCCTGAAACAGCCTGACATCGACTCTCCTTTCATCTTAGAGGTGGATGCCTCCTCCGTTGGAGTAGGAGCGGTGTTATCTCAGAGGGCTAAAGATGGTCATTTACATCCTTGCAGTTTCTTCTCACGGAAGTTCTCCCCAGCGGAGCGCAACTATGCCATTGGCGACCAGGAGTTGCTAGCCATCAAGCTCGCTCTAGAGGAGTGGAGATATTTGTTGGAGGGAGCTTCTCATTCAATCACCATCCTTACAGACCACAAGAACCTTCTATATCTAAAAGGCGCACAATGTCTCAACCCTCGTCAGGCCAGATGGGCACTTTTCTTTTCCAGGTTCGACTTTAAACTCCAGTTCTGTCCGGGCTCTCAGAATCGCAAGGCCGATGCCCTTTCCCGCTCATGGGAGCAAGAAAATGAGTCAGAGTCTTCAGACAAGCATCCTATTATAAATCCGTTGGCATTCTCCACGGTAGGGATGGACTCTACGCCCCCATCAGGGAAAAGTTTTGTGAAGCCGACACTAAGGAAGAAGCTCATGCATTGGGCCCATGCTTCCCGTTTTGCCGGACATACAGGTATCCAAAAAACCCTGGAGTTTATCTCTAGGTCCTATTGGTGGCCAACTCTGAAAAAGGACGTTTTGGAGTTTATTGCATCTTGCCCAAAGTGTGCTCAACATAAAGTATCCCGCCAGTCGCCTGCGGGGCAACTGGTTCCACTATCTGTTCCCCGTCGACCATGGACCCATTTGTCGATGGATTTTATTACAGATTTGCCCATGTGCAACAAGTTCAATACCATCTGGGTGGTAGTTGACCGGTTCACCAAGATGGCACACTTCATTCCTCTCACCGGTCTTCCGTCAGCTTCCAAGTTGGCTCAAGTATTCATACAAGAGATCTTCCGACTCCACGGTCTTCCAGAAGAAATTATCTCAGATCGAGGAGTTCAATTCACAGCCAAATTCTGGCGAAGTTTATGTCAAGTCCTCCAAGTCAAGTTAAAGTTTTCCACGGCTTACCATCCTCAGACCAATGGTCAAACTGAGAGGGTGAATCAGGACTTGGAGGCCTTCCTCCGCATCTATGTGTCCTCCTCTCAAGATGACTGGGTTCAATTACTTCCCTGGGCCGAGTTCTGTCATAACAACCAGTATCATTCTTCATCTTCTTCAACACCATTCTTCACCAACTTTGGATTCCACCCTAAAGTCCCTGAGTTCCAACCGCTTCCAGCAACTTCTGTTCCCGCAGTGGATATCACCTTGCATCAGTTTGCCATTATCTGGAAGAGCGTACGATCAGCTCTGCTCAAGGCATCGTTCAGGTACAAGAAGTTTGCGGATAAGAAGCGTCGAGCAGTTCCTGCTCTCAAGGTGGGTGATCGGGTATGGTTATCCACGAAGAATTTGAGGTTAAGAGTTCCCAGTATGAAGTTTGCACCTCGCTACATCGGTCCTTTCAAAATTGATCAAGTCATCAATCCTGTTGCTTACAGACTCCAGTTACCTCCCTTCTTAAAAATACCCAGGACATTCCATGTTTCCCTGTTGAAACCGCTAATCTTGAATCGGTTTCATTCCTCACTTCCACCAACTCCGAAAGTCCAAACTCAACGAGGCGTTGAGTATGAAGTGGCCAAGATCCTGGACTCACGTCACCGTTACGGTCAACTTCAGTATCTCATTGACTGGAAGGGCTATGGTCCTGAAGAACGCTCTTGGACCAATGCCTCTGACGTCCATGCTCCTGCCTTGGTCCGAAATTTCCACGCAAAGTTTCCTTTAAAGCCTAAGAAGTGTCCTGGGGCCACTCCTAAAGGGGGGGGTGCTGTCACGATCCGGGTATCTGGACGCCATTACTTACCCTTCAGATGCCTCCTAAGGCGGGCTCAGCGTTCCAGGACCGGATTCCGCTGTTCCTGAGTTTCCACATACAGAGTGGTCTTTTCATCAGCCGCGGCCTCCGCTGTGCCCGCGTGGTTAAATGTGCATCTATCAGCCTGGCGTCTCCTGTCTCCGGTGGCCGGCGCCGCCATTACTGTTTCCCAGACCACATGGATTACAAACCAAACTTCCCTCCAAGTGTCTGCATGGGCGCAGCCATCTTGGATTCTGTCATCTGATCATTTCCACCAATCTGCTGTCTGTGTTGCTGATTTGCATAATTGCCTAGCCAACCCCTTCCTTGCTGCAGGTATAAGTAAGCTGTACCTGAGCAAGGAAGACGTCAGTGCTTTGGTTGTCAAACCTAGTTCCTGTTTGTCTCTCTTCTATGATTGTCTTCCAGGTTCCAGCTCCTGTCTCAAGACTTCCACCATAGAGACCCGCACCAGCATTCCACCTGCGGTGTAGCCTGACTCTCCAATCCATTGTGGATTCATCTGTTTCCAGCTACAACACTACCTGCTTCCAGCCTCAGCTTCCAGCAGAGTACAGCTTCCCTTAAAGGGCCGGTGTCCTTTCTACACTTTACCACTCTCCACCGGAATTATTATTTCTCCGCTCTCAAGTTCTACATTTCAGTTCACATTTCATCGCTCCCAAAGTTCATTTATTATTTAACTGGTTCCAGCCAGTATCCACTCCGTGCTAACAACAGTCTGGTTCCAGCCAGTATCCACAGCAGCTGTTTTACCTTCAGCAACCCAGCTCTTCCTGGAACACCAGCTGGTATAATCCTGGGTTATCTCCATTGCTACAGCCGGGCCTGGTAAGGACTTTCCATCTAGAAGATCATAAGAACTATCTCACACTACCAGTGCCCTGTGGCTCCTGCCATGCTGTAGTACTCAGGAACTGTATTTATTCTTTGCTGACTTTTACGTTTTCTTTTATTGCTGCTGTGATGCGGAGTTGTCATAATAAACATCATTGACTTTTATCTAAGTTGTCGTGGTCACGCCTTCGGGCAGTTATTATTCATGTTACTTACATGTCCAGGGGTCTGATACAACCTCCCAGGTTCCGGTACATCTCAGCCCCTACAACTGAGGCTGCCTCCCGTCAGCTCAGGCCCTCAGTTGTGACAATCATGTTGAGAGTATATATTTGAGAGATTCTTTAGAATTAAGTCACATCTGGTTTTGATAACTTTAGTAAGTATAACTAATATGAAAATATAAAAAAAACTAATAAAATAAAAAACTAATGAATTTGAAATAAATTGAAAATCTTTTCTTCCTGGGCTCTGAGGGTGATTCGAACCCGGGTCTGCCTGGTTGCAGGTGGGAGCCTTAGCCCGCTGAGCCATATGGCCTCACATTGTTTTGAGCTATACGAAAGTATAGTTATCATCTAAAAAGGATTTAAAATGAAATTTAACTCCTATGTCTCTTGTGTAAGATATATGAATAAATAAATAATGAATAGTATATATTATAAATGAAATGATTTTCTATATCTGTGTAATGAATATAATTAGGTTGTTGCCTTATGTTACTGTTTATTATAGGTTTTAATGTGTGAAACCATGATAGATGATATATTATAATACAAGTTTGGAAGATCAACACACCTGTAAAACTTTAATTAATTAATGCTCACCACTGATTGGGTACCTGCTATTTAAATACGGACAATCTAATGCACCTTAATACCTTCTGATGAAACCATGAGATTGGAAGCACGGAGAAACGCGTTAAGGATTCCATACAAACACCCGCAGGCTGTCCGGAACTCCTCTATGCCAGAGGACGTTTTGGAGGAATCACCTAAAATCAGCTTTGAGAGTGTGCACCCTTCCCCCGTGGACGCTGCTGTTACCGCCGCTCCCGCCAGAGAACTTCGGCACAAGCCGTTCAAGATCAAGCCGCACTGAGGCTCCAACACACGGCTGTGGTGAGCGCTAATCATTGGCGGTGGGGAGAGAAGGGGACACTAGCTGCTGTGCGGCAGGCACACTGTGAATGCTTGTAGTTCCTACAAAGTTTATTCCTCTGGCTTATGGATACAAAGTAACAACGTATTTTATTATAAATTAAACAGTCCTTCACCGGGGAGTTACATAAATAGCACTATGTGTGCTTAAAGAATATCCTTATTGGAGCTCCAGCGGTATACGGTTACTTGGACGGTAATACTAATAACGTTACAGTTTACTGGACTTTTGTACTGCAGTATTTGGTGTGTTTTAAAGTTTTATATTATGCTGTGCATTATTAAGAAAATTGATAATTAAATAAAAAACCTAATAATTTTTAATCAAACTGAATATATATATATATGCGCTTCCTTGTGATATATTTTCACATGTTATATGCTTATCCTGGCATGATGTTGTCCAGATGTGATTGAAATTTTTTAGTCGGGCTCCCACCTGCCAGTCTTCCAGGCATCGCGGTCCACCGTCATGCAGAAGGCTTTGAGAAAGCAAAACTGGAGCTCTGTTCCTGAGAACCGGCAGTTGCTGGTTTGCGTGGTTTACCTATAGCGCCTCTGTTGGCTGTAGAAGATCCTCTGGCTTTGCCCTTTAACTTTGCAGTCCGAAAGGACTGTAGAGTAGGTCCTGAGTAGGTCTTCCAGGTTGGGGGAGCTGCAGAAGGAAGATATGTGGAATAACCCGCAGTAGCTTTGGAGATCCATATGTCTAGTTCATCTCCAAATAAGGCCTCTCCTGTGAAGGATAGACCTTCCACGCCTTTCCTGGTGTCCGCGTCTGCAGTCCACTGGCATAACCATAAGCCCCTGTGTGCTGACACTGCCATAGCAGTGGTGTGTGCATTAAGCAAACCTACTTCTTTTATGGATTCCACCATAAAATTTGCAGTCCTGTATATGTTGCAGGAGTAACACAATCTCCCCCCTAGATAAGGAATCCAACCCTTCAGTGAGGTTACCCGACCATTTAGCAATGGCTTTAGTAATCCACGCACATGCCATTGTGGGTCACTGGGCCACCCCAGCAGCTGTGTACCAGGATTTGAGTGTAGTCTCAATTTTACGATCAGCCGTGTCTTTTAGGGAGGCTGCACCAGGGATGGGTAACACAATCTTCCGTGACAACCTGGACACAGATGCATCCACTATCGGTGGATTTTCCCATTTTTTTCCCTATCCTCAGGAGGAAAATGAAAAGATGAGAGTAACCTTTTAGGGATTTGGAATTTCTTATCAGGACTAACCCACGGTTCTTCAAACAGGGTATCCAATTCCTTTGACACAGGAAAAGTGACTGAGGACTTTTTTTTTTACAATAAAATAAGATTCCTCACACTCCTGTCACCTTATCAGGAATTTGTAGCACGTCTTTGATAGCTTCTATAAGATCCTCTATTCCCTGGAGCAGCTTCCCCCCCTTCTAAATCCACCTCCCCATCCTCCATGTCTGACCCCTCAGCATCAGAGTCAGACTGCAGGATATGGGCCAGAGTTCACTTTTGTGGGCAAATAGCAGGGGACTGAGACGCTTGTGTGGGGACTGAGTCTCTGTTCATGAACTCATCCACAGACTGTCTTGAGTATTGCGTTTCTTTCTCATTGCAGAACAATTTATTAGAGCTATTGGAAATCATTCCTTTAATGGAATCCAGCAATGCTGGTTCAGCCCCGCTAGTCTGGGAAGGTACACTACACTGAGCACATAGCAATGAGCTCCCTGGGGAAGAGGAACACTCTGCCGTACATAAAACACACTCTTTGCCTGACATATTGTAATTGTGACAGAGCACACACACAGGAAAGATTAAAAGCACAATTAACCCACAAAGAGCCCTTCCAGGGAGACATGGATATTTTTGAGCAAGCACACACTTATTGCTAATGCTAAGCTTAGCCGGGTCGCAGACTAAGTACCCAGATTGGGGACTTAGTACACTAATAATCACTCCCCCCCTGCTACGACCCCTTGGTACCGCTGAGGTAATCTGGAGTCACTCTGGAGGAGCTGCGCGTCCCTGTCAGTCAGCATCTGTGTCCACTGCAGAGGGAAAATGGTGCTGGTGAGCTTCTGGATCCACTCATAGTGAAGCCCCGCCCCTTCAATGGCGCGTGGTCTTCCCGCTTTTTTTATACTGGCTGAGGTAATTTGTGCTTAAAATGGAGACAGAACTGTTTTAAGGCTTTGTTTGCCAGTGTGGGTACTGTGTACAGTGTACTGAGATGCAGTTGTGTACTGAGTCTGGAGACGCAATCCGCACCAGTTAGAAGCCGTGCGTCTCCATACCCTCATGCTGCCATAATGGCCGGCGAACCGCTAACCGGGATGTCGGCTTAGTACTCACCGTTCTTCTTTCTTCTGGCTCTGTTAGGGGTGGCGGCGTGCTGTGGGAATGTACGCTCGCCGTGGTGGGGTTTGCAACTAGTTCCCTCAGGAGCTAGTGTGCTGTCATCGGGGAACGGGATCATTAACCCTTCATGAGGTTGGGCCATTCCCCCCTAAGTCCCACGAAGCAGGCATGCTGGTGCCATCCAGTCCTGCTTGAAAATAACAAACACAAAAATAAATGCAGATAACTCTTCAGGAGCTTCCATAAGCATGACCGGCTCCTCCGGGCACATTTTCTAAACTGAGTCTGGTAGGAGGGGCATAGAGGGAGGAGCCAGCCCACACTATCAAATTCTTAAAGTGCCCATGGCTCCTAGTGGACCCGTCTATACCCCATGGTAATAAATGGATCCCCAGTATCCTCTAGGAAGTAAGAGAAATGCTCCTTTAAATCCTGTGGCAAAACTGCAGAAAATTCTTCACTTTCACCAAATCAGAAGCTATTACATTTGGCCCGTGGAGTGCATTTGCAGGCATGCTGGACCATGGGTGCATCGGGTGTGGTATGTTAGACTGACAAGCATCCGGTCAACATGAGACTGTAGACATGGTCCCAATGTCCACATGGTAGCAATATTGATAGCGACCATGTCTACATTCATCATGTCTACATGGATGCCATATCAATATGACAGACTGTTGACCTAACGTCCCTCGTGGCCCAAATGTTATTTCCCAGGTCATGGTGGCTGTGGCAGTTCCAGAGTCTTTTCTTGGGTCCAGGCAATTATATGACCAGCACTTTCGTCAGTGACCTATGTCGAGGGGAAGTTCAGGTGGGTGTTCTCCCACTATCCCTAATCCTTAACCCAGCACCCCTCCCAAGTGCATCACCCCACCATAGCCTAACCCTAACTCAACCAACTGCGCCTAACCCTAGCCATTGGAATTTTGAAGATATTTCAGATGTTAGCATTTTGTATGTGTCAACATTCTTGGCATGTCATTGTAATGCCTGTCAACATGTTAAGCCATGTTGACATTGTGTTTTCGACACTGTGGTGTCAGCATTACGAATGTCGCCCGTGGTCACTGTCAATCATGTGACTGGATCCCTTTGTGCCAAGCCAGAAACTGGTAAATCAGTCTCAGCTGTAAGTAAAATTGTCATAGAAAGCACAAACCTCTGAATTAGGGCCTGGGACATGAGTAATGATTATGCACAGTGCAAGGTACAAGGGACAGTGCAGGGAAGTGTAAATTACATGATAGTATCAATTCAAGAGTTAAAGATGGCACAATGGAGTAAAGAGCATGTGATTATTCTTAAGACAAGAAGTATAAGCCCTTGAATAACAACATTTATGCTACAGTATTAGTAGTTACATTTTAATTAACTTAAAAGCTTGTAAAAAGGTATTCAATAAAGATTGAATTTATTAAGAGATGTTTATGCATACAGGGTAACTTTACAGATACTAAACTGCAAATACAATATTTTGAAATATACTTACATTTTTCAACAAAACCTTCTTGAGATATGAGTAGAACACTGGTTGTTATTTAGTATACTGAAAAATGCAGAGGTATATTTTAGTTTTCCTCTACACCATATGAATAGCTATAGTACATGAACCACAGCATGATGGTGGCAATTGCACCAGCTCATGTGAGGAGCTTGGTACAAGGAGTTTTGTGGTCAGTATGTCCAATTTTATGAATGTATTAAAAATGACACTTCATTCTGAGGATCCAGATTATTTAAATGAGATAAGGGGTGGGGGGTTCTTAGCAGCAATTTTTGCTCTGTGTATAAGCAGTATATATATATATATATATATATATATATATATATTTAATTGGCCCCCACAAAAAAACAAAAACATACATTTGCCCTCACAGGTAAAAAAACGCTCATTGGCCCCACAGGAAATAAAAACACACACGTTTGCCATCTCAAGAGAAAAAAAAACTACACACATTCATTGCCTCCACAGGAAAAACAAAGAACACATTCATTGCACCAGCCCACCACTGAAGAATGATCCTAACCACATGTCAAAGTTGAAAAATATTGCAGTACACACATCAAGTACAAACTACACACAGATTGTCTCCGTTCGCATACTTATTCTGCCGTGCGTGCACATATTCGTAATTTGCGTATGGTCGCTCCTGCGGTCCTGCGTATAAGAGCGTGGTATGAGTATTTATGGTAGTGTTTGTAGTCGCATGGAAAAGCCATAAAAACACATTACATATTTAATCCAAATAGTGCACAATGTACACATAGTCCCCCTGCATCACACAGCAAGTTACAAAAGTTTAAATGGTATCAGAACAAAGGGATTCACCTTTACAGAAAAGGAGTGGACAGAACAAGCTTATAAGGTAGTGTTTGGTATCCAGCTGTAGGGTATTTTAAGGGCAATATTCCGGTGTTGGTTTGCAGAAGATCGCACGCTCCTGCGAATAGTTATGCGCAGGAGCAGAATATAAATATTAACTGTGTTTACTGTACATTTGGTATGCGGCGGGAACCCAGGGGAGACCACCTGCAAGGGCATCTGGAACAGACATCGCCCACCTATTCAAACCAACCTATGACCTCTCCTGTACTGTAAATGACCATCCCTGTGTCCAATGGACAAAGAGATTACAGTATCCATAGTGTTAGGTTTTGGAATATTGTATAAGAGAGCCAGCTGCATGCCCGGCCAGTACACAGACTCTGAAGTTCATCTACCTTGATGACTGAGAACCAGACTGGGAAGCGCAGGCGAAACCAAACACATATGTACCATTGATTGTAGCCATTATTCTATTGTATTGTATTGTTCATATTGTTACCCCCTGCAAGTAAAGAACCGTTGGTGGGTTAGACCCCAACCTAGTTTTGAATTACAATTGGTTTCGTGTCCTATTTCCTTGCTAAGGTTTAAAGTGTATTTACAGCCACTCGGGCTGCTGCATTGTGCTAACAGTGTGTAGGCTTGTGTACGCAAACTGTGTAGTCACTACGCCCTTTCGGCGTACGTACGCAGAGTGCGGACACTGTACGATCGTGTGTACGTAAGGTTTTTGAACAATATAGGGGTGAAAGGTTAATTACAGCGGCCGCAGCGGCTCAATATTAAAGTGTATCAAGTGTGTTTAAAGTATAAGCTTTTTAGTCCTGTAAGTAAACCGACATTTACAATTGAGGGCTCGATCCGGTTTTCACATACTCACAGCCTAACAGGTCATAGCAGACTTTAATCTATCAGCAAAGGGTGGTAAGTTATCCTACGTAACCTTTTCCTGGTCAGTGGATGTGCTGAAAACCCTATTTGTGTGCTGTTAGATTGCATCTGCTCTGTCTGGTCTGCAGAGGTGCTGATAGAACCTGTAAAACAGGAAAAAAGCTATTTAAAAATCTGTGAATTTTTTGGGGGGCGCCAAAAGCCTTCACAAAGGGCACCGATACTTTGCATACCCTCTCACATTGTTGCCGCAAGATTTAGATTGCTAGATTTGTTTAGATCTGTGTGAAATCGGATACATTTGTTGCTATATAGTTAAATTTGAAATAAAAGTATTTAAGGAAGTAAAAATAAAGCACAACACTCAGGTCTGGCCCAGTGAGCCAGTATAGTTAGCAGTGTTCACATTTGTAGAGGTTGTGGGAATTGTTTTATTGCGTATGCACACTGGTACACGTGGTACGGAATGTGAGGACAGCGTACAAAAACGTGCACGTGGCGCAAGGCCGCACACGTGGCATAGGGGTACGCACTGGTGCGTAATTATGCAAGCTTGTGTAGGGTTGTGTGAGCATAATAAAAACCACAAGATAGTTGTTCAGTTAAAAGGTGGGACAGTAGCCATACTGCAATAGCACATAACTATCCGGTTTCAAAAGCAGATTAGTAGAAAACTTTTGTTTAAACTGTATTGCCTCTGGGGGTAAAGCTGCCGACCAGAACGAGTGAAAATTTTCTGTACAGAAAACAAAGCGTATTTCAGTGAGTGAAAGCGGGAGTGAGTGGGTTGAACCCCGGAATTCGGGATCCCGTCGTTCGATACACCAAGTGAGTGGAGGCTTGGCGGCATGAGGCGGCTGACTCACGTTAGTATAGGATTTGGAATACGTAACTCGTGAGGAGACTTACACAGGAGCATGGTAGGGAATTGTGAATTGTGAACTTTGTGACCCATATAGTTTTGTTGATATGCTCCGGCTGAGGTTTCGCAGCTTGAGATTCGATTCCAGTGATCGTAGGGCGGATAGGTAACAAGTACCTATACGCTGTGCGATTGGACCGCATGTTTGTGGGTGCAATACATAGCGCAACTTGATACCCTTTTTACGAGCTTTTGCATAAAACTGCGGTATCATTAGCGCTGTATAGAGCATATGCAAGCGTGATTTGTGTACAAGTGCATAAAGGGAGTTTTCACTGGTCTCTCTCGGGAAAATCTTCAACAACAGATATTTACTGGAAAGGGTAAGTTACTCCTAAAAACTTCCAGTAAATATAGGTCAATTAGGGGCCCTAAGTTGGGTATATATCGCCTTCGCTATCGACAGTGTATGGTAGTACCGGCCAACGTGGGCGAGTGGGTGAAAGCGCTCAGCTTATATTGAGTATTTTGGTGTTTGTGGGAAAAGGCCCACAATTATGGGAGCCAGTTGCTCAACTAAGGGACGTATGGTAGCCAGGGTTTAGTTTGAAGAGCCACGGTTTATTATGTGTGGAAATATGGTCCACACGCTGAAGTTTATTGTGACGAATGGGTACGTATGACTGACAATGATAGGGTATCATTCCCTAGGGTGGGCAACTTTGAACCAGAGGTACTGCAGAATGTAGGCAGTAAAATATGTCTGCTTAAATCCAGAAAACAAAGGATTAGACATAAAGATTGTTTAAAACTGTGGCAACAAGAGGGGGAGATGCAAAGGGAACAACCTCGCAAAGCAAATTCCAAACCTAGCAGGAATGAGGACACAAACACACCATTATCGACACAGGTCGAGAGGGAAGAGATGGCTACAGTCAATGGTATATCTATGAATGATAGTAGAATGCAAGAGAAATGTATTAACCCTAATTTTTGCAAGATGTATCCTGTTTTGAAGTCTTTTCAAGGTTATATGTCACAGGAAGATGAAGGACCCAGCCAAATCGCAGCTCTCGTTCAGGCACTCGCCTTGCAGGAAACTCTGGTGGGGCCTGTCCATCCAGTTAGAGCAGTAACAGTATTCCCCACTGAAAGAACTGGTGAGGTTACAGCTACCGGTAAGTGTGAGACGGGTCATTGCACAGAGACAACACCCTACAGCAAACAGATTAGGAACGGAATGGTAGGATTACATACTGTCTTGGAAATAGTAACTCCCAATGGGGGAACCGATAGTCAGGGAGTAATCAGGAGAATGTGGAACGAATTAACAGGCAACTAGAGTTGTATTTCCCCACTACTGTTAAGTGGAGAAGAATTTTCTCCATAAAACAGAGGGAAAATGAAATGGCATCTGAATATTTCCATCGGGCCCTGCAAATAATGGATAGATACATTGGGATATCAGATACAGGGAACAATGCAAATTACAGGGAAGTGGCTGTCTCTGTGCTAATGGACGGACTCAATAAGACAGTAAGGGACAGGGTACAAACATCTTTGCCTAATTGGAGAGGGGCCACAGTAGCTTGTCTTAGAGAGTGCGCAATGGAACACCACAAGAATATTGTTAGGTGCAGAGAACAACAGGAGGAGAGGCTGAGGACTGAAAATATACAGGCTCTTGCAGCAAAGCCTCATCAGCTTAAACCCCAAAATTCTGGTGGTAAGAAAAGACCGATAATATGTTACATTTGTAGAAATAAAGGGCATTTTGCCAGAGACTGTAGGAGTAGTAGAACACATAGTCAATATAGACCCCTAGACTGAGAAAACAAGCCACATTATTAAACACATAGATGGGATCAAAGGACATATAGTAAGGAATCACGAGCCATATAGAAAACACAGATTCGGTTAATGGGAAGAACGGAATAAATGCAACTTTACCCTTTTGACAAAACTTGCTGGGGTTAAGATGAGGCCTCTAAACTTTTGCTTCTTTCTCTAGCAGAAATGGCCCTTGAATAACTTAACAGGAGTTTTGTTAGATATGGTATACATATAGCGTGCTCCCGCCCAGCAAGCACAAAGTATGTTGGATATCCGCGAAGACTAATATTGCAATTCACTGTTCTAGATGCATGTCCATCACAGGTAGAGGAAATTATCTCACAGATACCGGTTTCCCTACGAACTTAGGATGGACAGGACACAGGATTGATGGCTGGGATAGTCCCAGTAGAGATATGACACATATAATTTTTTTTAGGTGTATAGACAGTAGAGAATCACTTCCCCATAGTTCCCAATCCAGTTGTCAAATTTTATAAAATCCTCTTTGCCTCTACAAACTTATCTGTTGCTAACCTCTATGTGATTTTTCTTCAAAGTTTCCTCCTTATCTCTTACATTCACCGACAGGAGGGTTCAATACATGAACCCGATTACAGTTCAAACGCCACATGCCTACTCGGTCCTTCAGAGTTCAGCCCAAATCCAGTATATCTCAACAGCACAAGGACACCAGTATTTATGCAGTGTGCCTGGTCATGCACAAAGGGTGGAGAATGAGAATACTGGTGAAGGGAGACTGTGTACAGACACCGATATGCATGATGGTGTGACAGCCTGTTGGTGAATGCCAAACCTGACATTTTCTTTTTGTATTTACTATTTTTCCCCTCTCTCCTCTCATCCAGAGATGGTTTACTTCACACAACGCTGGGACAGTCTCAGGAGGCACTTGGAAGGTAAATACTGATAAGGAATTACCTGGATCGTGACAATTGTGAGGTGTGAGGTGTTCAGAATAGACTGGAAATGAGTTGTGGTATTGAGGTTAATAATACTATAGGATCAAAATTACCCCCAAGTTCTATGATTTAAGCTGTTTTTGAGGGTTTTTTGAAAAAAAAACACCTAAATCCGACAAAAAATTTTCAGGGAGGTTTTGCCAAAACGCGTCCGAATCCAAAACACGGCCGCGGAACCGAATCCAAAACCAAAACACAAAACCCGAAAAATTTCCGGTGCACATCTTTAATGTTTATATGTCCTAACAAGCCACCCCCCCACCACCACCCCTATTCCTTCCATGCAATATGTGATTGGTGCTGCAGCCCACGGGCAGCAGCCACCACTACACCCATATCAAGATATCTTATTATGGTATGCAAATATTCCAAACTATGGAAAAATCCATTATGTAACATTTAAGAGACGTCATTTTTTTCTTTTATTTAACCTGAATAAAGTGAGAGAAGTGAGCAGATGTTCAATGGCAGAGTCTCAGGTGCTGCACTTTACTTACTCACGCATAACTAATACCTTGTAGTGCATAATGTTTTTGTGCCGGGCCTATTTTAATTACATTATTTAATGAAACTCCTATGAAGAAACCATTACAGTGGAAAGAGGATATAATAATAATAATAATAATAATAATAATAGAAATGTAAATTAACTTTTCATCAAATATAATTCCTATTAGAATACTGAAATGCATATGTGCTTGCATAAAGATTGCAGTTTACCGTGAAGAGATGAGGAAGTCTTATTCATCTATAAATACTAATAGAATCTGAATTAGGCAGCGCCGAATCTTAATTCATGCCTAAAACTGTAAACCAGTATGCACTGCCTCATTGGTATGTTTATACATGGTCATACATGAATCACCGTTATTTTTTGCATTTTCTGACTCCTCACTCTCATTTACTCTTGTGGTAGAGGAAGGATATCCATTAGCCCATCTCCACCATGTGGTATGCAATTTGCCTAGAGATACTGTAAGCAGTTTCATCACATGAATCAGTAGGAACAGAGGCGGATTTAGATCTCATGGTTCTCTAAGCAAGACACTGATTTGCCCCCCCCCCCCCCCCCGCCTTTCCCCCACACGCTGATTGTGGGTCTCTGCTGCATCAAACTGCATAGCCAGTGCTGGCAGGCACCTAGTCCTCACCTCCAGGCAGGGCTGGTGCTAGGGTGTTCGGCGCCTCCCTGCAAACTATAAATTTGCGCCTTCTCTCCATACTTAATAAAGGGACAGTGCGCCCTAAAGACGCATGCCGCAAAGGGGTGGGGTCTCACAAAGAAGGGGCGCAGCCAATTCAAATTACACCACACAGTAAAACAATCTTATACATATACAAACACACATACACTATGCCCCCATACACATATATTGTGCCACTATACATACACACACATACTGTGTGACCAAACACATATCACACACATACATACACTATGCCACCATACACACCCACACATACACTGTGCACGCATACACACATATACTGTGCCACCATACACAGAGCCGGCCCTAACCAATATGATGCCCTAGGCAAGATTTTGGCTGGTGCCCTCTAGCACCACCGCTGGTTCCGCCTCTGACCTTGCACCTCTTTCCCAGCACCATCACACCTCATCCATAGCAGTCCTTATTTTGGTGTTTGTACGCCCTATATTTTAAATAGGAACAGTTCGCACATTTGACGCACAGCCCAAAAAGGGGTGTGTTTTTGCTGGCAAGGGGCATAGCCACACAATAGTACCCCCAATTCCAATTACGCCACACAGTACTGCAACTTTATTCACATTTGATCATGCGATAGTGTCCATAATTCATATTACATCCCACAGTAGTATCACTTTACCTTATAAACGTTACTCCTCACAGTAGAGCCCCTAATTCACATTACATCACACTAAATTGCTCCTTATTCACATTACACCACACCCTATTGCTCTTTATTCACATTAGATGACACAGTAGTGCCCTTTCTATACGCAATGCCACATAGTAGAGCACCTTATACACATAATGCCACACAGTAATGCCCCTTACACATATGAGACACATTATTAATGTCCTTATAAACATAATGTGCCTTACACATTATGACAACCTTTATTAATGCCTTTTTACACATAATGTCCCTTACACATAAGCTGCACATTATTAATGCCCTTATACACATAATGACACACATTGTGCTCCCTACACATTTGCTGCACATTATTAGTGCCCCTATACACATAATGACACACATACATTAGTACCCTATTACACATATGTTGCACATTATTAATGCATTTTTACATGACACACATAATGCTCCTTACACATATTCCGAACACTACTGCACAACCAACCCACTCACATGCACACAGCACTCACACTGCCACTAACACTGTGACCTCTGCCTCTGCTTGGATATAGATGTGTCCTCATAAATCTTGCCTCAATGCTAAAGTTGGGCGCTTTTTTTTAATCAAAATGCATTTTATTTGCATTGATATGTGGCTAGGATGCACAAGCAGCTTCTGCTGATTAAAATGATATGCAGCATGCCTATATACTGTGTGAGACTGTGGCTGTATCTGCATATGAAATGCTACACACAGAATATAGACATGTCACATATAATTTTAATCAGCAGAAGCTGCTGATGCCCCTAGGCATATCAAATGCCCTAGGTAATTGCCTAGTTTGCCTATGCCTATGGCCGGCTCTGACCATACACACTGTGATCCCATACATACACACACATGCACTATGCCCCCATACACACTATGCCCCCATACACACATATACTAGGCCACCATACACACTGTGCTCCCATACACACACACATACACTCTGTCACCATAACACTGTACTCCCATAATCACACATACACTGTACCCCCATACATACACACACAAACAAACAAACAAACACACACACACACTGTGCCACCATACACACTGTGCCACCATACACACTGTGCTCTCATACACATGTACACTGTGCCACCACACACATACAAGGTGCCATCATACTGTCAGGCTCCGGAGCCTTACCTCCGGCGGGTGCTCCCGCGCGTTACTGTTCCGCTGGTTGGCGCGGTTGTGGCGGCAGGAAGCTGCTGGCGGCGGGTTTTCCTGGACCGATGTGCGGCTGCCAAGGGCCGGGGGCCGAGGGTCTGGAGAGCCGGGCGCTGTGGCGGGGATCGCTGCGGTAAGGTCCTCTAGTGGTGATACAGTATAGTGTGTCAGAGACAGAAGCTGGCTAAAGATGTGTGCTAACAGCTAAGTATGCCTCCTGTGCAGGGGGCAACCATGTTGGAGACCAGAGTATTACCAATGAAGTTCCCAATCTGCTGCAGTCCTGCTGTCTAAGTCTGTTGCCACTAGGGATGTGCACTGGGCATTTTTTGTGTTTTGTGTTTTGGTTTTGGATTCGGTTTCGCGGTCGTGTTTTGGATTTGGACGCATTTTGGCAAAACCTCCCTTAAGAATTTTTGTCGGATTCGGGTGTGTTTTGGATTCAGGTTTTTTTTTCCAAAAAACAGCTTAAATCATAGACTTTAGGGGTAATTTTGATCCTATAGTATTATTAACCTCAATAACCATCATTTCCAGTCTATTCTGAACACCTCACACCTCACAATATAATTTTTAGTCCTAAAATTTGCACCGAGGTCGCTGGATGACTAAGCTAAGCGACCCAAGTGGGAAGCACAAACACCTGGCCCATCTAGGAGTGGCACTGCAGTGTCAGACAGGATAGCACTTAAAAAAATAGTCCCCAAACAGCACATGATGCAAAGATAAAAAAAAAAAAAAAAAAGAGGTGCAAGATGGATTTGTCCTTGGGCTCTCCCATCCACCCTTATGTTGTATAAACAGGACATGCACACTTTAACAAACCCATCATTTCAGCAACAAGGTCTGCAACACGACTGTGGCTGAAATGACTGGTTGGTTTGGGCCCCCACCAAAAAAGAAGCAATCAATCTCTCCTTGCACAAACTGGCTCTACAGAGGCAAGATGTCCACCTCCTCCTCATTGTCTGATTCCTCACCTCTTTCACTGTGTACATCCCCCTCCTCACAGAGTATTAATTCGTCCCCACTGGAATCCACCATCACAGGTCCCTGTGTACTTTCTGGAGGCAATTGCTGGTAAATGTCTCCATGGAGGAATTGATTATAATTCATTTTGATGAACATCTTCTCCACATTTTCTGGAAGTAACCTCCTACATCGATCGCTGACAAGGTTACCGGCTGCACTAAACACTCTTTTGGAGTACACACTGGAGGGGGGCAACTTAGGTAAAATAAAGCAAGTTTGTGCAAGGGCCTCCAAATTGCCTCTTTTTCCTGCTAGTATACATACAGACTGTCTGACATGCCTACTTGGATGCTGTCACTCATATAATCCTCCACCATTCTTTCAATGGTGACAGAATCATATGCAGTGACAGTAGATGACATGTCAGTAATCGTTGGCAGGTCCTTCAGTCCATACCAGATGTCAGCTATCGCTCCTGACTTCCCTGCATCACTGCCAGCGGGTGGTTTTGGAAATGTTATCCTTTTCCTGGCAGCTCCAGTGGTGGTAGAAAATGAAAGAGGAGCTGTTGGCGGGTCACGTTCCGCTTGACTTGACAATTGTCTCACCAGCAGGTCTTTGAACATCTGCAGACTTGTGTCTGCCGGAAAGAGAGATACAACATAGGCTTTAAACCTAGGATCGACCACGGTGGCCAAAATGTAGTGCTCTGATTTCAACAGATTGACCACCCGTGAATCCTGGTTAAGCGAATTAAGGGCTCCATCCACAAGTCCCACATGCCTAGCGGAATCGCTCCGTTTTAGCTCCTCCTTCAATCTCTCCAGCTGCTTCTGCAAAAGCCTGATGAGGGGAATGACCTGACTCAGGCTGGCAGTGTCTGAACTGACTTCACGTGCGGCAAGTTCAAAGGGTTGCAGAACCTTGCACAACGTTAAAATCATTCTCCACTGTGCTTGAGTCAGGTGCATTCCCCCTCCTTTGCCTATATCGTAGGCAGATGTATAGGCTTGAATGGCCTTTTGCTGCTTCTCCATCCTCTGAAGCATATAGTGGGTTGAATTCCACCTCGTTACCACCTCTTGCTTCAGCTGATGGCAGGGCATGTTCAGGAGTGTTTGCTGGTGCTCCAGTCTTCGGCACGCGGTGGCTGAATGCCGAAAGTGGCCCGCAATTCTTTGGGCCACTGACAGCATCTCTTGCATGCCCCTGTCGTTTTTAAAAAAATTCTGCACCACCAAATTCATTGTATGTGCAAAACATAGGACGTGCTGGAATTTGCCCACATGTAATGCACGCACAATATTGGTGGCGTTGTCCGATGTCACAAATCCCCAGGAGAGTCCAATTGGGGTAAGCCAATCTGCACTGATGTTCCTCAGTTTCCGTAAGAGGTTGTCAGCTGTGTGCCTCTTATGGAAAGTGGTGATACAAAGCATAGCCTGCCTAGGAACGAGTTGGTGTTTGCGAGATGCTGCTACTGGTGCTGCCGCTGCTGTTGTTGCTGTGGGAGGCAATACATCTATCCAGTGG
Source organism: Pseudophryne corroboree (assembly GCF_028390025.1). NCBI lineage: Eukaryota > Metazoa > Chordata > Amphibia > Anura > Myobatrachidae > Pseudophryne > Pseudophryne corroboree. Next base: position 965,806,598 of record NC_086444.1, read on the forward strand.
GTTGTCACAGTCATATAGTCCTTAGTCTGCCCTGCTCCACTTGTCCACATGTCCGTGGTTAAGTGGACATTGGGTAAAACTGCATTTTTTAGGACACTGGTGACTCTTTTTCTGACGTCTGTGTACATTCTCGGTATCGCCTGCCTAGAGAAGTGGAACCTAGATGGTATTTGGTACCGGGGACACACTACCTCAAGCAATTCTCTAAGTCCCTGTGAACTAACGGCGGATACCGGACGCACGTCTAACACCAACATAGTTGTCAAGGCCTGAGCTATCCGCTTTGCAACAGGATGACTGCTGTGATCTTTCATCTTCCTCGCAAAGGACTGTTGGACAGTCAATTGCTTACTGGAAGTAGTACAAGTGGTCTTCCGACTCCCCGGATGTCTCCCCGGGTGCCTGACTTAAACAAACCACCTCACCATCAGAATCCTCCTTGTCAATTTCCTCCTTAGCGCCAGCAACACCCATATCCTCATCCTGGTGTACTTCAACAGTGAAATCTTCAATTTGACTATCAGGAACTGTACTGTGGGTGCTCCTTCCAGCACTTGCAGGGGGCGTGCAAATGGTAGAAGGAGCCACCTCTTCCCGTCCACTGTTGGGAAGGTCAGGCATTTTAACCGACACAATTGGACTCTCCTTGGGGATTTGTGATTTAGAAGAACGCACAGTTCTTTTCTGGGCTTTTGCCAGCTTAACTCTTTTCATTTTTCTAGCGGGAGGATGAGTACTTCCATCCTCATGTGTAGCTGAACCACTAGCCATGAACATAGGCCATGGCCTCAGCCGTTCCTTGCCACTCCGTGTTGTAAATGGTTCCGGTATGAAAGATAAATAGTGTCTAGTTAGACAGTCAATAGATAGACACCATTTGTTAGACAGACATTAGGTTGACAGGGTCAAAAGGTCGACAGGGTCAACAGGTCGACATGCAAAAGGTCGACATGAAAATGGTCGACCTGAAAAAGGTAGACACCATGTTTTTTGCATTTTTGTGGTTTGTGTGGATAGTTTTGTCATCTGGGACCCCCAATTGTAGAAAGGCATACCCTCGCGGGGCTCGCTTCGCTCGCCACGCTTCGGGCACGGTGGCTCGCTGCGCTCGCCACAAGGTTTATAACCATCTCTATGCCGACATGGATAGAGAAAGTATGAAATAGTCCAAAAACATGTTACATTTAAAAAAAAAATTGTCTAATATTTTATGGCGACCATTTCCATGTCGACATTTTGACAGTGTCGACCTTTTGACCTGTCGACCTTTTGCCATGTCGACCCTTTCCATGTCGACCTTTTGACCCTGTCGACCTTTTGACCCTGTCGACCTAATGTCTGACTAATATATGGTGTCTATCTATTGACTGTCTAACTAGACACTGTCTATCTATCAAACGGATAGGGTCGTAAATGGCATATTGGCAAGTTTACGCTTCTCTTCAGATGCTTTTAATTTCGACTTTTGGGTCATTTTACTAGTGATGAGCGGGTTCGGTTCCTCGGAATCCGAACCCCCCCGAACTTCACCCATTTTACACGGGTCCGAGGCATACTCAGATTCTCCCGTATGGCTCGGTTAACCCGAGCGCGCCCGAACGTCATCATCCCGCTGTCGGATTCTCACGAGATTCGGATTCTATATAAGGAGCCACGCGTCGCCGCCATTTTTCACTCGTGCATTGGAAATGATAGTGAGAGGACGTGGCTGGCGTCCTCTCACTTTGTTTCAGGGGGCTGCAGAGCAAATATCTTTATTCTGGGGACCAGCAGCATTATAGGAGGAGTACAGTGCAGAGTTTTGCTGACCAGTGACCACCAGTATTATACGTTGTCTGCCTGAAAAACGCTCCTAGGCCCTCATTCCGAGTTGTTCGCTCGGTAAAAATCTTCGCATCGCAGCGATTTTCCGCTTAATGCGCATGCGCAATGTTCGCACTGCGACTGCGCCAAGTAAATTTACTATGCAGTTAGGAATTTTACTCACGGCTTTTCATCGGTCTGGCGATCGTAATGTGATTGACAGGAAATGGGTGTTACTGGGCGGAAACAGGCCGTTTTATGGGCGTGTGGGAAAAAACGCTACCGTTTCCGGAAAAAACGCAGGAGTGGCTGGAGAAACGGGGGAGTGTCTGGGCGAACGCTGGGTGTGTTTGTGACGTCAAACCAGGAACGACAAGCACTGAACTGATCGCAGATGCCGAGTAAGTCTGGAGCTACTCAGAAACTGCTACGAGGTGTGTAATCGCAATATTGCGAATACATCGGTCGCAATTTTAAGATGCTAAGATTCACTCCCAGTAGGCGGCGGCTTAGCATGAGCAAATCTGCTAAAATCCGCTTGCGAGCTAACAACTCGGAATGACCTCCCATATCTGTGCTCAGTGTGCTGCATATATCTGTGCTCACACTGCTTTATTGTGGGGACTGGGGACCAGCAGTATTATATAGGAGGAGTACAGTGCAGAGTTTTGCTGACCAGTGACCACCAGTATACGTTCTCTGCCTGCAAAATGCTCCATATCTGTGCTCAATGTGCTGCATATATCTGTGCTCACACTGCTTTATTGTGGGGACTGGGGACCAGCAGTATTATATAGGAGGAGTACAGTGCAGAGTTTTGCTGACCAGTGACCACCAGTATTATACGTTCTCTGCCTGAAAAACGCTCCATATCTGTGCTCAGTGTGCTGCATATATCTGTGCTCACACTGCTTTATTGAGGGGACTGGGGACCAGCAGTATTATATAGGAGGAGTACAGTGCAGAGTTTTGCTGACCAGTGACCACCAGTATACGTTGTCTGCCTGAAAAACGCTCCATATCTGTGCTCAGTGTGCTGCATATATCTGTGCTCACACTGCTTTATTGTGGGGACTGGGGACCAGCAGTATTATATAGGAGGAGTACAGTGCAGAGTTTTGCTGACCAGTGACCACCAGTATTATACGTTCTCTGCCTGAAAAACGCTCCATATCTGTGCTGCATTGTAGTATATAGTAGGAGTACAGTGCATAATTTTGCTGACCACCAGTATATAATATATAGGAGTACGGTACAGAAGGCCACTGCTCTACCTACCTCTGTGTCGACAAATATACTATCCATCCATACCTGTGGTGCATTTCAGTTTTGCACAGTTTGCTGACCACCAGTATATAATATATAGCAGTACGGTACAGTAGGCCACTGCTCTACCTACCTCTGTGTCGTCAAGTATACTATCCATCCATACCTGTGGTGCATTTAAGTTTTGCACAGTTTGCTGACCACCAGTATATAATATATGGGTGGTCTTCTGTATGCCGGCTGTCGGGCTCCCGGCGCTCAGTATACCGGCGCCGGGAGCCCGACAGCCGGCATACCGACACTTATTTTCACTCGTGGGGGTCCACGACCCCCATAGAGGGAGAATAAAATAGTGTGGTGCGCGTAGCGTGGCGAGCGCAGCGAGCCCGCAAGGGGCTCATTTGCGCTCGCCACGCTGTCGGTAAGCCGGCGGTCGGGCTCCCGGCGCCGGGATGCTGGTCGCCGGGAGCGCGACCGCCGGCCAGCCGTAGTGAACCCATAATATATAGCAGTACGGTACAGTAGGCCACTACTCTACCTACCTCTGTGTCGTCAAGTATACTATCCATCCATACCTGTGGTGCATTTAAGTTTTGCACAGTTTGCTGACCACCAGTATATAATATATAGCAGTACGGTACAGTAGGCCACTGCTCTACCTACTGTACCTCTGTGTCGTCAAGTATACTATCCATCCATACCTGTGGTGCATTTCAGTTTTGCACAGTTTGCTGACCACCAGTATATAATATATAGCAGTACGGTACAGTAGGCCACTGCTCTACCTACCTCTGTGTCGTCAAGTATACTATCCATCCATACCTGTGGTGCATTTCAGTTGTGCACAGTATATATAGTAGTAGGCCATTGCTATTGATACTGGCATATAATTCCACACATTAAAAAATGGAGAACAAAAATGTGGAGGGTAAAATAGGGAAAGATCAAGATCCACTTCCACCTCGTGCTGAAGCTGCTGCCACTAGTCATGGCCGAGACGATGAAATGCCATCAACGTCATCTGCCAAGGCCGATGCCCAATGTCATAGTAGAGAGCATGTAAAATCCAAAACACAAACGTTCAGTAAAATGACCCAAAAATCAAAATTAAAAGCGTCTGAGGAGAAGCGTAAACTTGCCAATATGCCATTTACGACACGGAGTGGCAAGGAACGGCTGAGGCCCTGGCCTATGTTCATGGCTAGTGGTTCAGCTTCACATGAGGATGGAAGCACTCATCCTCTCGCTAGAAAAATGAAAAGACTTAAGCTGGCAAAAGCACAGCAAAGAACTGTGCGTTCTTCTAAATCACAAATCCTCAAGGAGAGTCCAATTTTGTCGGCTGCGATGCCTGACCTTCCCAACACTGGACGGGAAGAGGTTGCGCCTTCCACCATTTGCATGCTCCCTGCAAGTGCTGGAAGGAGCACCTGCAGTCCAGTTCCTGATAGTCAAATTGAAGATGTCACTGTTGAATTACACCAGGACAGGATGAGTATATGGGTGTTGCTGGCGCTGAGGAGGAAATTGACAAGGAGAATTCTGATGGTGAGGTGGTTTGTTTAAGTCAGGCACCAGGGGAGACACCTGTTGTCCGTGGGACGAATATGGCCATTGACATGCCTGGTCAAATTACAAAAAAAAATCACCTCTTCGGTGTGGAATTATTTTAGCACAAATGCGGACAACAGGTGTCAAGCCGTGTGTTGCCTTTGTCAAGCTGTAATAAATAGGGGTAAGGACGTTAACCACCTCGGAACATCCTCCCTAATACGTCACCTGCAGCGCATTCATCATAAGTCAGTGACAAGTTCAAAAACTTTGGATGACAGAGGAAGCAGTCCACTGACCACTAAATCCCTTCCTCTTGTAACCAAGCTCCTGCAAACCACACCACCAACTCCCTCAGTGTCAATTTCCTCCTTACACAGGAAAGCCAATAGTCCTGCAGGCCATGTCACTGGCAAGTCAGACGAGTCCTCTCCTGCCTGGGATTCCTCCGATGCATCCTTGAGTGTAACGCCTATTGCTGCTGGCGCTGCTTTTGTTGCTGCTGGGAGTCGATCGTCATCCCAGAGGGGAAGTCGGAAGACCACTTGTACTACTTCCAGTAAGCAATTGACTGTCCAACAGTCCTTTGCGAGGAAGATGAAATATCACAGCAGTTATCCTGCTGCAAAGCGGATTACTCAGGCCTTGGCAGCCTGGGCGGTGAGAAACGTGTTTCCGGTATCCACCGTTAATTCACAGGCAACTACAGACTTGATTGAGATACTGTGTCCCCGTTACCAAATACCATCTAGGTTCCATTTCTTTAGGCTGGCGATACCGAAAATGTACACAGACCTCAGAAAAGAGTCACCAGTGTCCTAAAAAATGCAGTTGTACCCAATGTCCACTTAACCACGGACATGTGGACAAGTGGAGCAGGGCAGACTCAGGACTATATGACTGTGACAGCCCACTGGGTAGATGTATTGCCTCCCGCAGCTAGAACAGCAGCGGCGGCACCAGTAGCAGCATCTCGCAAACGCCATCTTGTTCCTAGGCAGGCTACGCTTTGTATCACCGCTTTCCAGAAGAGGCACACAGCTGACAACCTCTTACGGAAACTGAGGAACATCATCGCAGAATGGATTACCCCAAATGGACTCTCCTGGGGATTTGTGACATCGGACAACGCCAGCAATATTGTGCGTGCATTACATCTGGGAAAATTCCAGCACGTCCCATGTTTTGCACATACATTGAATTTGGTGGTGCAGAATTATTTCAAAAACGACAGGGGCGTGCAAGAGATGCTGTCGGTGGCCCGAAGAATTGCGAGCCACTTTCGGCATTCAGCCACCGTGTGCCGAAGACTGGAGCACCAGCAAACAGTCCTGAACCTGCCCTGCCATCATCTGAAGCAAGAGGTGGTAACGAGGTGGAATTCAACCCTCTATATGCTTCAGAGGATGGAGGAGCAGCAAAAGGCCATTCAAGCCTATATATCTGCCTACGATATAGGCAAAGGAGGGGGAATGCACCTGACTCAAGCGCAGTGGAGAATGATTTTAACGTTGTGCAAGGTTCTGCAACCCTTTGAACTTGCCACACGTGAAGTCAGTTCAGACACTGCCAGCCTGAGTCAGGTCATTCCCCTCATCAGGCTTTTGCAAAAGAAGCTGGAGACATTGAAGGAGGAGCTAAAACAGAGCGATTCCGCTAGGCATGTGGGACTTGTGGATGGAGCCCTTAATTCGCTTAACCAGGATTCACGGGTGGTCAATCTGTTGAAATCAGAGCACTACATTTTGGCCACCGTGCTCGATCCTAGATTTAAAACGTTGTATCTCTCTTTCCGGCAGTCTGCAGAGGTTCAAAGACCTGCTGGTGAGAAAATTGTCAAGTCAAGCGGAACGTGACCCGTCAACAGCTCCTCCTTCACATTCTCCCGAAACCGGGAGTGCGAGAAAAAGGCTAAGAATTCCGAGCCCACCCGCTGGCGGTGATGCAGGGCAGTCTGGAGCGAGTGCAGACATCTGGTCCGGACTGAAGGACCTGCCAACGATTACTGACATGTCGTCTACTGTCACTGCATATGATTCTCTCACCATTGAAAGAATGGTGGAGGATTATATGAGTGACCGCATCCAAGTAGGCACGTCAGACAGTCCGTACGTATACTGGCAGGAAAAAGAGGCAATTTGGAGGCCCTTGCACAAACTTGCTTTATTTTACCTAAGTTGCCCACCATCCAGTGTGTACTCCGAAAGAGTGTTTAGTGCAGCCGCTCACCTTGTCAGCAATCGGCGTACGAGGTTACTTCCAGAAAATGTGGAGAAGATGATGTTCATCAAAATGAATTATAATCAATTCCTCCATGGAGACATTCACCAGCAATTGCCTCCAGAAAGTACACAGGGACCTGAGATGGTGGATTCCAGTGGGGACGAATTAATAATCTGTGAGGAGGGGGATGTACACAGTGAAAGGGGTGAGGAATCGGACGATGAGGAGGAGGTGGACATCTTGCCTCTGTAGAGCCAGTTTGTGCAAGGAGAGATTGATTGCTTCTTTTTTGGTGGGGGCCCAAACCAACCAGTCATTTCAGTCACACTTGTGTGGCAGACCCTGTCGCTGAAATGATGGGTTTGTTAAAGTGTGCATGTCCTGTTTATACAGCATAAGGGTGGGTGGGAGGGCCCAAGGACAATTTCATCTTGCACCTCTTTTTTCTTTCATTTTTCTTTGCATCATGTGCTGTTTGGGGACTATTTTTTTGAAGTGCCATCCTGCCTGACACTGCAGTGCCACTCCTAGATGGGCCAGGTGTTTGTGTCGGCCACTTGTGTCGCTTAGCTTAGCCATCCAGCGACCTTGGTGCACCTCTTTTTTTCTTTGCATCATGTGCTGTTTGGGGACTATTTTTTTGAAGTGCCATCCTGCCTGACACTGCAGTGCCACTCCTAGATGGGCTAGGTGTTTGTGTCGGCCACTTGGGTCGCTTTGCTTAGTCATCCAGCGACCTCGGTGCAAATTTTAGGATTAAAAATAATATTGTGAGGTGTGAGGTGTTCAGAATAGACTGAAAATGAGTGGAAATTATGGTTTTTGAGGTTAATAATACTATGGGATCAAAATGACCCCCAAATTCTATGATTTAAGCTGTTTTTGAGGGTTTTTTGTAAAAAAAAACCGAATCCAAAACACACCCGAATCCGACAAAAAATTTTCAGGGAGGTTTTGCCAAAACGCGTCCAAATCCAAAACCAAAACACAAAACCCGAAAAATGTCCGGTGCACATAACTACATTTTACTGAACTTTTGTTTTTTTGATTTTACATGCTCTCTACTATGACATTGGGCATCGGGCTTGGCAGATGACGTTGATGGCATTTCATCGTCTCTGCCATGACTAGTGGCAGCAGCTTCAGCACTAGGTGGAAGTGGATCTTGATCTTTCCCTATTTTACCCCTTCACATATTTGTTCTCAATTTTTTAATGTGTGGAATTATATGCCAGTAATATATCTGGAATTAGATGGCAGTAATGTCTGGAATTAGATACCACTAGATAGATACCAGATACCACTGTGACTGGAATGATGATGACCTATGCACAGTGACAGGACACTACCACAGCACCCTACAGCAGTGAGATGCAGCACAAGACACTGGACTTTTAGTTACCACAATGCAGCACTGATACTGAGCACAGATATTGAGCACTGTTCAGGATACTAGAACTGACACTGGGCAGCGAGAACAGCACTGGACTACTGTACTGTACTACTATATACTGGTCACCACAATGCAGCAATGATAATAATGAGCACAGATATTGAGCACTGTTCAGGATAATAGAACTGACACTGGGCAGCGAGAACAGCACTGGACTACTGTACTGTACTACTATAAACTGGTCACCACAATGCAGCAATGATAACAATGAGCGCAGATATTGAGCACTGTTCAGGATAATAGAACTGACACGGAGCAGCAAAATACAGCACTGGACTACTGTACTGTACTACTATATACTGGTCACCACAATGCAGCACTGATACTGAGCACATATATTGAGCTGATATTTAGCTGATATTGGGCTATTCAGGCAGAGAACGTAGCCACAGTTCCCGCAGACGTCTTCTTTTCTTCAAAGTCCAAGTTCTTCAGCCTCATCTTTCAATCACAAACCACAGTCTTCATCTCTTCAAAGTCCAAGTTCTTCAGCCTCATCTTTCAATCGCAAACCACAGTCTTCATTTCTTCAAAGTCCAAGTTCTTCAGCTTCGTCTTTCAATCACAAACCACAGTCTTAATTTCTTCAAAGTCCAAGTTCTTCAGCCTCATCTTTCAATCACAAGCCACATCTTCATTTCTTCAAAGTCCAAGTTCTTCAGCCTCATCTTTCAATCACAAGCCACATCTTCATTTCTTCAAAGTCCAAGTTCTTTAGCCTCATCTTTCAATCACAAACCACAGTCTTCATCTCTTCAAAGTCCAAGTTCTTCAGCCTCATCTTTCAATCGCAAACCACAGTCTTCATTTCTTCAAAATCCAAGTTCTTCAGCTTCGTCTTTCAATCACAAACCACAGTCTTCATTTCTTCAAAGTCCAAGTACTTCAGCCTCATCTTTCAATCACAAACCACATCTTCATTTGTTCAAAGTCCAAGTACTTCAGCCTCGTCTTTTAATCATAAAACACAGTCTTCAGTTCTTCTTTACCGGAGTTCTTCAGCTTCACTCTTCAAGTCATTTAACCATAGACTCTAATTCTTCCAGTTTCTTCTATTTGTCCAATATTCGTGTACAGCCTGATTATTCATTAAAACTACAGTTATCTTCCTACGGAGTCCTCCTTTTCTTTACGCCCTCCGGACAAGGTTAACACTTAGTTTGGCTTCTACCCCATGAGGAGGAATTACATTCAGCCACCTTGTTTACTCTCCTCACAGGTACAGTAGCTGTCCAGCCAAAACTCAGTTGTCGGAACTGTGCTCCCATACATACACATACACTGTGCCATCATACACATACACTGTACCATCATACACACTGTGCTCCCATACATACATACATACACTGTGCCACTATACACGCATATACTGTGCCACCATACACACTGTGCTGTCATACACACGTACACTGTGCCACCACACACATACAAGGTGCCACCATACACACTGGTCTCCCATACACACACATACACTGTGCCATCATACACACACTCATACACTGTGCCATCATACACACTGTGCTCCGATACATACATACATAGTGCCAATATACACACATATACTGTGCCACCATACACACTGTGCCACCATACACATACTGTGCCACCATACACACATTTACTGTGTCACCATACGCACTGTTCCCCCATATACATAAACTGTGCCACCATACACACATACACTGTGCCACCATTCACACTGTGTTCCCATACACACATACACTATGCCACCATACACATACACACACATATACTGTGCCACCATATACACACACATACTGTGCCACCATACACAACACACACACATACACTGTGCCCCCATATAGACAGCAGGAACTTACCCTCCGGTTGAGGCTAGATCCAAGTGGCCTAAGGGACCTTTTCCATCAGGGGGAGGAGCCACGACACAAGGGGGAGGAGCTACGCCAGCGGGACAGTTGCTCTAGTATCCACGCCACCAACTATTACCTTTAGTAATTAGGTGGCGAGCGAAGCGAGCCACCGTGCTCTGAAGCGTGGCGAGCGAAGCGAGCCCGCGAGGGTACTTTTCGGGTACCCTGTTCGGCCGTAGCTCCTCCCCCTGGTGACGGGTCTCCTCCCCTAGGTACGTCAGAAGGTCCCTTCTCCCACTCCGATATAGAATCAACCCTTGCCCTCCCTGTAGAGCTGACACTTCCTGGTCAAGTGTCATGTGACCTTTATTCGGGAGACCACACACAGCATTAGCTTCATGAGCTCCGGGATCCCTTCAATAGCTGGAGTGGAGACGTTTCTCTCAGCGGTATGATACTGCAGGTCTGAGGCAGCATTCATCAGTGGGAAGAAGGTGGGAGGTCAGCAGAGCAAACGGACACCAGCAGAGTAGCGGAGCAGGGAAAGCGCCTCTCCAACACAGCGCATCTCTGCTTTGCAGACTCCAGCAGTACTGGCAGATACACTCTGTCTCTCCGGGCCCCTTCAACAAGTCCCGATGCACCCCCCCTTTGGCAGGCACCCCAAACCCCACTCCCACCCCTATCAACAAGCTCGCTGCCCGTTTGCCCCCTCAGCTTTCCCCCGCCCTGCCGACGCACACACTGCAGCCATGATACTCACTGACAAGACAACTTCAGTGAGTCTCCTCAGTCAATCCCATTCAGCAGGCTGGGCGCACCACCTCACAGACCTCGCTCTGGGCTCCTCTAGTCTCTCTCGAGTCCCGCTCTGTCTCAGACTTTCAGCGCTGGGCAGTCACGTGTGCCACTATACAGAAGAGGAGGAGGGGGCTACACTGTGACTAACAGCGGACTGAGTGGAGACAGACTGTGTGTGCTGCTGTGTGGACGTGAGCTGGTGCTGGTCCCAGCGGCAACTGTCCAATCAGCGTGCATTGACAGCCTGCTGGGTCCGGGCCGGCTCAGCCTTAGATCAAATCATGTAATAAAAAAATTCTCTGCAGTGCCGCTACTGATCACAATTCGTGGCCGTTGCTGGGGCCCCCTGAGACTCATGTACTTTCAGTAGAATATCCTATATCTAGTTTACCTAAATTCAGCACTATAAATAAAGCCTTGACCCCCAATAATGAAGTATCCAACTTGCTGTATATTATGGCAGTGAATATTAGAGTACTGAAGCGATTCAGTGTTGTTCTAATTAAGGGGTAATTCAGATCTGATCGTAGATGTGATAAATGTAGCAAATCTACAATCAGTTTCTCCATCATGAGGGGGAACACCCAGCACAGGGCTAGTCCACTCCGCATGTCTGGCCCTAGCCCCCCCCTCCTGCAAGGGTGCAAAAGCATTGCATAGGGGCGATGCTTTGCACCCGGCGTGTAGCTCCCTGCCAGTGCAGATACTCCGAGCTGGCAAGCCACTACTCGCCGCATGCGTGTGAATTGGCATGCGTGTGACATCACGCAGCCTCCGCGGCCCGCCCCCGCAACGGTCAGGACACACCTCCGTTGTCTGGACCGTGTCCCGCCAACGGCATTCTAATGTCATTGGCACTTCTGAGTTGATCGCAGCAGCAAATTTGTTAGCAGTTGAGCAAAACCTTGTGCACTGCAGGGGGGACAGATATAACATGTGCAGAGAGAGTTAGATGTGGGTGGGATGTGTTCAAACTGAAATCTAAATTGCATTGTAAAAATAAAGCAGCCAGTATTTACCCTGCACAGAAACAAAATAACCCACCCAAATCTAACTCTCTCTGCAAATGTTATATCTGCCCCACCTGCAGTGTACATGGTTTTGCTCAATTGCTAACAAACTTGAGGCTGCGATCAACTCAGAATTACCCCCTATGATCGCTGCCGCTGCAGCGATCCAGTCTGAATTAGGCCCTAAGAAACAGCTGCTCCCTATCACTAATACAGCTGGGCAGTGTGTAAATTCACATGCATGTGCACAGAGAGGGCTGAAGCAAATCCCTCTTTGCACTCAGAAATTCCTTCCAATGGGAAGGAGCTGGCCACCAAAAATTAACACCAGGGGTGTATTTACTGAAAGTCGATTTTGGCCGATATTTGGTCAATTTGTCGATTTTGTGTTTAAGGGTCTAAATCACACATTAATCAACAGATGATTTTTGACCGTTTAAAAAAATAAAAAACATCATCTGTTAGTAAATGTGGAATTTAGACTCTGAAATACAAAATCGATCAAACATTGATCAAACATCGACCCAGATCGATTTTTAGTAAATATACCCCTAAATCTCACATTTCTAACTGATGATTTTTAAAAATTTTTTTAAAAGGATGTCAAAAATCATCTGTTAGTAAATGTGTGATTTAGACCATGAAACACAAAATCGAACAGAAATCGACCCAACATCGACCAAAAATCTCCATTTAGGGCCTAATTCAGAGTTGATCACAGAAGCAAATTTGTTAGCAGGTGGGCAAAACCATGTGCTCTGCATGGGGGACAGATAAAACATGTGCAGAGAGAGTTAGATTTGGGTGGGGGGTATTCAAACTGAAATCTAAATTGCAGTGTAAAAATAAAGCAGCCAGTATTTACCCTGCACAGAAACAACATAACCCACCCAAATCTATCTCTTTCTGCAAATGTTATATCTGCCACACCTGTAGTTCACATGGGGGGTCATTCTGACCTGTTCGCTTGCTGCGTTTTAATGCAGCAGAGCGAACGGGTCTCTGCTGCACATGCGCCGGCGCTGTAGTGTGCCGGCGCATGCCAGACGGCCGAAGGCCGTAGCAGGGGTGCGATCGCCTCTGTCTGATTGACAGGCAGAGGCAATCGCTGGGCGGGAGTGGGCGGAATGCCATTTCGTGGGTTTGGTCCGGCCTACGCAGGCGTGGCTGGACCAAATGGGGGGTGGGCCGCAGTGGCTGCGTGACGCGACACGCAGTTGCTGCGGGCCGGGGAGCGATGAGTAGCTCCCAGCCAGCACGCTAAAGCCGCACTGGCCGGGAGCTACTCTTGAAGTGCAAAGGCATCACCGCTGTGCAATGCCATTGCACTTCTGCGAGGGGGGGGGGGCGGACTGACATGTGGGGTGGGCTAGCCCTGTGGTTGGCGTCCCCCCGCATGTCAGGGAAGAAGATCATAGCTGTGCTAAATTTAGCACAGCTACGATCAACTCGGAATGACCCCCATGGTTTTGCGCAACTGCTAACAAATTTGCTGATGCGATCAACTCTGAATTACCCCCTTAGTAAAAAAAAAAAAACTACCAGTCTTCGTAGTTGAAAAGGGGTTGGCCACATAAGACCCTTAATAATTAATAACAGCTGGTCTTGTGGTGTTGCAAGATTCACTGCAATTCTGAATGAACATTGGACCCGATTCAGTAAGGATTGCAAATTCTGCTAAGTAGCAGAATTTGCAATCCTTTTGATCGCATGCTTGCTGGGGGCCGCCCAGCATGCTGTCAGCCAGCCACCCCCCCCCCCCCCACCCGGAGCCAACCACAATTACAGCTGATTAACAGGCAGAGGCATTCGCATTTACTGCAGGGCGCCCGCAGAAAATGCAGGCACATGCGCAGGAAGGCTCACCTCTAGGGAAAGACAACAAAGTCCATAGGACCCTGCACAGGCATTGAACAATTATCAATAAATTGTAGGAGAACCAACCAATGCAGAGAATTATTTGGCCATAAAAAAAAAGGCCCAATATCCGAATATTTGAAATTAGGGGCAATTATCTGTGGTTTTACCCTCAGGCTATCAAATACTCCTAGATGCCTGGATATAGAGATTTATTTTAAATGATGAAATAAAAGTTATATTTTATTAACTAACAAATATTACAAAAGAGCGCGCCACACACTAAGCTCCTTTTTTAATGTAGTACCCACTAGTGGTCTACATTAATCACCTTCAGAAATACATGCGCAGGAAGGGTCCGGTGCATGCGTCCACATTGCCTTTGTAATTTTTGCGGTTGGATCGCGTTTTGTGATCCAACCTGAATAGTGCCCAAAGGAATACTTGCATCCTCTCCCGGAAGCTGCGGGAGGCTCCCGTTCTTTTGGGTAGCCCCCCACACACCCGGAAAAGTGGGCAGGTCTCCCGCATCCTGCTCGCACCCTAGTGATGCGGGCAGGATGAAGAGATAAACTCCCGTGGGGTGGGGAAGGGGTTAAAATTATGCAAATCGCGTAATTTTAGCCCCGGCGAATCATTGCATTTCCCGATGTGGGGGCGGGGCTAGATGATGCCATAGCCAGTCCCGCCCCCCGAAGTCTCCTGCAGTGTCTCCTCTCGAGGCTTCTCCCGGAGAGGAGATATTTAAAGTCAGCAAGTGGGGCCCAAAGGCCCCTTCATTTTTACTAGAGATGTGCACCGGAAATTTTTCGGGTTTTGTGTTCTGGTTTTGGATTCGGTTCCGCGGCCGTGTTTTGGATTCGGACGCGTTTTGGCAAAACCTCCCTGAAAATTTTTTGTCGGAATCAGGTGTGTTTTGGATTCGGGTGTTTTTAAAAACAAACAAACTCAAAAACAGCTTAAATCATAGAATTTGTGGGTAATTTTGATCCCATAGTATTATTAACCTCAATAACCACAATTTCCACTCACTTCCAGTCTATTCTGAACACCTCACACCTCACAATACTATTTTTAGTCCTAAAATTTGAATCGAGGTCGCTGGATGACTAAGCAAAGTGACCCAAGAGGGCGGCACAAACACCTGGCCCATCTAGGAGTGGCACTGCAGTGTCAGACAGAATGGCACTTCAAAAAATTGGCCCCAAACAGCACATGATGCAAAGAAAAGAGAAAAAGAGGTGCACTGTGGTCGCTGGACAGCTAAGCTAAGCAACACAAACACCTCAATATCACAGGAATTATTTGTTCTAATCAATGGTATTATTGGTCCAAGTCACTGGAAGAAAATGACAAAATCACTGGAATTATTCATTCTAATCAATGGTATTATTGGTCCAAATCACTGGAAGAAAATGACAAAATCACTGGAATTATTCGTAAACATTTGTAGAAAGTCGCTGCTTTCTGATTACAGAAATGCTCAGATATTCCTGCAAATCCACAATCCCTTCCCAGAGGAAAAATAAATTGAGAAACCGTTGTTTGAGAACGTTTGTTCTCTTTCCCTTACAAAGGAACAAACCACTTTCCAAGAAGACTGATGTTTTTTGGATTATGGAGATATAATGTTTTTGAGTATAAATCCTAAAGCAGGTGGTGTATTAGAGCAAAAGAGTGCAAGAGACCAGCCATGCAGTTTCTGAAATATTATGACAAAATGTTACTGTATTTCATAAGCACTCATTCCTAACTCTGCTAAGTACTGTTTGGTATACTGTATCTGGCTTCCATGAGGTAGTTGTCCATTATTTCAGCTTCCATTGACCTTTTTGAAAGCGGTAGAAGTTATCGATTCTTTTTTTTTTTTTTTTTTTCCCCTATTTTTAATTTTCTCCTGCATAGCCCAGTAAAATGTTGCTATGTTAAGTATTGACTTGTGCCTTCTGGGGGTTCACTTCTTTACCAAACCCAGCCAAATCTCATCCTAACCCTCTGTTCCATGTTCTCTATGTACCCCATCTGTGTCACCCATGTCTGTCTACCCCTCCCCTTTAGATTGTAAACTCTCACAAGCAGGGCCCTCTTCCCTCATGTGCTTATCCTTTGTCTTACTTTAATAATTTTCAACTGTACCACATCCAGCAGTCTTCTGCCATCTGATATTTATTCCAGTGTCATCTGCTGATGTAACTGTGTGTATTTACCCTGTACTTGTCCTATATTGTCATCAACTGTAAGTTGCTGATTTCCTGTTTGATTATTTATGTACTCTGTAATTGGGCGCTGCAGATCCCTTGTGGCGCCATATAAATAAAGGATAATAATAATAATAATAATAATATAGGGTGTATAATCCCCAGGTGTATCTCACACATCACACAGTACAGTATATAGGGTGTATAATCCCCAGGCGTATCTCACACATCGCTCAGTACAGATTACAGGATGTATAATCACCAGGTGTATAACACACGTCGCACAGTACAGTATACATACTGGTCACAACAATGCAGCAGATATTGAGCACTGATCAGGATACTAGAAGTGACACAGAGCTGCAAGATACAGCAATGGCCTACTGTACTGTACTATATATGTACTGCATACTGCTGGTCACCAAAATGCTGCACTGTCCTACTATATACTGCTTACAATAATGCAGCACAGATATGGAAAGGATACTTGCAGTGACACAGAGCTGCAAGATACAGCAATGGCGTACTATACACAGCTATATACTATTGGGTCACCAAAATGCTGCACTGTAATACTATATATACTGCTCACAAAAATGCAGCACAGATATGGAATGGATACTTGCAGTGACACAGAGCTGCAAGATACAGCAATGGCCTACTGTACACAACTATATACTGTTGGGTCACCAAAATGCTGCACTGTAATACTATATATACTGCTCACAAAAATGCAGCACAGATATGGAATGGATACTTGCAGTGACACAGAGCTGCAAGATGCAGCAATGGCCTACTGTACACAACTATATACTGTTGGTCACCAAAATGCTGCACTGTAATACTATATGTACTGCTCACAAAAATGCTACACAGATATGGAATGGATACTTGCAGTGACACAGAGCTGCAAGATACAGAAATGGCCTACTGTACTGTACTACTATAAGTATAATTATATACTGGTGGTCCCCAGTCCCCACAATAAAGCACACTGAGCACAGATATTTGCAGCACACTGAGCACAGATATGGAGCGTTTTCAGGCAGAGAACGTAGATATTTTCAGCACACTGAGCACAGATATTTGCAGCACGCTGAGCACAGATATTTGTAGCACACTGATCACAGATTACGGAGCTTTTCAGGGAGAGAACGCAGCCACGTCCTCTCCGTTTAATCTCCAATGCACGAGTGAAAATGTCGGCGACGCGCGTCTCTTTATATAGAATACGAATCTCGCGAGAATGCGTCAGCGGGATGATGACGTTCGGCCGCGTTCGGGTTAACCAAGCAGGGCGGGAAGATCCGAGGCTGCCTCGGAACCGTGTAAAATAGGAGAAGTTCGGGGGGGTTCAGATCTCGAGGAACCGAACCCGCTCATCTCTAATTTTGACAGTTCCAACACTTCAAGCATTGCATTACTAATCTTACATACTGTAATGCTGGGTACACACTGGCAGATATATTGGCCAATCAGCTGGTTATCCAATATATCTTTTGCTGATCTGCAGGTGTGTACAAGCGATATGTCTGTGAAAGACGTCTTTCACAGATATATTGCATCTGCTGTGCAACACAGCAGATTACCAATATATCTGCAGATATAGTGCATCTTTCAGTGTGTATGAACAATCCCCATCTGCATATACAGCTGCTTATAGATTTAACAGCAGATATATCTTTAAGATATATTGGTGCATCTTTCTGTGTGTATGAACAACCACCATCTGTAGATATATCTGCAGATCGATTGAACTGCAGATATACTGTATCTGCCAATGTGTACCCAGCTTAAAGGTGGGTACACACTGGAAGATATATCTGCCGATCAATTGATTGGCAGATATATCTATGGACGGATCGGGCAGTGTGTTGAGCATACACACTGCCCGATCCGTCGGGGACTGACGTCAGTTCAGCTGTCAATCACCGCCTACCGACCGCCCGTACACACACAGCGACGCACCAATATATCGGTAGATACAGTATATTGGCCGTCGGCTGTGCTGCGGGGCCGATGCGATCCGTCTGTGGACAACGGAGTTCACAGACGTATCGGCCGTACACACTGGCCGACGGACCTGCGATATATCGGCCGTTCAAGAGAACGGCCGATATATCGGCCAGTGTGTACAGGCCTTTAGTCCCTTTCAATTATATTGAACACTCAAGTAATTTTAAAGATTGGCAAACATAAGTCATATGAGTACAGCACAAGGCAGGACTCTGCAGATGACATTTCAAAATTATCTAATTACTTAACGAGTGCAAAAAAGGTTACTGAGTCTGCAATACACTTTTAGGAAATGTCAAATCAAAACATGCTATATAAAACACAGCTGTGGTCAGAAGAGGGTTAATATTTAGAGCTCTAGATTTTCCTTTCTGTAAAACACATTTCTAAATCCATCAAGAAAGAAATAATAAAAATCCAACCATGAGTCAGTGTTCCGTTTCCTTGACAACCATGCATGCCATAGAAACTGTTCTGAAAACTGACTAGTGCATTATAATAGTTCTTCAAAAATAACTAACTGAAATATTCTAATGAAAAGGGTATTCAGACTGAGCAATTAGCTTGTCGTAGAGGCTCTGGGATCACAGGACTTGGCAATCAATACGTTCCTAATGTCCAAGTCTAAATAATGGATTGTGAAAACACAAAGTAAAATGGAATATCCTTTTCATTTTCACCTCACACACTTTAAACATAGAGGAAATGATTTGGAGTCCACCTTTGTAGAGCAGCTTAAAAGTTCTAACTGGCTTAAGTCTGTGGCAGTTTTCAATAAGTTTTTAATTAATTTTACATCCGTCGTACACACTGGCACTGATTCAGAGTTGCACACAAGTCCATTTTGCAGATGGATCTTGAGATTTTTTTATACTGTGCATGATCAGTAGCTGAGCATACGAAACTTTAAATAACTATGGGTGATTCAGATTCATAAGCATCTTTGCTAAATGGAGGGGGTGTAACTGGGAGGCAGCTGGGCATTTATATGTAGACAAAGTGTCCTGTGTGCATATTGTGGGCATGTAAACTACAGTATTCAAAGGTGATCATTTGCAGAGATCTGCCTAGTTTCAGATGGAGCTCTTGCACCACTTTCATGGCTGCTGCAATTGCATTCTGAAAGTAATGACAGATACTTTCACAAATGAATGGATAATGGTGGTGTATGATACATCAGCCCCAAAAGGTTTTGGCAAGTTGAAAATCCAACAACAAACCACATCATTCTAGGAGCTTTGTAAGGTTATTGTCATATTTCAATCTCAGCTGCAATTCGGGAAGCTTCATGAAGGGGCTGCTCTTCTGAGTCTATTCCCAACCATGTGTCAGGTGTCATTAGTTGCCTACTAATCACCAGCATGGATTACACCTGAGACCTGGCTATTTGAGTCTGTCTGATCCAGCAGTCTAGCAAGGCTGGATTGGCATTTGTCTCTGGATTCTTGTTCCTGTGTAGTCATGTGTTTCTTGTGCCTGCCAGTTCCTAAAAGGAACTTCTGATCACTCATCAGGTTACCTTACTTTAGTTTATAATTCAGTTATCCAAGGCTTTATTTGAACTCTGATTACATTGCCTTGTGCAGTCTACAAGTATTACAGGACTCATGTCATTCTCAAGTGCATTCTACTATAATTACAAGACTCTATTGAAACCTGCATTGCCTAGTGCATTCTCCTATTATTACAAGACTCCTTGTAAAACTATTTTGAAGTGCATCCTACTGTTACAGACTCCTGTTTACCATACATTTCCCTATGTATATATTCTGTATTCTTAGTATTTTCTTTGTGTCTGTATACAAGTTTCCAAATAAATATCATTGTGTGTATAATACCACACTCTGTAAAGTCTTGTGCAACTGCACCAAAGGGGTTCTTGACAGATATCTGCACCACTATGGGGCACATTCATCATGAAAAACTTGCAAAATAAGAAACTTAGTTTTCAGACTTACATTTCACAGCTGCTCCGTTTGCGGAGACAACTTTTTGAAAAGTCATACTTTCCAACATACTGTATCTGAGCTGTCCCTGTACTCTTCTATATACTGCACAACCCCTCACATGCTCTGCCCTGCTGGTATCTGCTCTACTTTCCTGTATCCTTACTCTATTGTCCCGTGCTCCCTGCCTGCAGCTTCTCCACAGTGTCCCTGCTTTCCCCGCACCATTTCCCTTGTGCTCGCTTCCTCCTCTGCAGCCTCTGGTCACTGTGACTGCTCCCCCCGCAGCCTCTGCTCAGTGTGCCTGCTCCCTCTGAAGCCTCTGCTATGTATGCCCTCTTCCCAGCAGCATCTCCATAGTGTCCCTGCTTCCCCCAGCACCATCTCGCTTCTGCTCGCTTCCCCCTCTGCAGCCTCTGGTCAGCTTACCCACTTTCACCTGCAGCCTCTGCTTTGTGTGCCCACTTTCCACACAGCATCTCCATAGTGTCCCTGCTTCCACTGAACCATCTCCCTTGTGTCTGCTTCTCACACAGCCTCTGCTCAGTGTGCCTGCTTCCCTTGTAGACTTTGTTCAATGTGATTGCTTCCCCCCATAGCCTCTCCATCTCAGAGCTAGAGCCATTGCTGGAGCCACTGCCCTTCCCCCACCCCCTTGGTCAGACATGCAGCCAGACACCAGTGTCTATCCATAGCCTCTGCTGCTGTCAGCCACCCCGACTCACAGGGGGACTGTTTGGGAGCCGATGGGAGCTTCTGGAGGTAAGATGACACAGCAGGAGGGATCTTTTCAGAACTCTCTGCTACATTAGGAAACTGCATGCCATCTCAGGATGGTGAACAGTAGGGCCACCATCAGGCGGGTACTGGGAGCACAGCTGTCCCAGGCCCAGCTTCTCTGACAGAAAATGAAGGGCCCGGGCTGCTCATGCCATCATCTGCCCCGTTCTTCCCTTTTGTCCGCACTCCGCCACCCTCTATTGAAAACTTCCCTCCTCTAGTATCTTTAATAACTGTCTCCTCTGAGACAGTGGCCATTTTGGGAGAGACATTTTCAATAGAAGCATGCAGGCATGAACAGAGGCTGTACCTTCAGCAGTGGCCGGGTGGGGAAATCCTCTGACAATGAGCAGAACCCCTGACAACGAACAGAACCCCTAACAATGAGTAGGTACTGGCAGCATTAATGTGGGGGCATAATATGCTGTGAGGGGCATTACTGTGTGGCAGGCCCGGCACTACCCGCTCAGCATGGTCTGCAAAGCAGGGAGGCGCCGGGTGGGAGAGGTGCTGTCCCCACTCTGCTACCTTGCTGGCCCGCAGTGCTGCTGTCCGCTGGCGCAGGCTCTGCCTGTCAAACTGACAGGCAGCGCCGGCAGAATGAACATAAGGTCTTCTCCTGTGTGCTGTGTGTGAGCCTGTCAGGTGCCTCCCCCTTCCTTCTCCTCCTTGGCTTGTTCCTCCACGCTGCACCTAGCTGAAAGACAGGCAGCAGTGCGCGCACCAGCACCCCCCCCGCAGCCCCCCCATACCCTTCTCCTGAGTCTCCTCCTGAGTCTCCTCTCTGCCACTGAGGAGACACAGCCGTTTTCAGCAGCCTCCCTCCCTTCCCATCAGTGCTGGATTCACGGGGCACCAATAAACAGGAAGTCACATGATGCACAGGAAGAGCCAGCCAGAAGAGGAGCAGCGTTGCAGTGTAGCAGCCTGCAGCACCACAGGCACACGTAGGAGCAGAGGCCCAGCTAAGTCTCTGGTAAATTCTGCTGCAGATAAATGAAGGGGGGGGGGGGGGGAGAGAAGGGATGAGAGTTAAAGTGTCAGATTCATGTGTTTTTTGGGGGGAGGAGTGACATATTAATAAGTGCTTGGGGGGTAATGTCATAGGGGTCGATTCAATTCAGCGACAGTTGAATAGCGCCGGGAATTAGCTCCCGACGCTATTCAATTCAGCTAAAGTTAAGTCGGCGAATGCACGTTCTCGCGGACTTAACAGGTTGTTTTGTCGGGAGAACGGGCATTCTCCAACTTAACTACCAGCGGCGATGCTGATTCCCGACAGAATCAGCCTCGCATCGGCCGCGCGGCAGCACTTTTGTCGGTTTTCTTCTCTCACCCCCGGGGGTGAGAGAAGAATTCCCGACAATTGAGGGTAACTAGTCGCTGTATTGAATAGCGCCGGGAGCTAATTCCCAGCGCTATTCAACTGTTGCTGAATTGAATCGACCCCATAGTAATGTGTTTTGGGGGGGTAGTGTCACTGTCATGTTATTGTGTGCTGGAAAGGGGGGTAGTGTTATATTAATATAAGCTGGGGGTAATGTAATTTTAATGTGTTTTTTTGGGGGGTGGGGGGTTGTATTATATTTGTTTTGGGGGGTAGTGTCATATTAATGTGTGCTAAAGAGTTGCGTATTAATGGGGGGGAGATAAAGTGTCCTATTCAGTGGCGTAACTACTGCCCCCGCAGCCACTGTGGAGGCTAGGAGGCGCAGGGCTACGAGGGCACCACCACAGATTCAGAGCAGATTGGCATGCGGACTTGTCGTCCGCATGTCAATCTGCTAAATGTCCCTTCCAAAATGGCTGCCGCCATGGAGGAGACATGCTAGAGGTCATACTTGATTTCTAGCGTCTAGGAAGTGCCGGGAGCGCATAGCGCTGGCCGCGGCCGGCGGCACCCTGCAGGCCTGCCAACTTGCTACCCTGGCACGGCGGTGGCAGCAGCAACAGGGGGATTGGGCAGCGGTGCATGCGTCACACTAAACAGCAGGGAGCAGTTTGGGCAGCATTACTCCCCATGACACCCAGTGCATGAAATCCCTGGCAATGAGCATAACACCCAGCGCATGAAACCCCTGGCAACAAGCATGACACCCTGAGCATGAAAACCCCTGGCACCGTGCATGGAACCAAGAGCATGAAACCCCTGGCAATGAGCAGGTAATTTAAAAGTAATTAGAAGCCTTACTGTAGGGCTTAATGTGTAGTGGACATTGCGCTGTGTGGCATATTGTATCACGGACATTGTGATTGCATGGCTTGTATGTTCCAGCGAACCAGATGCAGCTTGCCGCAGCTAGTCGCAAGCACAATGCGGCCGCTTGCGGGTAGGATGAGAGCGATTACATCTGTATTTATAGGAGGGTGCAAAATTTATAGTTTGCAGGACGGTGCCGAGCACCCTAGCACCGGCCCTGCTGTGTGAGGCATAATCTGGTGACAGAGGCATAATATGGCATAAGGGGCATTACTGTGGGGACTTAATATGGTGCAAGGGGCATAATACGTGTATAGGAATAAAAAAAATTATAATATATATATATATATATATATAATTATTATTATTATTATTTATTATTATTTTTTCAGGTAGGGGCTGCCTATTTAGTCAGGCCCGGGCCCAACAATTTCTGATTGCAGCCCTGGTGAACAGTTTCATTATCAAATTCCAAAAATAATGCATTTTTGGAGTTTGATAAATTTCCCAATTTCTACATCCCCATGCTTTAGTAAGGGAAGTGTGGAAATTTTCATAGCAGACTCTAACAGGGAGCTATGAGTCATACAGATACTGTATAGCCATGTTCAGCATGTTGCATGGCATACCAGGCTATGACTATTCGCAGCCGGCAATTACTCCATTAATTCCTATGGACGTGCACATACATATGCACCCTAGACGCATCAGCTATGCTGCGATACGTATGCATCTAGCAAAGCTGAGCATGGCTACATCCTCACAGCTTTCCCTTCAATAATCACCTCACAGGACCCCCACTTCATTAATCACCTCACAGCACTCTCTTTTCCCCCCTCTCTTCAATATACACCTGAGAGCACTAGTGATGTGCACCTGAAATTTTTCGGGTTTTGTGTTTTGGTTTTGGGTTCGGTTCCGTGGCCGTGTTTTGGGTTCGAACGCGTTTTGGCAAAACCTCAACGAATTTTTTTTTGTCGGATTCGGGTGTGTTTTGGATTCGGGTGTTTTTTTCAAAAAACCCTAAAAAACAGCTTAAATCATAGAATTTGGGGGTCATTTTGATCCCATAGTATTATTAACTAGAGATGAGCGCCTGAAATTTTTCGGGTTTTGTGTTTTGGTTTTGGGTTCGGTTCCGCGGCCGTGTTTTGGGTTCGAACGCGTTTTGGCAAAACCTCACCGAATTTTTTTTGTTGGATTCGGGTGTGTTTTGGATTCGGGTGTTTTTTTCAAAAAACACTAAAAAACAGCTTAAATCATAGAATTTGGGGGTCATTTTGATCCCAAAGTATTATTAACCTCAAAAACCATAATTTACACTCATTTTCAGTCTATTCTGAATACCTCACACCTCACAATATTATTTTTAGTCCTAAAATTTGCACCGAGGTCGCTGTGTGAGTAAGATAAGCGACCCTAGTGGCCGACACAAACACCGGGCCCATCTAGGAGTGGCACTGCAGTGTCACGCAGGATGTCCCTTCCAAAAAACCCTCCCCAAACAGCACATGACGCAAAGAAAAAAAGAGGCGCAATGAGGTAGCTGTGTGAGTAAGATTAGCGACCCTAGTGGCCGACACAAACACCGGGCCCATCTAGGAGTGGCACTGCAGTGTCACGCAGGATGTCCCTTCCTAAAAACCCTCCCCAAACAGCACATGACGCAAAGAAAAAAAGAGGCGCAATGAGGTAGCTGACTGTGTGAGTAAGATTAGCGACCCTAGTGGCCGACACAAACACCGGGCCCATCTAGGAGTGGCACTGCAGTGTCACGCAGGATGTCCCTTCCAAAAAACCCTCCCCAATCAGCACATGATGCAAAGAAAAAGAAAAGAAAAAAGAGGTGCAAGATGGAATTGTCCTTGGGCCCTCCCACCCACCCTTATGTTGTATAAACAAAACAGGACATGCACACTTTAACCAACCCATCATTTCAGTGACAGGGTCTGCCACACGACTGTGACTGATATGACGGGTTGGTTTGGACCCCCCCCAAAAAAGAAGCAATTAATCTCTCCTTGCACAAACTGGCTCTACAGAGGCAAGATGTCCACCTCATCTTCACCCTCCGATATATCACCGTGTACATCCCCCTCCTCACAGATTATCAATTCGTCCCCACTGGAATCCACCATCTCAGCTCCCTGTGTACTTTGTGGAGGCAATTGCTGCTGGTCAATGTCTCCGCGGAGGAATTGATTATAATTCATTTTAATGAACATCATCTTCTCCACATTTTCTGGATGTAACCTCGTACGCCGATTGCTGACAAGGTGAGCGGCGGCACTAAACACTCTTTCGGAGTACACACTTGTGGGAGGGCAACTTAGGTAGAATAAAGCCAGTTTGTGCAAGGGCCTCCAAATTGCCTCTTTTTCCTGCCAGTATAAGTACGGACTGTGTGACGTGCCTACTTGGATGCGGTCACTCATATAATCCTCCACCATTCTATCAATGTTGAGAGAATCATATGCAGTGACAGTAGACGACATGTCCGTAATCGTTGTCAGGTCCTTCAGTCCGGACCAGATGTCAGCATCAGCAGTCGCTCCAGACTGCCCTGCATCACCGCCAGCGGGTGGGCTCGGAATTCTGAGCCTTTTCCTCGCACCCCCAGTTGCGGGAGAATGTGAAGGAGGAGATGTTGACAGGTCGCGTTCCGCTTGACTTGACAATTTTGTCACCAGCAGGTCTTTCAACCCCAGCAGACTTGTGTCTGCCGGAAAGAGAGATCCAAGGTAGGCTTTAAATCTAGGATCGAGCACGGTGGCCAAAATGTAGTGCTCTGATTTCAACAGATTGACCACCCGTGAATCCTTGTTAAGCGAATTAAGGGCTGCATCCACAAGTCCCACATGCCTAGCGGAATCGCTCCCTTTTAGCTCCTTCTTCAATGCCTCCAGCTTCTTCTGCAAAAGCCTGATGAGGGGAATGACCTGACTCAGGCTGGCAGTGTCTGAACTGACTTCACGTGTGGCAAGTTCAAAGGGCATCAGAACCTTGCACAACGTTGAAATCATTCTCCACTGCACTTGAGACAGGTGCATTCCACCTCCTATATCGTGCTCAATTGTATAGGCTTGAATGGCCTTTTGCTGCTCCTCCAACCTCTGAAGCATATAGAGGGTTGAATTCCACCTCGTTACCACTTCTTGCTTCAGATGATGGCAGGGCAGGTTCAGTAGTTTTTGGTGGTGCTCCAGTCTTCTGTACGTGGTGCCTGTACGCCGAAAGTGTCCCGCAATTCTTCTGGCCACCGACAGCATCTCTTGCACGCCCCTGTCGTTTTTTAAAAAATTCTGCACCACCAAATTCAAGGTATGTGCAAAACATGGGACGTGCTGGAATTTGCCCATATTTAATGCACACACAATATTGCTGGCGTTGTCCGATGCCACAAATCCACAGGAGAGTCCAATTGGGGTAAGCCATTCCGCGATGATCTTCCTCAGTTGCCGTAAGAGGTTTTCAGCTGTGTGCGTATTCTGGAAACCGGTGATACAAAGCGTAGCCTGCCTAGGAAAGAGTTGGCGTTTGCGAGATGCTGCTACTGGTGCCGCCGCTGCTGTTCTTGCGGCGGGAGTCCATACATCTACCCAGTGGGCTGTCACAGTCATATAGTCCTGACCCTGCCCTGCTCCACTTGTCCACATGTCCGTGGTTAAGTGGACATTGGGTACAGCTGCATTTTTTAGGACACTGGTGACTCTTTTTCTGAGGTCTGTGTACATTTTCGGTATCGCCTGCCTAGAGAAATGGAACCTAGATGGTATTTGGTACCGGGGACACAGTACCTCCAACAAGTCTCTAGTTGGCTCTGCAGTAATGATGGATACCGGAACCACGTTTCTCACCACCCAGGATGCCAAGGCCTCAGTTATCCGCTTTGCAGTAGGATGACTGCTGTGATATTTCATCTTCCTCGCAAAGGACTGTTGAACAGTCAATTGCTTACTGGAAGTAGTACAAGTGGGCTTACGACTTCCCCTCTGGGATGACCATCGACTCCCAGCGGCAACAACAGCAGCGCCAGCAGCAGTAGGCGTTACACGCAAGGATGCATCGGAGGAATCCCAGGCAGGAGAGGACTCGTCAGAATTGCCAGTGACATGGCCTGCAGGACTATTGGCATTCCTGGGGAAGGAGGAAATTGACACTGAGGGAGTTGGTGGGGTGGTTTGCGTGAGCTTGGTTACAAGAGGAAGGGATTTACTGGTCAGTGGACTGCTTCCGCTGTCACCCAAAGTTTTTGAACTTGTCACTGACTTATGAATGCGCTGCAGGTGACGTATAAGGGAGGATGTTCCGAGGTGGTTAACGTCCTTACCCCTACTTATTACAGCTTGACAAAGGGAACACACGGCTTGACACCTGTTGTCCGCATTTCTGGTGAAATACCTCCACACCGAAGAGCTGATTTTTTTGGTATTTTCACCTGGCATGTCAACGGCCATATTCCTCCCACGGACAACAGGTGTCTCCCCGGGTGCCTGACTTAAACAAACCACCTCACCATCAGAATCCTCCTGGTCAATTTCCTCCCCAGCGCCAGCAACACCCATATCCTCCTCATCCTGGTGTACTTCAACACTGACATCTTCAATCTGACTATCAGGAACTGGACTGCGGGTGCTCCTTCCAGCACTTGCAGGGGGCGTGCAAATGGTGGAAGGCGCATGCTCTTCACGTCCAGTGTTGGGAAGGTCAGGCATCGCAACCGACACAATTGGACTCTCCTTGTGGATTTGGGATTTCGAAGAATGCACAGTTCTTTGCTGTGCTGCTTTTGCCAGCTTGAGTCTTTTCATTTTTCTAGCGAGAGGCTGAGTGCTTCCATCCTCATGTGAAGCTGAACCACTAGCCATGAACATAGGCCAGGGCCTCAGCCGTT
This sequence comes from Pseudophryne corroboree, assembly GCF_028390025.1. Classification (NCBI taxonomy): domain Eukaryota; kingdom Metazoa; phylum Chordata; class Amphibia; order Anura; family Myobatrachidae; genus Pseudophryne; species Pseudophryne corroboree. The sequence continues at coordinate 965,834,428 of NC_086444.1, forward strand.
CCTTGCCACTCCGTGTGGTAAATGGCATATTGGCAAGTTTACGCTTCTCCTCCGACAATTTTATTTTAGGTTTTGGAGTCCTTTTTTTTCTGATATTTGGTGTTTTGGATTTGACATGCTCTGTACTATGACATTGGGCATCGGCCTTGGCAGACGACGTTGCTGGCATTTCATCGTCTCGGCCATGACTAGTGGCAGCAGCTTCAGCACGAGGTGGAAGTGGATCTTGATCTTTCCCTAATTTTGGAACCTCAACATTTTTGTTCTCCATATTTTAATAGGCACAACTAAAAGGCACCTCAGGTAAACAATGGAGATGGATACTAGTATACAATTATGGACTGCCTGCCGACTGCAGACACAGAGGTAGCCACAGCCGTGAACTACCGTACTGTACTGTGTCTGCAGCTAATATAGACTGGTTGATAAAGAGAAGATGTCTATGTAACTATGTATGTATAAAGAAGACTGAAAAAAATCCACGGTTAGGTGGTATACAATTATGGACGGACTGCCTGCCGAGTGCAGACACAGAGGTAGCCACAGTCGTGAACTACCGTACTGTACTGTGTCTGCAGCTAATATAGACTGGTTGATAAAGAGAAGATGTCTATGTAACTATGTATGTATAAAGAAGAATGAAAAAAAACCACGGTTAGGTGGTATACAATTATGGACGGACTGCCTGCCGAGTGCAGACACAGAGGTAGCCACAGCCGTGAACTACCGTACTGTACTGTGTCTGCAGCTAATATAGACTGGTTGATAAAGAGAAGATGTCTATGTAACTATGTATGTATAAAGAAGAATGAAAAAAATCCACGGTTAGGTGGTATTACAATTATGGACGGACTGCCTGCCGAGTGCAGAGACACAGAGGTAGCCACAGCCGTGAACTACCGTACTGTGTCTGCTGCGACTGGATGATAAATGATATAAAAAATATATATATATCACTACTGCAGCCGGACAGGTATATATTATATATTATATAATGACGGACCTGCTGGACACTGTCTGTCAGCAGAATGAGTTTTATTTTTATAGAATAAAAAAAAAAAAAACACACAAGTGAAGTCACACGACGAGTGTTTAACTTTTTTAGGCAATCACAATATAAGTATACTACTAACTATACTGGTGGTCAGTGTGGTCAGGTCACTGGTCAGTCACACTGGCAGTGGCACTCCTGCAGCAAAAGTGTGCACTGTTTAATTTTAATATAATATGTACTCCTGGCTCCTGCTATAACCTATAACTGGCACTGCAGTAGTGCTCCCCAGTCTCCCCCACAATTATAAGCTGTGTGAGCTGAGCAGTCAGACAGATATATAATATATATAGATGATGCAGCACACTGGCCTGAGCCTGAGCAGTGCACACAGATATGGTATGTGACTGACTGAGTCACTGTGTGTATCGCTTTTTTCAGGCAGAGAACGGATATATTAAATAAACTGCACTGTGTGTCTGGTGGTCACTCACTATATAATATATTATGTACTCCTGGCTCCTGCTATAACCTATAACTGGCACTGCAGTAGTGCTCCCCAGTCTCCCCCACAATTATAAGCTGTGTGAGCTGAGCAGTCAGACAGATATATATAATATTATATATAGATAATAGATGATGCAGCACACTGGCCTGAGCCTGAGCAGTGCACACAGATATGGTATGTGACTGACTGAGTCACTGTGTGTATCGCTTTTTTCAGGCAGAGAACGGATATATTAAATAAACTGCACTGTGTGTCTGGTGGTCACTCACTATATAATATATTATGTACTCCTGGCTCCTGCTATAACCTATAACTGGCACTGCAGTAGTGCTCCCCAGTCTCCCCCACAATTATAAGCTGTGTGAGCTGAGCAGTCAGACAGATATATATAATATTATATATAGATAATAGATGATGCAGCACACTGGCCTGAGCCTGAGCAGTGCACACAGATATGGTATGTGACTGAGTCACTGTGTGCTGTGTATCGCTTTTTTCAGGCAGAGAACGGATTATAAAGTAAACTGCACTGTCCTCACTAGTAAACTCTCTCCACTCAGTCTCTACACTTCTACAGTAACAGTACTCCTCCTAGTCAGCTCCAGTAAATCTCTCTCAGTCTCTTATAATCTAAATGGAGAGGACGCCAGCCACGTCCTCTCCCTATCAATCTCAATGCACGTGTGAAAATGGCGGCGACGCGCGGCTCCTTATATAGAATCCGAGTCTCGCGATAGAATCCGAGCCTCGCGAGAATCCGACAGCGTCATGATGACGTTCGGGCGCGCTCGGGTTAACCGAGCAAGGCGGGAAGATCCGAGTCGCTCGGACCCGTGAAAAAAAACATGAAGTTCTGGCGGGTTCGGATTCAGAGAAACCGAACCCGCTCATCTCTATTATTAACCTCAATAACCATAATTTCCACTCATTTTCAGTCTATTGTGAACACCTCACACCTCACAATATTATTTTTAGTCCTAAAATTTGCACCGAGGTCGCTGGATGGCTAAGCTAAGCGACACAAGTGGCCGACACAAACACCTGGCCCATCTAGGAGTGGCACTGCAGTGTCACGCAGGATGGCCCTTCTAAAAAATACTCCCCAAACAGCACATGACGCAAAGAAAAAAAGAGGCGCAATGAGGTAGCTGTGTGACGACTAAGCTAAGCGACCCTAGTGGCCGACACAAACACCTGGCCCATCTAGGAGTGGCACTGCAGTGTCAGACAGGATGGCACTTAAAAAAATAGTCCCCAAACAGCACATGATGCAAAGAAAAAAAGAGCTGCACCAAAGTCGTTGTGCGACTAAGCTAAGCGACCCAAGTGGCCGACACAAACACCTGGCCCATCTAGGAGTGGCACTGCAGTGTCACGCAGGATGGCCCTTCCAAAAAATACTCCCCAAACAGCACATGATGCAAAGAAAAAAAGAGGCGCAATGAGGTAGCTGTGTGATGACTAAGCTAAGCGACCCAAGTGGCCGACACAAACACCTGGCCCATCTAGGAGTGGCACTGCAGTGTCACGCAGGATGGCCCTTCCAAAAAATACTCCCCAAACAGCACATGACGCAAAGAAAAAAAGAGGCGCAATGAGGTAGCTGTGTGACGACTAAGCTAAGCGACCCTAGTGGCCGACACAAACACCTGGCCCATCTAGGAGTGGCACTGCAGTGTCACGCAGGATGGCCCTTCCAAAAAATACTCCCCAAACAGCACATGACGCAAAGAAAAAAAGAGGCGCAATGAGGTAGCTGTGTGACGACTAAGCTAAGCGACCCTAGTGGCCGACACAAACACCTGGCCCATCTAGGAGTGTCACTGCAGTGTCACGCAGGATGGCCCTTCCAAAAAATACTCCCCAAACAGGACATGACGCAAAGAAAAAAAGAGGCGCAATGAGGTAGCTGTGTGATGACTAAGCTAAGCGACCCTAGTGGCCGACACAAACACCTGGCCCATCTAGGAGTGGCACTGCAGTGTCAGACAGGATGGCACTTAAAAAAATAGTCCCCAAACCGCACATGACGCAAAGAAAAATGAAAGAAAAAAGAGGTGCAAGATGGAATAGTCCTTGGGCCCTCCCACCCACCCTTATGTTGTAAAAACAGGACATGCACACTTTAACGAACCCATCATTTCAGCGACAGGGTCTGCCACACGACTGTGACTGAAATGACTGGTTGGTTTGGGCCCCCACCAAAAAAGAAGCAATCAATCTCTCCTTGCACAAACTGGCTCTACAGAGGCAAGATGTCCACCTCATCATCATCGTCCGATTCATCACCCCTTTCACTGTGTACATCCCCCTCCTCACAGATTATTAATTCGTCCCCACTGGAATCCACCATCTCAGGTCCCCGTGTACTTTCTGGAGGCAATTGCTGCTGGTGAATGTCTCCATGGAGGAATTGATTATAATTCATTTTAATGAACATCATCTTCTCCACATTTTCTGGAAGTAACCTCGTACGCCGATTGCTGACAAGGTGAGCGGCGGCACTAAACACTCTTTCGGAGTACACACTGGAGGGAGGGCAACTTAGGTAGAATAAAGCCAGTTTGTGCAAGGGCCTCCAAATTGCCTCTTTTTCCTGCCAGTATACGTACGGACTGTCTGACGTGCCTACTTGGATGCGGTCACTCATATAATCCTCCACCATTCTTTCAATGGTGAGAGAATCATATGCAGTGACAGTAGACGACATGTCAGTAATCGTTGGCAGGTCCTTCAGTCCGGACCAGATGTCAGCATCAGCAGTCGCTCCAGACTGCCCTGCATCACCGCCAGCGGGTGGGCTCGGAATTCGTAGACTTTTCCTCGCACCCCCAGTTGCGGGAGAATGTGAAGGAGGAGATGTTGATGGGTCGCGTTCCGCTTGACTTGACAATTTTCTCACGAGCAGTTCTTTGAACCTCTGCAGACTTGTGTCTGCCGGAAAGAGAGATCCAACGTAGGTTTTAAATCTAGGATCGAGCACGGTGGCCAAAATGTAGTGCTCTGATTTCAACAGATTGACCCCCCGTGAATCCTGGTTAAGCGAATGAAGGGCTCCATCCACAAGTCCCACATGCCTAGTGGAATCGCTCTGTTTTAGCTCCTCCTTCAATGCCTCCAGCTTCTTCTGCAAAAGCCTGATGAGGGGAATGACCTGACTCAGGCTGGTAGTGTCTGAACTGACTTCACGTGTGGCAAGTTCAAAAGGTTGCAGAACCTTGCACAACGTTGAAATCATTCTCCACTGCGCTTGAGACAGGTGCATTCCACCTCCTTTGCCTATATCGTGGCCAGATGTATAGGCTTGAATGGCCTTTTGCTGCTCCTCCATCCTCTGAAGCATATAGAGGGTTGAATTCCACCTCGTTACCACCTCTTGCTTCAGATGATGGCAGGGCAGGTTCAGGTGTTTTTTGGTGGTGCTCCAGTCTTCTGTACGCGGTGCCTGTACGCCGAAAGTGGCCCGCAATTCTTCTGGCCACCGACAGCATCTCTTGCACGCCCCTGTCGTTTTTTAAATAATTCTGCACCACCAAATTCAAGGTATGTGCAAAACATGGGACGTGCTGGAATTTGCCCAGATGTAATGCACGCACAATATTGCTGGCATTGTCCGATGCCACAAATCCCCAGGAGAGTCCAATTGGGGTAAGCCATTCTGCGATGATCTTCCTCAGTTGTCGTAAGAGGTTTTCAGCTGTGTGCGTATTCTGGAAAGCGGTGATACAAAGCGTAGCCTGCCTAGGAACGAGTTGGCGTTTGCGAGATGCTGCTACTGGTGCCGCCGCTGCTGTTCTTGCAGCGGGAGGCAATACATCTACCCAGTGGGCTGTCACAGTCATGTAGTCCTGAGTCTGCCCTGCTCCACTTGTCCACATGTCCGTGGTTAAGTGGACATTGGGTACAACTGCATTTTTTAGGACACTGGTGAGTCTTTTTCTAACGTCCGTGTACATTCTCGGTATCGCCTGCCTAGAGAAGTGGAACCTAGATGGTATTTGGTAACGGGGGCACACTACCTCAAGCAATTGTCTAGTTCCCTGTGAACCAACGGCGGATACTGGACGCACGTCTAATACCAACATAGTTGTCAAGGCCTCAGTTATCCGCTTTGCAACAGGATGACTGCTGTGATATTTAATCTTCCTCGCAAAGGACTGTTGGACAGTCAATTGCTTACTGGAAGTAGTACAAGTGGTCTTCCGACTTCCCCTCTGGGATGACGATCGACTCCCAGCAGCAACAACAGCAGCGCCAGCAGCAGTAGGCGTTACACTCAAGGATGCATCGGAGGAATCCCAGGCAGGAGAGGACTCGTCAGACTTGCCAGTGACATGGCCTGCAGGACTATTGGCTTTCCTGGGTAAGGAGGAAATTGACACTGAGGGAGTTGGTGGTGTGGTTTGCGCGAGCTTGGTTACAAGAGGAAGGGATTTACTGGTCAGTGGACTGCTTCCGCTGTCGCCCAAAGTTTTTGAACTTGTCACTGACTTATTATGAATGCGCTGCAGGTGACGTATAAGGGAGGATGTTCCGAGGTGGTTAACGTCCTTACCCCTACTTATTACAGCTTGACAAAGGCAACACACGGCTTGACACCAGTTGTCCGCATTTCTGTTGAAATAATTCCACACTGAAGAGCTGATTTTTTTTGTATTTTGACCAGGCATGTCAATGGCCATATTCCTCCCACGGACAACAGGTGTCTCCCCGGGTGCCTGACTTAAACAAACCACCTCACCATCAGAATCCTCCTTGTCAATTTCCTCCCCAGCGCCAGCAACACCCATATCCTCATCCTGGTGTACTTCAACAGTGACATCTTCATTTTGACTATCAGGAACTAGACTGCGGGTGCTCCTTCCAGCACTTGCAGGAGGCGTGCAAATGGTGGAAGGCGCAAGCTCTTCCCGTCCAGTGTTGGGAAGGTCAGGCATCGCAACCGACACAATTGGACTCTCCTTTGGGATTTGAAATTTCGAAGAACGCACAGTTCTTTGCTGTGCTTTTGCCGCAAGTCTTTTCTTTTTTCTAGCGAGAGGATGAGTGCTTCCATCCTCATGTGAAGCTGAACCACTTGCCATGAACATAGGCCAGGGCCTCAGCCGTTCCTTGCCACTCCGTGTCGTAAATGGCATATTGGCAAGTTTACGCTTCTCCTTAGACGCTTTTAATTTTGATTTTTGGGTAATTTTTTTTCTGATCTTTTGTGTTTTGGATTTTACATGCTCTGTACTATGACATTGGGCATCGGCCTTGGCAGACGACGTTGATAGCATTTCATCGTCTCGGCCATGACTAGTGGCAGCAGCTTCAGCACGAGGTGGAAGTGGATCTTGATCTTTCCCTATTTTTTTAACCTCCACATTTTTGTTCTCCATATTTTAATGCGCACAACTAAAAGCCACCACAGGTATACAATGTAGATGGATGGATAGTATAGTATTATATTACTTATGGAGGACGAGTGCACTGACGACACAGAGGTAGGTACAGCCGTGGCCTACCGTACTGCTTATATATATAATATACTGTATATAACGGACCTGGTGGACACTGTCAGCAGACTGCTAAACTAGTATGAAGAAAAAAAAAAACACCACAGGTAGGTATACAATACAATGTAGATGGATGGATAGTAAGTATAGTAATATATTACTTATGGACGACGAGTGTACTGACGACACAGAGGTAGGTACAGCCGTGGCCTACCGTACTGCTTATATATATAATATACTGTATATAACGGACCTGGTGGACACTGTCAGCAGACTGCTAAACTAGTATGAAGAAAAAAAAAACCACCACAGGTAGGTATACAATAATGTAGATTGATGGATAGTAAGTATAGTATTATATTACTTATGGACGACGAGTGCACTGACGACACAGAGGTAGGTACAGCCGTGGCCTACCGTACTGCTTATATATATAATATACTGTATATAATGGACCTGGTGGACACTGTCAGCAGACTGCTAAACTAGTATGAAGAAAAAAAAAAACACCACAGGTAGGTAGGTATACAATACAATGTAGATGGATGGATAGTAAGTATAGTATTATATTACTTATGGACGACGAGTGCACTGACGACACAGAGGTAGGTACAGCCGTGGCCTACCGTACTGCTTATATATATAATATACTGTATATAACGGACCTGGTGGACACTGTCAGCAGACTGCTAAACTAGTATGAAGAAGAAAAAAACCACCACAGGTAGGTATACAATACAATGTAGATGGATGGATAGTAAGTATAGTATTATATTACTTATGGACGACGAGTGCACTGACGACACAGAGGTAGGTACAGCCGTGGCCTACCGTACTGCTTATATATATAATATACTGTATATAACGGACCTGGTGGACACTGTCAGCAGACTGCTAAACTAGTATGAAGAAAAAAAAAAAACACCACAGGAGTGTTTTTCAGGCAGACAAACGTATACTGGACTGGTGGTCACTGTCAGCAAAACTGTGCACTGTACTCCTGCTATAACTGCTCCCCAGTCCCCACAATTAGGCAGTGTGAGCAGTGCACTCAGCATAGATATATCATGCAGCAGTGCAGCACACTGAGCACAGATATGGTGGAGCGTTTTTTTAAGGCAGAGAAAAAAAGGATTAAACTAACTCACTGGTGGTAAACCCTGCACTGTACTCCCTAACAGCTGCTCCCCGTCCCCAATCCTCCCCACATAACTAAGTCACTCAGTTTACTCTGTTCTTTTCTAATATAACGGAGAGGACGCCAGCCACGTCCTCTCCCTATCAATCTCAATGCACGTGTGAAAATGTCGGCGACGCGCGGCTCCTTATATAGAATCCGAATCTCGCGAGAATCCGACAGCGGGATGATGACGTTCGGGCGCGCTCGGGTTAACCGAGCAAGGCGGGAGGATCCGAGTCGCTCGGACCCGTGTAAAAAAAGGTGAAGTTCGGGCGGGTCGGATCCCGAGGATCCGAACCCGCTCATCACTAGAGAGCACACACCGCTCAGCGACAGCAAAATTACCTTATTAGATGCCTCTTGTCCCAGGCTACTTCTCACCTTTAATTGCTCCCAGCCTCCTTTCTATGACAGGCCATCTCAGGCACTGCCATTCCTGGGAATGTAACAAAGAGACGTTCTGCAGGCTGACGGGAACTGTAGTTTAAAACGGATTCACATTTTATGTTATTTGTAGACCATATTATACCCACCGTGAATTTCCTTCCTTCATATTGGCCAGAGTCTACATTCACCCACAAGCTGATTTGCTAGAGGTCCAATGCCAGCTTCCGAGCCAAATATTAGGAGTGGAGAGAGGGAACCCGGACCCCCCGGTTATTGTCCTTGGAGGCTTTAAGAAGGGAAATGTAAGGGAAATGTATCTTATGATCTCCCCAAATATAAACAGTTAATTAAATATCCAACCAGGGAGGAGAAAGTTTTGTCTCACTGTTACAGCACTATTAGTAGAGCTTATTATGTGGTCCCCCAAGCAGCTCTTGGACTGTCTGACCACGCTCTTATTCATCTAATCCTGGCATATAGGCAAAAACTTAAACTTTCTAAACCTGTTGTGAGGAGATCCAAGAATTTGAGCAACAGAGAAGCAGTGGAGGAACTGTGTGACTACCTTGAAAACACAGACTGGGAAATGTTTAGGACTGTCTCCAATAGCCTGGACTTATGTACAGAGGCTGTGACCTCATACATCAGTTTTGTGAGGGTGCTACATCAATGACAAACCCTGATTCACAACAAAACTTAGAAAGCTTTGTTTGGAGAAGGAGATAGCATTCAAGAGTGGAGACATGGACAGGTTTTTATTGGCTAAGTTTGACAAGGCATGTTTGGCAAGGCAATCAAGGAGGCCAAATGATGGTACTCTGAGAAACTGGATGTCAGGAGCCGGGGGCTTAACTCCAAAGCCGGGGTCCTGGGCCTGCCTGTCCGGCTGCTGGCGGTGCTGCATGGCCGTGGTGGGATGCGATAGGGGCCTGGCAGCGGTGACTGGTGCAGCTTCCGGAGCTGGGGAGATGGGAGTCAGGTGGATGAATAATCACGCCCTTGTGTGTCGGCAGCACTGTGGGCCACCATGTTGGAGACCAATTCTTTGTGGCCAATGGCTGGGACTCTGTAGAATGCTCAGCCAATCCCAGCTTCCTCTTTCAAAAGGGAGCAGCTCAGTCTTTAATGTTGCCAATGCTTTAAGTTACTGCCCAGTGCAGAAGCTCCAGCCCTTAGCTCCGGCAGTAATTTCCTGTGGCTATTTCTTCATGCTCTCTCAGTCTTTTCCTCCACTCTCCCAGTTTCCCCAAGTCTTCCACAGAACCGTAGCCGGTGAACCCTCAGCTCCGCGACCCACAATTGTCAGTCCAACATGCGGCGTCCATGGGTACCTCATAGCCTTAGAGAAGCTTCCTTGTCATCTGCAGTGCTCTTCAGCCCCAACTCTTCAGCATTCATTCATCAACAGTATTCTTCAGTGTTCTTCAGTCAACACTCCTCAATATACATTCTTTGCAGTATTCTTCAGTGTCCTTCAGCCAAGACTCTTCAGTATTCATTCTCCAACAGCATTCTTCAGTATTCTTCAATCACGACAACTCTGCAATAACATTACTCAGACTCCAAGTCTTTATTCCCTGGAGACAACCGGTTCTGTTCACCTTTCTCAGTCCACTAGTTAACTCTTCCACTGGCTCCTTCTTGAATCTCAGGGTATATGATAAGAAATTACAGTACATCCAAACTCTTCAGATCCTTCCTGCTGTTGCGACTACTCCCTCAACGAAAGCCAAGTTTTTGGATCCCTTTCATTAGCCCATTGTAACATTGGAACAACAATTCTTAGCCAATGACTCCTTGTCAGTCTAAAAAGGTATTTAGGGAGATTACAAAATACAAAACCAAATCCCCCCACTCTATGTATGATCTCAAACTGCCAAATTACCTGAATGAGTTCTATTGGAGATTTGACCGACAATGAAACAGTCCTTACTTTGATCCACATACTCAGCCTATCCAAACAGCTATCACACATTTTCTTTCCAGTCTGGACAGAGACAATACCCCTTTCCACATAATGAACTCAGACAGCTACCTCTTCTCCCCCATTACATCTCTCTCCATTCAGAAGACAGGTATTAAAAAACTTCTTAAGAGAGAAAATTAACACAAGGCAGCTGGACCGGATGCTGTCTCCGCCTCTACGCTGAATCATTGTGCAGACCTGTTATGGCACACCACTTAGCACTTTAGTCCAATTTGAAAATTATCCATTGACCACAACGCGCTGCTCCCTATTATCTAACCAATTACTGACCCAAGTGCATATTGTGCTCCCTAGCCCTATTTCTTGAAGCTTATAGATAAGTTGCATGTGTGGTACAGTGTCTAAAGCTTTGGCAAAGTCTAAAAAGATTATATCCACCTCCTTACCCTGATCAAGGTTTGCACTTACTGTTTCATAAAAGCCAAGTTGGTTTGACATGATCTGTCCTTCACAAATCCATGTTGGTTCCTTTTAATGACCTTATTGGCTTCAAGGAACTTCTGAATACTATCCCTTAGAATACCTTCCAATACTTTCCCCACTATAGATGTAAGACAAACAGGTCTATAATTACGCGGTACAGCTTTGCTCCCCTTTTTTAATATCGGCACTACCTCCGCTATACGCCAGTCTTTGGGAACCATACCCGATTTAACTGAATACATGAAGATCAAAAATAGTGGTCTTGCTAGTTCAGCGTGCAGCTCCATAAGAACCCTCGGGTGAATTCCATCGGGACCAGGTGACTTATTAATCTTTAACTTTTTTAATCGGTCACAGGCTACCTCCTCACATAAATAAGCATTTAGCAGTAGGACATTATCTTTGTTGAGATTTTGTGTTAGACCCAGCATTTTGTCCTCTCTGGTAAATACCATTGAAAAAAAACTAATTTAGTTTGTTTGCTATGTCATTATCATTTTTGAATAAGACTCCCATCTTGTCCTTTAAAGGGCCTATACTCTCCTTCATTAGTCTCTTGCTGTTGATGTACTTAAAACATTTATTGGGATTCGATTTGCTTTCCTTTGCTACTAGTTTTTCAGTTTCTACTTTAGCCGCTCATTCCTTTTTTGCATATTTTGTCCTTATAGTGCTGAAATGATTCTGCATTCCCCTCAGATTTGTATTTTTTAAATGCTCATCTTTTTTGTCCATTAATTCCTTTATATTTTTGTTAAACCACATTGGTTTGGGATTTTTATTCCTATTTTTGCTGCTGGTGGGAATAAATTTACGAGTGTTTTTAATTAGCAGTGATTTTTAATAGAGATGAGCGGGTTCGGTTTCTTTGAATCCGAACCCGCACGAACTTCACTTTTTTTTTCACGGGTCCGAGCGACTCGGATCTTCCCGCCTTGCTCGGTTAACCCGAGCGCGCCCGAACGTCATCATGACGCTGTCGGATTCTCGCGAGGCTCGGATTCTATCGCGAGACTCGGATTCTATATAAGGAGCCGCGCGTCGCCGCCATTTTCACACGTGCATTGAGATTGATAGGGAGAGGACGTGGCTGGCGTCCTCTCCATTTAGATTAGATTTAGAAGAGAGAGAGAGAGAGAGATTGCTGTGATACTGTAGATTAGAAGAGAGTGCAGAGTGCAGACAGAGTTTAGTGACTGACGACCACAGTGACCAGTGACCACCAGAGACAGTGCAGTTGTTTGTTTTATTTAATATATCCGTTCTCTGCCTGAAAAAAACGATACACAGTCACACAGTGACTCAGTCTGTGTGCACTGCTCAGCCCAGTGTGCTGCACATCAATGTATTGTATATAAAGCTTATAATTGTGGGGGAGACTGGGGAGCACTGCAGGTTGTTATAGCAGGAGCCAGGAGTACATGATAAATAATATTATATTAAAATTAAACAGTGCACACTTTTGCTGCAGGAGTGCCACTGCCAGTGTGACTAGTGGTGACCAGTGCCTGACCACCAGTATATTAGTAGTATTGTATACTATCTCTTTATCAACCAGTCTATATTAGCAGCAGACACAGTACAGTGCGGTAGTTCACGGCTGTGGCTACCTCTGTGTCGGCACTCGGCAGGCAGTCCGTCCATCCATAATTGTATTATATACCACCTAACCGTGGTTTTTTTTTTCTTTCTTTATACCGTCGTCATAGTCATACTAGTTGTTACGAGTATACTACTATCTCTTTATCAACCAGTGTACAGTGCGGTAGTTCACGGCTGTGGCTACCTCTGTGTCGGAACTCGTCAGGCAGTCCGTCCATCCATAATTGTATTATAATATATACCACCTAACCGTGGTTTTTTTTTCGTTCTTTATACCGTCGTCATACTAGTTGTTACGAGTATACTACTATCTCTTTATCAACCAGTGTACAGTGCGGTAGTTCACGGCTGTGGCTACCTCTGTGTCGGAACTCGGCAGGCAGTCCGTCCATCCATAATTGTATTATAATATATACCACCTAACCGTGGTTTTTTTTTCGTTCTTTATACCGTCGTCATACTAGTTGTTACGAGTATACTACTATCTCTTTATCAACCAGTGTACAGTGCGGTAGTTCACGGCTGTGGCTACCTCTGTGTCGGCACTCGGCAGGCAGTCCGTCCAACCATAATTGTATTATATACCACCTAACCGTGGTTTTTTTTTCATTCTTTATACCGTCGTCATACTAGTTGTTACGAGTATACTACTATCTCTTTATCAACCAGTGTACAGTGCGGTAGTTCACGGCTGTGGCTACCTCTGTGTCGGCACTCGGCAGGCAGTCCGTCCAACCATAATTGTATTATATACCACCTAACCGTGGTTTTTTTTTCATTCTTTATACCGTCGTCATACTAGTTGTTACGAGTATACTACTATCTCTTTATCAACCAGTGTACAGTGCGGTAGTTCACGGCTGTGGCTACCTCTGTGTCGGCACTCGGCAGCCCGTCCATAATTGTATATACCAGTGACCTAACCGTGGTTTTTTTTTCTTTCTTTATACATACATACTAGTTACGAGTATACTATCTCTTTATCAACCAGTCTATATATTAGCAGCAGACACAGTACAGTGCGGTAGTTCACGGCTGTGGCTACCTCTGTGTCGGCACTCGGCAGCCCGTCCATAATTGTATATACCACCTAACCGTGGTTTTTTTTTCTTTCTTTATACATACATACTAGTTACGAGTATACTATCTCTTTATCAACCAGTCTATATATTAGCAGCAGACACAGTACAGTGCGGTAGTTCACGGCTGTGGCTACCTCTGTGTCGGCACTCCGCAGCCCGTCCATAATTGTATATACCAGTGACCTAACCGTGGTTTTTTTTTCTTTCTTTATACATACATACTAGTTACGAGTATACTATCTCTTTATCAACCAGTCTATATATTAGCAGCAGACACAGTACAGTGCGGTAGTTCACGGCTGTGGCTACCTCTGTGTCGGCACTCGGCAGCCCGTCCATAATTGTATATACCAGTGACCTAACCGTGGTTTTTTTTTCTTTCTTTATACATACATACTAGTTACGAGTATACTATCTCTTTATCAACCAGTCTATATATTAGCAGCAGACACAGTACAGTGCGGTAGTTCACGGCTGTGGCTACCTCTGTGTCGGCACTCGGCAGCCCGTCCATAATTGTATATACCAGTGACCTAACCGTGGTTTTTTTTTCTTTCTTTATACATACATACTAGTTACGAGTATACTATCTCTTTATCAACCAGTCTATATATTAGCAGCAGACACAGTACAGTGCGGTAGTTCACGGCTGTGGCTACCTCTGTGTCGGCACTCGGCAGCCCGTCCATAATTGTATATACCAGTGACCTAACCGTGGTTTTTTTTTCTTTCTTTATACATACATACTAGTTACGAGTATACTATCTCTTTATCAACCAGTCTATATATTAGCAGCAGACACAGTACAGTGCGGTAGTTCACGGCTGTGGCTACCTCTGTGTCGGCACTCGGCAGCCCGTCCATAATTGTATATACCAGTGACCTAACCGTGGTTTTTTTTTCTTTCTTTATACATACATACTAGTTACGAGTATACTATCTCTTTATCAACCAGTCTATATATTAGCAGCAGACACAGTACAGTGCGGTAGTTCACGGCTGTGGCTACCTCTGTGTCGGCACTCGGCAGCCCGTCCATAATTGTATACTAGTATCCAATCCATCCATCTGCATTGTTTACCTGAGGTGCCTTTTAGTTGTGCCTATTAAAATATGGAGAACAAAAATGTTGAGGTTCCAAAATTAGGGAAAGATCAAGATCCACTTCCACCTCGTGCTGAAGCTGCTGCCACTAGTCATGGCCGAGACGATGAAATGCCAGCAACGTCGTCTGCCAAGGCCGATGCCCAATGGCATAGTACAGAGCATGTCAAAACCAAAACACCAAATATCAGTAAAAAAAGGACTCCAAAACCTAAAATAAAATTGTCGGAGGAGAAGCGTAAACTTGCCAATATGCCATTTACCACACGGAGTGGCAAGGAACGGCTGAGGCCCTGGCCTATGTTCATGGCTAGTGGTTCAGCTTCACATGAGGATGGAAGCACTCAGCCTCTCGCTAGAAAACTGAAAAGACTCAAGCTGGCAAAAGCACCGCAAAGAACTGTGCGTTCTTTGAAATCCCAAATCCACAAGGAGAGTCCAATTGTGTCGGTTGCGATGCCTGACCTTCCCAACACTGGACGTGAAGAGCATGCGCCTTCCACCATTTGCACGCCCCCTGCAAGTGCTGGAAGGAGCACCCGCAGTCCAGTTCCTGATAGTCAGATTGAAGATGTCAGTGTTGAAGTACACCAGGATGAGGAGGATATGGGTGTTGCTGGCGCTGGGGAGGAAATTGACCAGGAGGATTCTGATGGTGAGGTGGTTTGTTTAAGTCAGGCACCCGGGGAGACACCTGTTGTCCGTGGGAGGAATATGGCCGTTGACATGCCAGGTGAAAATACCAAAAAAATCAGCTCTTCGGTGTGGAGGTATTTCACCAGAAATGCGGACAACAGGTGTCAAGCCGTGTGTTCCCTTTGTCAAGCTGTAATAAGTAGGGGTAAGGATGTTAACCACCTCGGAACATCCTCCCTTATACGTCACCTGCAGCGCATTCATAATAAGTCAGTGACAAGTTCAAAAACTTTGGGTGACAGCGGAAGCAGTCCACTGACCAGTAAATCCCTTCCTCTTGTAACCAAGCTCACGCAAACCACCCCACCAACTCCCTCAGTGTCAATTTCCTCCTTCCCCAGGAATGCCAATAGTCCTGCAGGCCATGTCACTGGCAATTCTGACGATTCCTCTCCTGGCTGGGATTCCTCCGATGCATCCTTGCGTGTAACACCTACTGCTGCTGGCGCTGCTGTTGTTGCCGCTGGGAGTCGATGGTCATCCCAGAGGGGAAGTCGTAAGCCCACTTGTACTACTTCCAGTAAGCAATTGACTGTTCAACAGTCCTTTGCGAGGAAGATGAAATATCACAGCAGTCATCCTACTGCAAAGCGGATAACTGAGTCCTTGACAACTATGTTGGTGTTAGACGTGCGTCCGGTATCCGCCGTTAGTTCACAGGGAACTAGACAATTTATTGAGGCAGTGTGCCCCCGTTACCAAATACCATCTAGGTTCCACTTCTCTAGGCAGGCGATACCGAGAATGTACACGGACGTCAGAAAAAGACTCACCAGTCTCCTAAAAAATGCAGTTGTACCCAATGTCCACTTAACCACGGACATGTGGACAAGTGGAGCAGGGCAGGGTCAGGACTATATGACTGTGACAGCCCACTGGGTAGATGTATGGACTCCCGCCGCAAGAACAGCAGCGGCGGCACCAGTAGCAGCATCTCGCAAACGCCAACTCTTTCCTAGGCAGGCTACGCTTTGTATCACCGCTTTCCAGAATACGCACACAGCTGAAAACCTCTTACGGCAACTGAGGAAGATCATCGCGGAATGGCTTACCCCAATTGGACTCTCCTGTGGATTTGTGGCATCGGACAACGCCAGCAATATTGTGTGTGCATTAAATATGGGCAAATTCCAGCACGTCCCATGTTTTGCACATACCTTGAATTTGGTGGTGCAGAATTTTTTAAAAAACGACAGGGGCGTGCAAGAGATGCTGTCGGTGGCCAGAAAAATTGCGGGACACTTTCGGCGTACAGGCACCACGTACAGAAGACTGGAGCACCACCAAAAACTACTGAACCTGCCCTGCCATCATCTGAAGCAAGAAGTGGTAACGAGGTGGAATTCAACCCTCTATATGCTTCAGAGGTTGGAGGAGCAGCAAAAGGCCATTCAAGCCTATACAATTGAGCACGATATAGGAGATGGAATGCACCTGTCTCAAGTGCAGTGGAGAATGATTTCAACGTTGTGCAAGGTTCTGATGCCCTTTGAACTTGCCACACGTGAAGTCAGTTCAGACACTGCCAGCCTGAGTCAGGTCATTCCCCTCATCAGGCTTTTGCAGAAGAAGCTGGAGGCATTGAAGAAGGAGCTAAAAGGGAGCGATTCCGCTAGGCATGTGGGACTTGTGGATGCAGCCCTTAATTCGCTTAACAAGGATTCACGGGTGGTCAATCTGTTGAAATCAGAGCACTACATTTTGGCCACCGTGCTCGATCCTAGATTTAAAGCCTACCTTGGATCTCTCTTTCCGGCAGACACAGGTCTGCTGGGGTTGAAAGACCTGCTGGTGACAAAATTGTCAAGTCAAGCGGAACGCGACCTGTCAACATCTCCTCCTTCACATTCTCCCGCAACTGGGGGTGCGAGGAAAAGGCTCAGAATTCCGAGCCCACCCGCTGGCGGTGATGCAGGGCAGTCTGGAGCGACTGCTGATGCTGACATCTGGTCCGGACTGAAGGACCTGACAACGATTACGGACATGTCGTCTACTGTCACTGCATATGATTCTCTCAACATTGATAGAATGGTGGAGGATTATATGAGTGACCGCATCCAAGTAGGCACGTCACACAGTCCGTACTTATACTGGCAGGAAAAAGAGGCAATTTGGAGGCCCTTGCACAAACTGGCTTTATTCTACCTAAGTTGCCCTCCCACAAGTGTGTACTCCGAAAGAGTGTTTAGTGCCGCCGCTCACCTTGTCAGCAATCGGCGTACGAGGTTACATCCAGAAAATGTGGAGAAGATGATGTTCATTAAAATGAATTATAATCAATTCCTCCGCGGAGACATTGACCAGCAGCAATTGCCTCCACAAAGTACACAGGGAGCTGAGATGGTGGATTCCAGTGGGGACGAATTGATAATCTGTGAGGAGGGGGATGTACACGGTGATATATCGGAGGGTGAAGATGAGGTGGACATCTTGCCTCTGTAGAGCCAGTTTGTGCAAGGAGAGATTAATTGCTTCTTTTTTGGGGGGGGTCCAAACCAACCCGTCATATCAGTCACAGTCGTGTGGCAGACCCTGTCACTGAAATGATGGGTTGGTTAAAGTGTGCATGTCCTGTTTTGTTTATACAACATAAGGGTGGGTGGGAGGGCCCAAGGATAATTCCATCTTGCACCTCTTTTTTCTTTTCTTTTTCTTTGCATCATGTGCTGATTGGGGAGGGTTTTTTGGAAGGGACATCCTGCGTGACACTGCAGTGCCACTCCTAAATGGGCCCGGTGTTTGTGTCGGCCACTAGGGTCGCTAATCTTACTCACACAGTCAGCTACCTCATTGCGCCTCTTTTTTTCTTTGCGTCATGTGCTGTTTGGGGAGGGTTTTTTGGAAGGGACATCCTGCGTGACACTGCAGTGCCACTCCTAGATGGGCCCGGTGTTTGTGTCGGCCACTAGGGTCGCTAATCTTACTCACACAGCTACCTCATTGCGCCTCTTTTTTTCTTTGCGTCATGTGCTGTTTGGGGAGGGTTTTTTGGAAGGGACATCCTGCGTGACACTGCAGTGCCACTCCTAGATGGGCCCGGTGTTTGTGTCGGCCACTAGGGTCGCTAATCTTACTCACACAGTCAGCTACCTCATTGCGCCTCTTTTTTTCTTTGCGTCATGTGCTGTTTGGGGAGGGTTTTTTGGAAGGGCCATCCTGCGTGACACTGCAGTGCCACTCCTAGATGGGCCCGGTGTTTGTGTCGGCCACTAGGGTCGCTAATCTTACTCACACAGTCAGCTACCTCATTGCGCCTCTTTTTTTCTTTGCGTCATGTGCTGTTTGGGGAGGGTATTTTGGAAGGGCCATCCTGCGTGACACTGCAGTGCCACTCCTAGATGGGCCCGGTGTTTGTGTCGGCCACTAGGGTCGCTAATCTTACTCACACAGCTACCTCATTGCGCCTCTTTTTTTCTTTGCGTCATGTGCTGTTTGGGGAGGGTTTTTTGGAAGGGACATCCTGCGTGACACTGCAGTGCCACTCCTAGATGGGCCCGGTGTTTGTGTCGGCCACTAGGGTCGCTTATCTTACTCACACAGCGACCTCGGTGCAAATTTTAGGACTAAAAATAATATTGTGAGGTGTGAGGTATTCAGAATAGACTGAAAATGAGTGTAAATTATGGTTTTTGAGGTTAATAATACTTTGGGATCAAAATGACCCCCAAATTCTATGATTTAAGCTGTTTTTTAGTGTTTTTGGAAAAAAAACACCCGAATCCAAAACACACCCGAATCCGACAAAAATAATTCGGTGAGGTTTTGCCAAAACGCGTTCGAACCCAAAACACGGCCGCGGAACCGAACCCAAAACCAAAACACAAAACCCGAAAAATTTTAGGCGCTCATCTCTAATTTTTAATACATCCCATTTCTCTGTAGTATTTTTTTCTTGAAACAGAATTTCCCATTCAATGTCCTTTAACGCTTCCTTCATCATGTCAAAATTGGCTTTGCTAAAGTTTAGAGTCCTAGTTGAGCCAGTATAGGACTGCTTATGAAAACTGATATTGAATGTGACCATACTGTGGTCGTTGTTTCATATGGGCTCCCCTACTTCAATATTTGATACCAATTCCCTATTGTTAGTTAATACCAGGTCTAAGATTGCATTGTACCTAGTTGGTTCCTTGATTAATTGAACTAAGTAATTATCATTTAGCGTGTTTAAAAACATATTGCCCCTAGCAGTATCACATGAATTGATTTTCCAGTTTATCTCGGGATAGTTAAAGTCTCCCATCACTACTATGTCTCCTAATTCTGCTGCTCTTTCAATTTGATTCAGTAACAATTTCTCATCAGACATATTAATACCAGGCAGCCTGTAGCATAACCCGAATAATAACTTCTTTATTTCTTTACCCCCGCATGCAATTTCTACCCATAAAGTCTCAATAATATTTAGAGTCCCTTCTTGAATATCTTCTCATATAACAGGTTTTAGAAATGGCTTTACGTAAAGACATACCCCTCCACCCTGTTTATTTAGTCTGTCTCTCTTGTACAGCGTATAAACCTCTAGATTGACTGTCCAATCGTAAGATTCGTCCCACCAAGTTTCAGTAATGCCTATAATATCATATTCCCTGCTTGCTGCGAGGATTTCTAGTTCCCCCTTTTTACCTGTAAGGCTTCTAGCATTTACATACATACAATTGAGATATGTATTTCCCCTTATAGTAGGGACATCATACTTCTTATGCAGCAAATATGACCCATAATCGTCATTTGTTACTGTTATTCTAAAACCCTTTTTAGCTACCATGTTACTACCCTTACCGTCTGCTCTATTCCTCCCCCCTAGTTTGCAGATAACACAACCCTAATGGGTATGAGTCTGCCTACGGAAAGGAAGTTGATTACTCAAAAAACTGTGGAGGTGGTAGTGGATTTCAGGAGGAGTACAGTTATGACTGCCTCCCTCATCATGTGTAACTTCCCAGTTAACTCTGTGGAGTCATTCAGAATCCAAGGGACAATAAACTCCAAGAACATTAGTTGGGAGGAGGACATAACCTGCATCATTATGAAGATGCAGCAGAGGATGTTCTTCCAGAGACATCTGAAGAAATTCAATCTGCTGCAAAAAATTATCGTCCAGTTCTATATGGCCTTCACTGAGTCCATCCTCAGCTCATCGATCACTGTCTGGCATGCTGCTTCCAATGCCAAGGACAAAGGCAGACTGCAGCGAACCATACAGTTAGCTGAGAAGGTCATCTACTGCCATCTCTCCAGGACCTATACCACTCCAGGACCAGAAAGAGGGCAGGGAAGATTATCGCTGACCATTCCCACCCCAGTCACCAGCTTTCAGAGAGTGCCACCTGGAAAAAGGTTTTCAGTCTATCAAGATCAAAACCTCATAACACATGAACAGTTTCTTCCCTTTTCACAGATGGGCTCATCAACAAGCCCCCTGCCGCTCAATGGCTATGGAATTTACTCCCTACCTCACCCCTACTTTTGATTATACAGGTGCATTTATTATAGTACATTTATTGCAATTTATGTTTTATAAAACTTTCTAGCTATAACTTGTTTATGCACCTACCTCACCAACTTAATTTCCTTGTATGTGCAAATGTATTTGGCAATAAAGAGTATTCTGGTTCAAATCACAGAGCTAGACTACAAGTCTAGCTTTAGGCTGCATGTAAGGAAGGTTAGGGTTATAGAGGTTAGGAATTAGGTGTAACATACTTACCTAGTAGGTGTTGGGATCCTGAGTGCCGGGATGCCGCTGTCGGTATTCTGACTGCTGGGATCCCGATACCATCCCGGTGAGACAGCTACCGCAATGAGCAGCTATCCCAGTGAATCATACAACTTTACTTTTGTCTGCCGTTACTGGACCTGTACCAGCAGTGACACTTTACATACACATAGGAATAGTCTGATGGAGCGGAGATTATTAAAGGAAAAATAAATAGGCACGGTAGTAAGGGATTTTCCACACTAGGCTTTCTATTCTTAAATGGATTGTTTACACAACAAATGTAGACATTGATGCAGAATAACAGACCACCCTATCTGAGGAAGGAGTAAACCTCTTGGGATTCAAGTGGTAACTCCACCCTCCCTCATGCTTATTTAAGGTCTGGTTTATTTGAGTGTTCTGTGATGGAGGAAGTATCTGTAATTGTGGACATCCATGTAACATGCTCTAATTCTGCTGTGCTGTAATCCTGCCATGCTGTGATACTATTATGCTGATACTACCATGCCATGCTACCTCTGCTGCAATACTGCTGTGCCGTGAAACTACTGTGCTGCAATGCAAGCTAATGCTGTAACACTGCATTGATAATGCGGAGGCATTACTGTGCTGCTGTGACTACTTAATAAAGCATCAGATTGCTTATTTACAGCTGTGTCAAAACTCTACTTTAAATGACTCCACTACAGATATTAATATCCACTTTCCTTTTCTTCTAAATTGCCCCTATTTGTATAAATTGTGGTCGACTGTGATTTAGCACTACTATTCCAGGTGCATTAGAGTAGGTTAAACTGAGCATCTCAAAATGCATGTCTGTTATCCAATGTACAGTAAGGTACTGTAGAGTTACCCAGTCCGTATATATTAACAGAATGCCAAACTTATGGTGGAGATAACAATTTACATGTTTTCCTGATGGGGTCAATTGTAATCTAAGAAATGGGATTCCAGTATGTTACCAGGAGTAAAACCTAAGCCTAAGGATTTGTTCACTAAAATGAAATGGTTGATTTTACTGTTGTTTGAGTTTTACCCCCTGTAACTGATACTAAAGCTGGTATACACTAGGCCAGTGGTTCTCAGGACCCCACACGGTTCACGTTTTCCATGTCACCCAGCAGCTGCACTGTGTATCACCAACTGTCACATTTTAAAAATCTACAGGTGACCTGCAAAACATGAACCGTGTGGGGTCCTGAGGAACCTGTGCACTAGGCGATATGTTGTCCAATCCTGTGGATCAGACCAATATATCTTTCACATCTGGCAGTGTGTATGCCTCCTTTGCCCCCCCCCCCCCCCCGCATTGGCAAGTGTGTATTCACTTGCTCATACAGGGTCCCATCACCCGTTGGGTTACCTGGGTACGCACGTCGTCTAGTATATACCCAGCTTAATAGCATCTGGGAGCTGGACTCCGCTCTTTTACATTAACATCAAATATATTCAAGATACAAATGTCCAACGGTTATTATGGAACTTGTAAATTTACTATATTCTTGAAACTCATTAAACATACATTAAGTCGGGTAGTTGGCATGCCATGCCAATAAAATTTGCCACAACTATCATTAACATACTTCTTCCCCTTAAACAGGATTAACTATATTATCTATCGCAATGCAAACAAATGTTGGCCATAAGCTTCCTAGTTGTGAACATTTTTCTGCTTATATTAGAGTGGGGAGGAAACAAATCACATTAATAACATATAACTTTATAAGGAATATTGATAGATTAAACATTATCCATGACCAAAATTATTCACCAACGTTCCTCCTTGTCCCAGTAATCTATGTGTGCTGTGTTAATGTTTAAACTGTGCTTGACTGATGATTTTTGGCATGGAGCAATATTATTTTAGATGCCGCCATATATTCTGCACAACCATGACAGGAAGGTGTGGAGAGATAAAATGGAATCCTTAGGAATTAATAGCTTGAAGCAATGCACATCAATTGGTTTTGCTTTGATATTCTGGAAGCATCAGCAGGATCTTTCAATTTCCCCAGGGTCACAAAAAGAAATCCTACTCAGAGAGCTAGCACAGATAACATTCTACTGGAGACCCATTCGCCTTGAATTAAACATGTGACGCGAGCTATGCTGTCTCAATGTAATGTAACAAACATGAGGAGTAAGTTATTTATATTCAAATATCTCATTACTGACAGATTCAGCATTTCATGTCCTATCACCCTTACTCATATATCTTTAGAAGTAATCTATTTTTCTATCATAGCCCTGTCCTTGCAATACACATGCATGATTCACTGCCCACCATATCACTGCAATGTGTTCACTTCTTGTACTTCAGTCTAAATCTCCCATGGGAAATAATACGTAGAGGTAGTCAATTGGTATTGCGCACAGATCGATTCATATGTGATTGAACGCAATTTTATACTGTATGTTAGCTCTGAAAGAGTTATTTCCGTGGATAGGGATTTTTAAGTGACATGTTTTAAACTGATAATGGTTTCTTTCTTAATTGTTGGGGACATATTTTCTAACGGTCGATTTCAGCCTACTTATAATCAATGAAAATCGATCTATATCAATGTTGCATATGCAGGGCTAAAACGCACATTTACTAACATTTTCTTTTCTATATTGTTTACTTAACTGTTAGTAAATGCACTGGAAACATAATATTGATGTAGATTATTTTTTATTGATAAAATAAATAGCTGAAAATCGACCATCAGTAAATACACACCTAGGTCATTGAAACTTATGTTTAGTAGGTATTCTGTATCGCTGGTGATGCTTTTGTTATGTGTGTGTGTGTGTGTGTGTGTGTGTGTGTGTGTGTGTGTATAGTTGGTAAACATTTTTATTATCATAAAATCAAGAGAACATGAAAGGATTAATTTATTATGACTAACTTATTAGGGGTCTATTTACTAAGACTTGGTTGGAAATGAAGTGGATGGAGATAAAGTACCAGCCAATCAGCTCCTAACTGACATTTTTCAAACACAGTCTGTGACATGGCAGTTAGGAGCCGATTGTCTGGGACTTTATCTCCGGCAATTTTATCTCCATCCAAGGCTTAGTAAATAGACCCCTAAATGTACTGTTTCTGTATAACAGGGGTGGGGAACCTTTTTTCTACCGAGGGCCATTTGGATATTTATAAAATCCTTCGGGGGCCATACAAGTCTGCCCCCGCGTGCGCCAAAAAAATGGGTGTGGCCAGTTAAAATGGAACGTGATACACATATGCCCCCAATAGTGCAGTGCCAGATCCACAATTGCCCCCACAGTGCCAGGTATACAAATGCCCCCACAGTGCCAGGTATACAAATGCCCCCACAGTGCCAGGCATACAAATGCCCCTCACAGTGCCAGGCATACAGATGCCCCCACAGTGCCAGGTATACAAATGCCCCCACAGTGCCAGGTATACAAATGCCCCTCACAGTGCCAGGTATACAAATGCCCCCACAGTGCCAGGTATACAAATGCCCCCACAGTGCCAGGTATACAAATGCCCCTCACAGTGCCAGGTATACAGATGCCCCCACAGTGCCAGGTATACAAATGCCCCTCACAGTGCCAGGTATACAGATGTCCCCACAGTGCCAGGTATACAGATGCCCCCACAGTGCCAGGTATACAAATGCCCCTCACAGTGCCAGGTATACAGATGCCCCCACAGTGCCAGGTATACAAATGCCCCTCAGTGCCAGGTATACAGATGCCCCCACAGTGCCAGGTATACAAATGCCCCTCACAGTGCCAGGTATACAGATGTCCCCACAGTGCCAGGTATACAGATGCCCCCACAGTGCCAGGTATACAAATGCCCCTCACAGTGCCAGGTATACAGATGCCCCCACAGTGCCAGGTAATCAAATGCCCCTCAGTGCCAGGTATACAGATGTCCCCACAGTGCCAGGTATACAGAAGCCCCCACAGTGCCAGGTATACAAATGCCCCTCACAGTGCCAGGTATACAGATGTCCCCACAGTGCAAGGTATACAGATGCCCCACAGTGCCAGGTATACAAATGCCCCTCACAGTGCCAGGTATACAGATGCCCCCACAGTGCCATGTATACAGATGTCCCCACAGTGCCAGGTATACAGATGCCCCCACAGTGCCAGGTATACAGATGTCCCCACAGTGCCAGGTATACAGATGCCCCCACAGTGCCAGGTATACAGATGTCCCCCACAGTGCCAGGTATACAGATGCCCCCCATTCCCCCCCCCCCGCTTATTGCTCCTTTCGGCGGGTACACAGAGGAGAGCGCGGCTATGTTGGGCGGCGGCGTGTTAGACTTGAAACAGCCGCCGGTTCGAGAGCCAATCAGAGCTCGCGGACCGGCAGCCGCGGCTCCTGATTGGCTGCCGGTCCGCGAGCTCTGATTAGCTCACGAACCGGCGGCTGGTTTCAAGTCCTACATGCCGCCGCCCGACAATAGCCACGCTCTCCTCCGTGTGGTGATAGCTGAAACACGCTCATAAGTTTCATTTGGTTACTTTAACATGAATTCAGCATTCATAGGTTCATAAGTACAGCCTACAGCGATAAAAGACATGAGAGAAACATACAACTTCTACTGCCATAAGCCAAACGTAACAGATACCATATAAGCCCCTAGGTAATAGATTCTCTACCGCACAAATAACACCACTAGGAAATGTTTCTGAGAGATAAACCCATGGTTGGTTCTAAATCGGAGTGGGAGAAGGGACCTTCTGACGTCACTAGGGGAAGAGACACGTCACCAGGGGGATGAGCTACGGCTGAACAGGGTACCCAAAAAGTACCCACGCTTCGAGCTCTGATTACTAAAGGTAATAGTTGGTGGTGTGGATAGTAGAGGAACTATCCCGCTAGCCTAGCTCCTCTCCTTGTGTCGTGGCTTCTCCCCCTGAGGTAAAAGGTCCCTTAGGCCACTTGAATCTAGCATCTACCTTAAACCAATTGGTTAGAAGCTCATTTTATTTTGTTGCATATGTATTCCTATCTTCGTGGGGTTAGTGAGATTCTTCTCCATTTCTTTTAAACTGCTGAAAGATATAAATGAAAATAAATGATCACCCTACCAGGTTATTAACATCAATCTATGCAAATTGTACAGTTTAAGTTTAATAATTGAGTGAATAAAGACATGCATTTTACATTTGACATCACATAACCCTATACAAATACCAGATCACCTGGTACACAATCACTTTGTTTGATAACAGAAGAGATTAGATGGAGGTGTAGCTGTACACCAGAGGATAGGAATTAGAGAATAGTACTGAAAATGTTACACACTGAGTGAAACACTTTACTAGTTTTGAATTGCAACGGAACAATGCCTCTAGCTTTAGGAAGCCAAAGCAGTAATAGAACAACCAAAGGTATATAAAACATGATCAATGGGTTTTAACTTGTATTGATCAGGTTTCTAAGTTCAGATTTATTTTCTGCCAAATTGATCTCTGAGCTCAAACCAGGAAACAATTTATTCTGCAGTGCTTTGGATGAGAGCTTCATAATAAAGCATCAATTACACACTGTAAATACAGCAATAATTTAGCATCAACTTTATTTTATAGACAGATGAATAGAAAAGAAAAACAACATTTATCAGAGACTAAACTACTATTGTCATATTCAGTCTATCGGATTCATGCGAACACAATCATAGGCCTGTTTACTTTCAACAAAGGTTTTCAATGTACTGACAAAAGTGTTAAAGTAATTCATGTTAAAGTAACCAAATGAAATGCAAGCTCTTTTTCACACATACAGTAGCTGTTCATAGCTGTGGAACGCTGTGTGAGGTGTTTCGATGTCCTGACAGTAGGAAGGTGTATTTGTGTCTCACATGATTGTTGTGTGAGTAGGAGGAGAGAAGTTATAATGTGCATAACAGATATATGTAAGGAGAAAACTCTAGTAACAAAGTAACTTAAACAATGCTGTAATAAGAGGTTCAACAGAGAAGTAAATAGGGAGAGTAGCAAGTGTTGCAGAGATAAAACTAGATGGCTGAACAAATAAAACTGTTAATTCAGGGTGAGAGAAGACATACACCACAAATAGATATAATCCTGAATGTGAAAGTGGATAAATGAACACAAGGTATAAGAATGTATTAAAGGGGTAATTATAAGGAGGCTATTCATTATCATTTAATTTCTACAAAAGCAGGAGAAAATGAATATTTTCACCTACTTTTGCAGAAATTAAGTATCATGTCCATTCATTATAAAGGGAACACAGAAGATATCATAGCTATCCCCTGCTTACCTTTCAGTCCCGATGTGTTCCACTGTTCTCATACTGTTCCCATTCTATTGTATAGGGAGGGACCAAATTCACAAAGCTTTAAAAATACAAAATTATCAGAGCTTAAAAGCAGCAACTTTCAACATATTCAAATGGCATTTGTTCCCAGACAACTGATATTTCCTATTTGAAGGAAGTTTGGGGTTGTGAAGAGGGAAATTAATGGACACCTCCGCCCCTGTCTGACTCCTTCTTCAGGATGCCGGGTTCTTTGTGTGCATGCATGAACCCAAGTTTTAAATCTAGCTCTAGCCAAGGCCATCTTAATGTATGGGCACATTGCAGAGCTGGTGCCTCTAGTGCCTCTTGGGAGGTAGGTAGAGAATGCTGCTCTGCTGCCCTGATTGTAAATTACACACAATCACAGCGGCCATGCAGCATTGTCTACCTGCATCCCAAAGAAAACAGTTATATATACATATATCTGTACATATATACAGGGAGCGCTAATTGATTAAGACTTAAAAACATATAATAGTAGCAAATGGAAAGTTGCACATAACAATATTATATAACAATAATAAAATGCATTGGATACTTTTATGAAAGGATAAAATCCAATGTGTACAGTCCCAATTAGATCGACCCACCACTGTAAATATGACCAAAGTCCAACATTATAAAGAGTTTAGTAGAGGTCTGAATGTGAACTCTCGCACTATGCTACCAGCTCTGATCACTCACCGCTCCGTTGAGATGTCATGAAGGACAGGATCCGTAGTGTGAATGTCCTGTAACGCTGCAGGTGTAGTGATCGGACCCCGCCGTGGGGAGAGGGAGGGCGTGATAGATGTAGCTCCGTTCATGGCTCTGTGAGGTGGCTCTCTAGGGAGGCTTGTGTGCCATAATCCGTGTCCAGCAGAGATGTTGATGATGGGACAGCTGAGTAACTTACACGGCTCCTCTCCAGAGCTTCATTTCAAATGGTGTGGTCTGTAGTGGCTTAATACCCAGAAGGGCTGGTGGTGTCGGTCATCACAGAGGGGACGTATTAAAGTCCTTGACGCGTTTCTCCGCTAAAAATGGGGTATGCGGTTTCCTCAGAAGGTATATTTGGTATCCATATAGGTGGGTATTTATATATAGAATGTCCAATCAAAAGAAGCTACTAATTAGAGCACAGGTGTAGGTGCTTCAAATAGCTAATGAGTCAGTCAGTTCCTTATCCAGGTGTTGGAACGATTTAATCTAATCCAAATCAGATAATATTTTAGATGCTCCTAATACAGAGCCTAAAAAAATCTTTTTTTTTAACAAAAAACAATATCAGTGTCTGTCAGCATGCTGTTTGGTGGATGGATGGAGTTATCCACCAATCAGAGTGCTGACAGCCATTCACTGTATGGACTCATGTGGAGAGAAGGCACAGTACCACAGGAAGGGTCAGTTATGATTTGTTTTTAATTATTGACGTGGGTGAGTAGGGTCCCAGTGCATTGTTTTGCCCAGGGCCTACAATGCTATTAAGATGGCCCTGGCTCTAGCACTGCCAAGTCAGACCAGGCAGACCAAAATAGCAGTGATATAGATTGCTGAGACAGTTGAACTTCAAAAGGAGTTGGAGACTTAATTATCGGGAGTCAACCCACAGTCAAAATAATGAAAGGCCCCCTGGTGAGATAGTGACAGGAAAAGAAGTTACATAGTGAACTCATGACAATTGGGAATGAAAATAGATAAATGTTATGTACACAAATATAGAAGTGACAGTCATAAATAATAATTAAAGATTAGCTGACAGATAAAGAATAAAGAATAAGTGGAGCAGAATATGAGTACGTAATATACAGTACATTGGGTAAGTTGGAAATTTAGCGAGAAAACTTTTATCACTACTAGACCTAGAAGATTAATTTAAAAGAATAAACTGCAAAACACATCTAAATTACTAAATAAAAATCCATGTTCCAATATATAATAATCTTTGCAGTATAAAGACTGCTAGTGTAGGAGTAAAACTCTAACAAGCAGAGCTGTGCAGGAATTAAGATGGCGTTGACACTGCACCTGAATTAGAGATGGACCTCAGCTCACCTATAAAACAGTTCTTACATCCCCCTCCCCCTTGTTTGTATAACGCTTTCCATCTCTGTCCCCTCATTGCCCCCAAATGGTTGCAGACGGACACTCACCTAATGTCTGCAGGTGCACTGCATTCAATGATAAAGGGACCGATCGGCACAGCACAATACAGGTCCTGCACATGCGCAATTTAACAAACATTCATCTGGAAATTAGGCCCACTGACAGAAACATGTGTGAAACTATCTTCATGATATTTGTGTAATTGTTTCCATTTCATGTTATTGACAGTGATTGGCCTAACTTTATATGTGGTGGTTTTAATTACTTTTCCCCAAATAAGTCCCAACAGTGGCGTCATGAGGGAGGTGCGGGGGGTGCGGGCCGCACCCGGGTGTAACCCTTCAATGGGGTGACACCAAATAGAGCCCTGCACTCCCAGCTGCACCCTAATCCCATCCAAAGACCTGACAGAGACATGTCAGCAGTAACGTCCACACCTCCTCCTCCCCGGCACTAAGTGCTGCAGGCGCCAGGCTCAATAGGAGCTTACCCCGCGCTCCGCTGCTTTCTGCACATGTCAACAGCTGACAGGCAGCGGCAAGCTAGGTGACAGCACAGGACGGGGCACTGACTGTCAGCACGATGCCACTGGCCGGGTCTTCAGACTCTTCACTCCGAGTCCCCTCCCCTCAGAGGCGCGGCTCTCCTCAGCGCTATGTGGGGCAAGGCGGAGGGCAGCTATTTACAAGCTGGCGAATGCTGGCATTGCTGAGGGGCAGGACTGATTGAAGTGGCCGGCGGCAGGTACAGCTGAGAAGTGTGGGGGTTACAGGAAGTACAGTGTCACTGTGTACAGGGGCCATGCTGGTGCTGAAGATCGCGGCTGCAGGCAGGCAGATGTCTGTGAGGAGGAAGCAGCCCAGGGATGGGATCATCAGTGCCAGTGGCCCCCACTGGCAGCATTTTATCTTTACATCCAGGTTGTAGTTACCAGCATGGGGGTTGTGTGCCCCCCTCTCCCGCTCTCCAGTCACAGCAGCCTCACAGGGCATTCACTTCAACCTCTCCCAACTAGTTTAGTAGTTTCCTCTCTTCAGTATTTACTGCACTGCATGTTGCCCCGCCCCCAGGTCTCCTGCTGCTCCTCTGTTCTCCTTCTCCTGCTTCTTCTAGCTCCCACAAGTTTCCCAGGTATGCTTCCTTCCCCTATATCCCCAGGTGTGCCTCTTTCCCCTGTATCCCCAGGTGTGCCTCTTTCCCCTATATCCCCAGGTGTGCCTCTTTTCCCTTTATCCACATGTGTGCCTCTTTCCCCTGTATCCCCATGTGTGCTTCTTTCCCCTGTATCCATGTGTGCCTCTTTCCCCTGTACCCCAGGCGTGCCTCTTTCCCCTGTATCTCCATGTGTGCCTCTTTCCCCTGTATCCCCATGTGTGCCTCTTTCCCCTGTATCCCCAGGTGTGCTTCCTTCCCCTATATCCCCAGGTGTGCCTCTTTCCCCTGTATCCCCAGGTGTGCCTCTTTCCCCTGTATCCACGTGTGCCTTTTTTCCCTGTATCCCTATGTGTGCTTTTTCCCCCTGTATCCATGTGTGCCTCTTTCCCCTGTATCCATGTGTGCCTCTTTCCCCTGTATCCATGTGTGCCTCTTTCCCCTATATCCCCATGTGTGCCTCTTTCCCCTGTATCCCCATGTGTGCCTCTTTCCCCTGTATCCCCATGTGTGCCTCCTTCCCCTGTATACCCATGTGTTACTCTTTCCCTATATCCCCATGTGTGCCTCTGCTCCTACTCACCCAAGTGAACCTTTCACCTATATCAGCTGTGTTTTTGTCACCCCTCCGTCTGTGCCTCTGCCCCTCAACCCTTCTATGCCTCATTCCCCTTTCCCATAAGTGCCTTGCTCACTTTCCTATATACTGTACAGTCTGTATATCTTTGGTATTTTCCCCATCTGTGTCTCTGATACGGCGAGGGTGCGATCGTAACTGCACTGCTCTATTTGCCTTACGATCGCACACCCGCCAACTCAAAATCATATACCCACGTCTGCAACAAGAAGACTCCGCCGCGGCTCAGTTTTGATCGCAACCCCCCCCCCCCTTTGGAAGAGGAGGACTCCGCCGCGACCGGGTCTGAACGTCATCACGCCGCCGGGACTCTAGGAGGGAGAAGTGTGAGGATGCTCTTGCGGCTTGCTATTCTCCTCACCCACGCCAGCCACATTCTGCACACTGCCGCCGCCCACGTCCTCCACTGCCCAGGGCCTTCAACTCCGCACCGCCGCCAACTACACCCCCTTCCACTGCTCATCTCAGGTACTCTTACCCTGCTTCCCTATGTCCCTGTCCCTCTCCCTCTCTCTGTCACTGTCCCTGCTGTCAATCTCCCTGGCCCTGAATTGTGGATCATACTGTGTGGCATATGTGAATTTTGTCTTCATCTACTGTATGTTGCGTAATGTGATTTTCGGCTCATTCTGTGTGCTATAATGTGAATTTCTGCTCATACCGTGTGCTATACTGTGATTTTCAGCTCATTCTGTGTGCTATAATTTGAATTTCGTGTCATACCGTGTGCTATAATGTGAATTTCTGCTCATACCGTGTGCTATACTGTGATTTTCAGCTCATTCTGTGTGCTATAATTTGAATTTCGTGTCATACCGTGTGCTATAATGTGAATTTTGGCTCATTCGGTGTGCTATAATGTGATTTTCGGCTCATTCAGTGTGCTATAATGTGATTTTCGGCTCATTCAGTGTGCTATAATGTGATTTTCGGCTCATTCAGTGTGCTATAATGTGATTTTCGGCTCATTCAGTGTGCTACAATGTGATTTTTGGCTCATTCTGTGTGCTATAATGTAATTTTCAGCTCATACAGTGTGCTATAATGTGAATTTCGGCTCATTCTGTGTGCTATAATGTAATTTTCAGCTCATACAGTGTGCTATAATGTGAATTTCGGCTCATTCAGTGTGCTATAATGTGATTTTCGCTCATTCAGTGTGCTATAATGTGATTTTCGCTCATTCTGTGTGCTATAATGTGCATTTCGGCTCATTCTGTGTGGTATAACATCACCCGGCTCCATAGCAGTGCATGCTAATATGGATGAGATTATCCATATTGGCCTGCATGCAGAGCCGGATTAAGGCTATGGGGGCCTGGGGCACTTCAGAAATGGGGCCCCTAATAAAGAGGCAGGCACATTAATTAGATAGATTATATATGTATATATATATATATATATATATATATATATACACACACACAATTGGCTGGCACTCTATTAAAACAAGACACCACTGCCCAGGTGCCTTCCTATATCCACTCAGCGATGGACAAATTACATGCAAACTTGGAATGGCAGCTCTCACGGGACTTGTACTGTGGTAATAATTAGGCGACTGGCATCTTCTAGCTGGAAGGTGCCAGTCGCCTGATTATTACCACAGCACAAGTCCCGTGAGTGCCATCATTTTGAGTTTATATATATATATATATTAGTATGTCTGGCACTCACGCTTGATGGGGAATAAAGGCCCGATGCACAACCTCTCCAAAAGAGCATATGTACAAGTTGGTATGGGCGGCACTCAGTCGACGTTTCGGGGACTTCTCCCCTTTATCAAGACACCTTGATAAAGGGGAGAAGTCCCTGAAACGTCGACTGTACCAGTGGTGATATCGTCTTTATTTGCATCCTGAGTGCCGCCCATACCAGCTTGTGTGTGTATATATATATATTTAATATATATCTACACACACACATCTATCTATCTATATATAATCCTAGAAATCAGGCTAATTAGTCATTGGGGAGAGTGTTGGTCCAAGTACGCTATGTGTGTGTGTGTGTGTGTGTGTGTATATATATATATATATATATATATATATAGCATGTGGAATCCTGCACTCACATCAGAAGGATAGACAACAATGAGGTGCTCCCTAGTGGGGATCTCCCTATGCGGGTAGACCCACAGTATTTAAACAAAAGTCCAACAATGTGGAGGTGCACTCGTCGATTTCAAGTAGTCTGCAACTTCATTTTGTTCACAACAACTTTATTTCAATCGATATTCGGCTCTTTAGGTCGACGTTTCGATCCTCATTCGAGGATCTTTATCAAGACAAGCTTCATTTTATACATAATATTTTCAAAGCATCATAAATTGATTACTACAAAAGAACAAAAATGAATAAAATAAATACATACATAAAGCGAAAACTAAAAACAAAAAACATGAATGGGCTACCACGCCCTCAGAGCATTTGGATATAAAATTCTATTAGCACCAAGTGTGGTACAAAAAACAACACCACGTCTCTGTCCAAATTTACCAGATGAGCATACCTGCACCCAAACACTTAGCCAGTTAACACCAATGTGCAGTAAAGAGATCTCAAAAGTGTGCAACAGCTGATATGCAAAGGGATGTCAGTGACATCACTCACTTACTCAGAAAATCAATATGCCATGTTCAGACAGTAGCAATGCTGTACGGTTAGTCAGGCTTAATTCAAATAGGATTCTGAAAAAATGAATTAAAGAATATATATATATATATATATATATACATATATCTATATACACACAGCCACACCCACTATTAGAGTGGAAATTCCACATATATCCAAAGCCAACCGTAAAATAACACAAAGTGAGATACTTACAGATATGTTTACTTAAACTCACAATCATGGAGCAGTTCAGACAACCTGGGAGATCACTGTGAATATAATGCCGATAAATCATACTTCATCTAATGGCTGCCACAGTGTATAAACTTACTAACCACTCCTAAGTGTAAGGTTCAGTGCTCACCTGCAGTGAATGAAATCCTGACAACCTCTACAGCCACACACCTTGGCAGCAAATGGGTTGGCCTTATATACCCATGTACAGGAAGTGGAGGTGCAGACCACTGCAGGTGCCCCCTCGCAATTTCCCACTCTCAGATGGACTTATCAAATGTACAATTTTCACCACAGATTAAGATAATTACTAGACAACTATCTGGACCTTCCGTGCTGTTTAATACAGCTCGGACAGGTCAAGCCGCTGATCGCGCCGCTCGTAGAACGCAGTGCGTTCCACGGCCCGATACCCGGAAGTGCTATGAACCACAGTGTCATGCTGTGTGGCGGCCGCTCAGGGACAAAAAGGCTCGGACAAGGCAAGCCGCTGATCGTGCCGCTCGTGGAACGCAATGCGTTCCACGGTCCGATACCCGGAAATGCTATGTACCACAGTGTCATGCTGTGTGGCGTCCGCTCAGGGACAAAACGGCTCCTGCAAAATGTGAACAGACAACGATCCACTGACCCAAAGGTGTACACTAACACCCACTTATTGAAAAATAGACATCCTGAGGTGCTATACCACAAATACATAAAGGGATATCCACTATAGTCCGGGGCCCGGGAAAATAAGTCACTGGATTATACCTTGGTTGCCTGGAGGTTACTATCTTCCAAGGAGTTGTCTTGGGAATATAAACATGCACTTCAGTATCTGATCGTAAGGGTCAGAGGCCTAATTAGTCTCAAAAACCATCCCTTTGCCAACTTGTGCAGGTACATTCATGCTCAGTAAACATGTTCAGAGTCACAGATCTGAAAAATGCTGTAAATGGAACATGGTGGTCATAACATACAGGCAGAGATTCACTAAATACTCTTCATAAAAGATTTACGTATATAGGATTGTTGCGACACAACACATGACACTAGTCATAAAACTACAGAAAAAAAGTATATATGGAAAGAAATACATAAAATAACACAATAAACCATAACAAAGTATCATTGGTATCACATGCGGTCTACATTCTCACATGTTGACCACTTATGGTCCATGTTGTGTCGCACATACCTACATTAATGGTAAATCAATTCACTGTAATCACAGTATACCAAGCTTAGGCAAGGTCTAGAGATCATAAAGATAATTAGCTCATAGCTAATGAGCTAATTATCTTTATGATCTCTAGACCTTGCCTAAGCTTGGTATACTGTGATTACAGTGAATTGATTTACCATTAATGTAGGTATGTGCGACACAACATGGACCATAAGTGGTCAACATGTGAGAATGTAGACCGCATGTGATACCAATGATACTTTGTTATGGTTTATTGTGTTATTTTATGTATTTTTTTCCATATATACTTTTTTTCTGTAGTTTTATGACTAGTGTCATGTGTTGTGTCGCAACAATCCTATATACGTAAATCTTTTATGAAGAGTATTTAGTGAATCTCTGCCTGTATGTTATGACCACCATGTTCCATTTACAGCATTTTTCAGATCTGTGTCTCTGAACATGTTTACTGAGCATGAATGTACCTGCACAAGTTGGCAAAGGGATGGTTTTTGAGACTAATTAGGCCTCTGACCCTTACGATCAGATACTGAAGTGCATGTTTATATTCCCAAGACAACTCCTTGGAAGATAGTAACCTCCAGGCAACCAAGGTATAATCCAGTGACTTATTTTCCCGGGCCCCGGACTATAGTGGATATCCCTTTATGTATTTGTGGTATAGCACCTCAGGATGTCTATTTTTCAATAAGTGGGTGTTAGTGTACACCTTTGGGTCAGTGGATCGTTGTCTGTTCACATTTTGCAGGAGCCGTTTTGTCCCTGAGCGGACGCCACACAGCATGACACTGTGGTACATAGCATTTCCGGGTATCGGACCGTGGAACGCATTGCGTTCCACGAGCGGCACGATCAGCGGCTTGCCTTGTCCGAGCCTTTTTGTCCCTGAGCAGCCGCCACACAGCATGACACTGTGGTTCATAGCACTTCCGGGTATCGGGCCGTGGAACGCACTACGTTCCACGATCGGCGCGATCAGCGGCTTGACCTGTCCGAGCTGTATTAAACAGCACGGAAGGTCCAGATAGTTGTCTAGTAATTATCTTAATCTGTGGTGAAAATTGTACATTTGATAAGTCCATCTGAGAGTGGGAAATTGCGAGGGGGCACCTGCAGTGGTCTGCACCTCCACTTCCTGTACATGGGTATATAAGGCCAACCCATTTGCTGCCAAGGTGTGTGGCTGTAGAGGTTGTCAGGATTTCATTCACTGCAGGTGAGC
Source organism: Pseudophryne corroboree (assembly GCF_028390025.1). Lineage (NCBI taxonomy): Eukaryota > Metazoa > Chordata > Amphibia > Anura > Myobatrachidae > Pseudophryne > Pseudophryne corroboree. The sequence goes on from NC_086444.1 coordinate 965,871,046, forward strand.
ACTGAACCTTACACTTAGGAGTGGTTAGTAAGTTTATACACTGTGGCAGCCATTAGATGAAGTATGATTTATCGGCATTATATTCACAGTGATCTCCCAGGTTGTCTGAACTGCTCCATGATTGTGAGTTTAAGTAAACATATCTGTAAGTATCTCACTTTGTGTTATTTTACGGTTGGCTTTGGATATATGTGGAATTTCCACTCTAATAGTGGGTGTGGCTGTGTGTATATAGATATATATATATATATATATATATATATATATATAGCAAAGTCACAGAACTGAGTCCCGGGAAGCCGCACTGACACTCTCCATTAGTTAAAAACAGGTGTCCGGTTAATTCATAAATAAAGTCACATGCCAAACACTCGGGATGAGGTTTAAGACAGAACCAGCACTCTGTGTAGTTTTCAAGATAGGTTTTACTCCAAGCCGTGCTCCAAACATAAGTAATCACATCGACATCAGCATGAAAGACAAAGGCATATACTCATCACTGGTAACTTCCCAAACAGCCGTTTTCGGTGAACAACCTTCCTCAGGGGAATAACCATGCATAGGGTCTAGCTGCCATGTGAAAAAGTGCTTGTGTGCCGTGCAACTGTTGCATCAATTGTGAGCACATTATATGTGTTCACAATGCTGTACTCACCACCAACACCTGGAGTCCAGTGTCGCCCAGGAGAGACCCATCCCGCCGATGCATGTACACCCGGAGACGCGGGCCGTGGAACGCACGCCGGTCACCACGCGCCCGGAAGTTCCGGCACGTGGAGCGCAGGTTGCGTGTCACGCGGCAGAAGTGTCCCCGGACGGTGTGATGCAAGCTGGCAAGAGGTCCCCAGGCAACAAGAAACAGTCCCCCATGGTCCTGGTGGCAGTAACAGTAACCAATAAAATACAGCAACTCTTGATTCACCATAGAATGCAATGCTGGCCACAGGACTAACGTAAGCAAGAGCAATAATCATAACAAAAAAATGAAGATTATACACACAGGGCACCTATGTGCCATCGATATTGAATGATGTAATAATGTTCTAATATGCTCATGAAAATAAAAATAATCCTGTGGAATAAGTACATCAGAGAAAAAGAAAACAATAATAAACCAACATAAAAAAATAATAAAAAATTAAATTAAACATGAGGGATAATAGAGGGAAAATACAGACATGTATACACACAGAGGCACAAGAAGCAATAGATTGCATAATGTTATTATTATAGTGGACACACTAATCATCGTGTCCACCAGCAAATCAAGGAATCCATCAGAACACTGCACCCTAAAAAAGGGTATCAGGGAAATAATTCATGGAGCCCATGGGGCGTCATAGCGTCCATCAGATCACTGCACCCTAAAGGAAGGGTATCAGGGAGAATTCTTCATTGAGCCCATGGGGCGTCATGGAGTCCATCTGATATATCCATCGACATTCTTGCTGAAGTAGCAGTCTATGTCTGTCCCCTCCCCTCCTCAGGGGGGGTACGTGATCAATCGGCATGTAGGTGAATTCACTCAATTTATGCCCAGCAGAGACAAAGTGCTTAGCAACAGGAGGTGTGCTGCCATCAACCTTCTGATAAGCTTTTTTGATCGAGGATCTATGCATGGCAATTCTCTCTTTAAGCATCCGTATGGTTTTACCAATGTAGAGCTTCTTGCATGGACAAGTAATCATATAGGTCACGTATTTGGTTTCACAGGTCATTCTGTGCTTCAAGGTATATTTGGTTCCCTTATACGGATGATAGCAGAACTTGCCAGTTAGCATGAAGCTACAGTTAACGCATCCGTGACATCGGTAAGCGCCAGATTGAAGCTGTAGCCACTGCGTTCCTCTGCCCACGCGTGGGCTAATGTCTGAGAAGGTTATTCGCTCCTTCATATTGCGACTTCGTCGGTAGCAGAAAAGTGGCAGCTGTTCACAATATTGCCCCATCACGGGATCTGTTTGTAAGATATGCCAGTGTCTACGGATGGATTGTCGGGCATCATTAGAAGAAATCGAGTATGTGCTGGCAAACACCAATCGGTCAGACTCCGTTTTGGCCCGAGGTTGCAATAGATCCTCGCGTGAGAGCTGCATGCACTTATCGATGGCTTGGCGTACTTCCGTCTTCTGGTAACCCCTACTGATAAAGTTGTCGCCCATCCTGGTGAGTGCCTCAAGTAGTGTCCTACGATCAGAGGTGATTCTGGCAACACGAACCAGTTGGGAATAGGGTAAACCCCTCTTCAATGCCATGGGGTGAAAACTAGATGCAAGAAGGAGGGAGTTTTTGTCAGTGGGCTTCCTGTATATCCCTGTGATTATAGAGCCATCCTGCACTCGTACAGACACATCAAGGAAATTAATCTCGGACATGTCATGGGTGCAAGTGAATCTGATGGATCCCGAAATGCTGTTAAGTATGGCAACAAAATCAAGCAACCTCCGTTCACCCCCAGTCCACAGCACAAACAGGTCATCGATGTATCGTACGTAAAATTTAATGTACCTGGAAAAAGTGGAATCACCCATAATGTATCTCTGTTCATATTGATACATGAACAGATTGGCATACGATGGGGCCATATTGGACCCCATCGCGGTGCCCTTCAGTTGTAAATAAAACGAGTTGTTGAACAAAAAATAATTTTTGTGAAGTACAACTTCCATCAATAACAAAATAAATTCCAATGGGGGACCCTTGTACTGCGGACTGAGGGAGACGGATTCTTTTACAGCAGACAGACCCTCGGTATGCCCAATGTTCGTGTATAGACTGGTGACATCCAACGTCACCAGCATACAGTCACTTGGGCGCGGACCAACGGCATTAAGTTTAGAAAGAAAATCAGTGGTGTCCCTGATGTAGTACGGGGTGGCCTGTACCACTGGTTGAAGATGGAAATCAATAAATTGAGAGATCGGTTGACCTAAGGACCCACGGGAAGAAATGATAGGCCTTCCCGGTGGTTTGGAGAGAGACTTGTGCACTTTCGGCAAAGTGTATATTAAAGGAATTTTAGGATAATCCTGTCTTAAGAAATCAGTGGTGGGTTCATCAATCCAACCGTTAATGAGGCCTAGAGAGATGATCGAATCAATTTCTCTCTTAAACCTTTCTGTCGGGTCACTAGGAAGAAGTTTATAGCATTGTGTGTCAGACAACTGCCGTAAGATCTCGTCAATGTAATCCTGGCGATTCATCATCACAATTGCCCCGCCCTTATCTGCGGGGCGTATGATGATCTCAGGATTATCGCGTAGAGCTTTAACGGCCTCAGATTCCTGTCTAGACAAATTGGAAAAATGCATACGACCTTTCCGTATTGAGGCCAAAGTCTCATCACGGACCAGTCTCATAAAGGTCTCAATTGAGGCATTACTGGGTGGTGGATCAAAGGTACTCCTACCCCTAAAGTTCAATTGTTGTCCAGTTTGTTCACCCTTGCGTAAAAAGAAATCTTTTAACCGCAACTGTCGTTGAAATTTGTATAGTTCAATTTCACAGTCGAATTTATTCTGGCGGTATGTCTGTACAAAAGAAAGACCCTTAGAGAGGACCGTCATTTCTAATTCGGAGGGTGAATAAGTGGACAAATTAATGACTGTTACTTCCTGCCTCCCTTCAGATTTTTGCTTGCGGTTTTTGTGTCTCCTCCCCCCTCGCCTGCAGGGTTTTTTGTGTTCTTGTTGCCCCTTACTAAACTCCTTGTATTGGCTCTTTTGTCTAAAAAAGCAGCTGAATTTTTATTGTAAGAGGAATGATCCGAGTCACTCTGTGAAGTGTGTGACTCAATGTCAGTAAATTGCGGATCAATCCTTCTCCTGTAGCCTGATCCAACCCTCCAGGGTCGTCGGCCAGAGGAGGAGTGCACCAACGGGTAAACCCTAGATTCCTTATAATCGTCCTTTACCTTTCTGTATTTAGATTTCTTAAAGGCCAAAAGGTCACTTTTAAATGATGCTAAGTTATCCTCCAACTGTGTCAACCAATCAGTTGAACTGTCTGCTTTCAGTGCTTCAAGACCCTGTGCTTCAAAAGCTGTAATCTCTTTTTTTACACTATCAATGTCGCTATTGACTTGTTGAACAATTAATACCATAAGATCAAAACTGCACTGATTGAGTATCAGACACCACTGTCTGCAAAACTCTTTGTTGTTACGACCTATAGTGGGCTGGTTCCTAATTCTCAAACCACGTGGTATGAATTTTTCTTTATGATATTGTGAAAGCGTAAGCCCATGCAACTCTAATTCAATTAACCTCTTGCGTAACTTCAAGAGGTCACTGTTAATCTCTGACGGTGTGTCAATGTCGAAAGCGAGTTGATCTGTGGTATTAAACAAGATCTTAGTCACATCTTTATCTAAAAATCTCTTAGTGCCTGTTAAATCCCCAATATCACTCTCCATGCTGTATTAAAGAGGGAAAAAAGTGCAAGTGCCACAAACAAAAAACTATGAAAATACACACAAATGACACAAACCAAACAAAAACAGTCCACTTAAAAAATTGATAGTGGTGCAGCTCCAATAATCATTTAGCAAAGTCACAGAACTGAGTCCCGGGAAGCCGCACTGACACTCTCCATTAGTTAAAAACAGGTGTCCGGTTAATTCATAAATAAAGTCACATGCCAAACACTCGGGATGAGGTTTAAGACAGAACCAGCACTCTGTGTAGTTTTCAAGATAGGTTTTACTCCAAGCCGTGCTCCAAACATAAGTAATCACATCGACATCAGCATGAAAGACAAAGGCATATACTCATCACTGGTAACTTCCCAAACAGCCGTTTTCGGTGAACAACCTTCCTCAGGGGAATAACCATGCATAGGGTCTAGCTGCCATGTGAAAAAGTGCTAGTGTGCCGTGCAACTTTTGCATCAATTGTGAGCACATTATATGTGTTCACAATGCTGTACTCACCACCAACACCTGGAGTCCAGTGTCGCCCAGGAGAGACCCATCCCGCCGATGCATGTACACCCGGAGACGCGGGCCGTGGAACGCACGCCGGTCACCACGCGCCCGGAAGTTCCGGCACGTGGAGCGCAGGTTGCGTGTCACGCGGCGGAAGTGTCCCCGGACGGTGTGATGCAAGCTGGCAAGAGGTCCCCGGGCAACAAGAAACAGTCCCCCATGGTCCTGGTGGCAGTAACAGTAACCAATAAAATACAGCAACTCTTGATTCACCATAGAATGCAATGCTGGCCACAGGACTAACGTAAGCAAGAGCAATAATCATAACAAAAAAATGAAGATTATACACACAGGGCACCTATGTGCCATCGATATTGAATGATGTAATAATGTTCTAATATGCTCATGAAAATAAAAATAATCCTGTGGAATAAGTACATCAGAGAAAAAGAAAACAATAATAAACCAACATAAAAAAATAATAAAAAATTAAATTAAACATGAGGGATAATAGAGGGAAAATACAGACATGTATACACACAGAGGCACAAGAAGCAATAGATTGCATAATGTTATTATTATAGTGGACACACTAATCATCGTGTCCACCAGCAAATCAAGGAATCCATCAGAACACTGCACCCTAAAAAAGGGTATCAGGGAAATAATTCATGGAGCCCATGGGGCGTCATAGCGTCCATCAGATCACTGCACCCTAAAGGAAGGGTATCAGGGAGAATTCTTCATTGAGCCCATGGGGCGTCATGGAGTCCATCTGATATATCCATCGACATTCTTGCTGAAGTAGCAGTCTATGTCTGTCCCCTCCCCTCCTCAGGGGGGGTACGTGATCAATCGGCATGTAGGTGAATTCACTCAATTTATGCCCAGCAGAGACAAAGTGCTTAGCAACAGGAGGTGTGCTGCCATCAACCTTCTGATAAGCTTTTTTGATCAAGGATCTATGCATGGCAATTCTCTCTTTAAGCATCCGTATGGTTTTACCAATGTAGAGCTTCTTGCATGGACAAGTAATCATATAGGTCACGTATTTGGTTTCACAGGTCATTCTGTGCTTCAAGGTATATTTGGTTCCCTTATACGGATGATAGCAGAACTTGCCAGTTAGCATGAAGCTACAGTTAACGCATCCGTGACATCGGTAAGCGCCAGATTGAAGCTGTAGCCACTGCGTTCCTCTGCCCACGCGTGGGCTAATGTCTGAGAAGGTTATTCGCTCCTTCATATTGCGACTTCGTCGGTAGCAGAAAAGTGGCAGCTGTTCACAATATTGCCCCATCACGGGATCTGTTTGTAAGATATGCCAGTGTCTACGGATGGATTGTCGGGCATCATTAGAAGAAATCGAGTATGTGCTGGCAAACACCAATCGGTCAGACTCCGTTTTGGCCCGAGGTTGCAATAGATCCTCGCGTGAGAGCTGCATGCACTTATCGATGGCTTGGCGTACTTCCGTCTTCTGGTAACCCCTACTGATAAAGTTGTCGCCCATCCTGGTGAGTGCCTCAAGTAGTGTCCTACGATCAGAGGTGATTCTGGCAACACGAACCAGTTGGGAATAGGGTAAACCCCTCTTCAATGCCATGGGGTGAAAACTAGATGCAAGAAGGAGGGAGTTTTTGTCAGTGGGCTTCCTGTATATCCCTGTGATTATAGAGCCATCCTGCACTCGTACAGACACATCAAGGAAATTAATCTCGGACATGTCATGGGTGCAAGTGAATCTGATGGATCCCGAAATGCTGTTAAGTATGGCAACAAAATCAAGCAACCTCCGTTCACCCCCAGTCCACAGCACAAACAGGTCATCGATGTATCGTACGTAAAATTTAATGTACCTGGAAAAAGTGGAATCACCCATAATGTATCTCTGTTCATATTGATACATGAACAGATTGGCATACGATGGGGCCATATTGGACCCCATCGCGGTGCCCTTCAGTTGTAAATAAAACGAGTTGTTGCACAAAAAATAATTTTTGTGAAGTACAACTTCCATCAATAACAAAATAAATTCCAATGGGGGACCCTTGTACTGCGGACTGAGGGAGACGGATTCTTTTACAGCAGACAGACCCTCGGTATGCCCAATGTTCGTGTATAGACTGGTGACATCCAACGTCACCAGCATACAGTCACTTGGGAGCGGACCAACGGCATTAAGTTTAGAAAGAAAATTCTGATGGATTCCTTGATTTGCTGGTGGACACGATGATTAGTGTGTCCACTATAATAATAACATTATGCAATCTATTGCTTCTTGTGCCTCTGTGTGTATACATGTCTGTATTTTCCCTCTATTATCCCTCATGTTTAATTTAATTTTTTATTATTTTTTTATGTTGGTTTATTATTGTTTTCTTTTTCTCTGATGTACTTATTCCACAGGATTATTTTTATTTTCATGAGCATATTAGAACATTATTACATCATTCAATATCGATGGCACATAGGTGCCCTGTGTGTATAATCTTCATTTTTTTGTTATGATTATTGCTCTTGCTTACGTTAGTCCTGTGGCCAGCATTGCATTCTATGGTGAATCAAGAGTTGCTGTATTTTATTGGTTACTGTTACTGCCACCAGGACCATGGGGGACTGTTTCTTGTTGCCCGGGGACCTCTTGCCAGCTTGCATCACACCGTCCGGGGACACTTCCGCCGCGTGACACGCAACCTGCGCTCCACGTGCCGGAACTTCCGGGCGCGTGGTGACCGGCGTGCGTTCCACGGCCCGCGTCTCCGGGTGTACATGCATCGGCGGGATGGGTCTCTCCTGGGCGACACTGGACTCCAGGTGTTGGTGGTGAGTACAGCATTGTGAACACATATAATGTGCTCACAATTGATGCAAAAGTTGCACGGCACACAAGCACTTTTTCACATGGCAGCTAGACCTTATGCATGGTTATTCCCCTGAGGAAGGTTGTTCACCGAAAACGGCTGTTTGGGAAGTTACCAGTGATGAGTATATGCCTTTGTCTTTCATGCTGATGTCGATGTGATTACTTATGTTTGGAGCACGGCTTGGAGTAAAACCTATCTTGAAAACTACACAGAGTGCTGGTTCTGTCTTAAACCTCATCCCGAGTGTTTGGCATGTGACTTTATATATATATATATATATATATATATATATATATTCTTTAATTCATTTTTTCAGAATCCTATTTGAATTAAGCCTGACTAACCGTACAGCATTGCTACTGTCTGAACATGGCATATTGATTTTCTGAGTAAGTGAGTGATGTCACTGACATCCCTTTGCATATCAGCTGTTGCACACTTTTGAGATCTCTTTACTGCACATTGGTGTTAACTGGCTAAGTGTTTGGGTGCAGGTATGCTCATCTGGTAAATTTGGACAGAGACGTGGGGGGAAATTTACTAAGCTCCCGATTTTGACCGAGATGCCGTTTTTTCATCAAAGTGTCATCTCGGTAATTTACTAAGCAATAATCACGGCAGTGATGAGGGCATTCGTAATTTTTTGCAAGTCCAAGAAAAAAATTACGAATGAATACACCATCGGTCAAAACGCGGCTGTTTAAGTATGAATCTCGGTAATTTACTAAGAAGTGCAAAGCAAAAAAAAAAAAAACACTGCCGTGAAAAATTACAACTCGTAAAAAAGTGCAAAAAAAAAACAGACCTGCTTTTTTTTTCCGTGATTGGATAGGCATGCAGGGATCCATGAGATCCGTGCATGTATATCAGTGGGAAGGGGTGGGAAAGTTGTTATTTTATTAAAATAAATTGCGTGGGGTCCCCCCTCCTAAGCATAACCAGCCTCGGGCTCTTTGAGCCGATCCTGGTTGCAGAAATATGGGGGAAAAATTGACAGGGGTTCCCTCATATTTAAGCAACCAGCATCGGGCTCTGCGCCTGGTCCTGGTTCCAAAAATACAGGGGACAAAAAGAGTAGGGGTCCCCCGTATTTTTAAAACCAGCACCGGGCTCCACTAGCTGGACAGATAATGCCACAGCCGGGGGTCACTTTGATATAGTGCCCTGCGGCCGTGGCATCAAAAATCCAACTAGTCACCCCTGGCCGGGGTACCCTGGGGGAGTGGGGACCCCTTCAATCAAGGGGTCCCCCCCCCCAGCCACCCAAGGGCCAGGGGTGAAGCCCGAGGCTGTCCCCCCCCATCCAATGGGCTGCGGATGGGGAGGCTGATAGCCTTTTGTGATAATGAAAAGATATTGTTTTTAGTAGCAGTACTACAAGTCCCAGCAAGCCTCCCCCGCATGCTGGTACTTGGAGAACCACAAGTACCAGCATGCGGCGGAAAAACGGGCCCGCTGGTACCTGTAGTACTACTACTAAAAAAATACCCAAAAAAACACAAGACACACACACCGTGAAAGTATAATTTTATTACATACATACACACATACATACATACATACATACTTACCTTATGTTCCCACGCAGGTCGGTCCTCTTCTCCAGTAGAATCCAAGGGGTACCTGTTGAAGAAATTATACTCACGAGATCCAGGGGTCCAGGGTCCTCGGGGAATCCAGGTGTAATCCACGTACTTGAAAAAAATAACAAAACGGACACCCGAGCCACGCACTAAAAGGGGACCCATGTTTGCACATGGATCCCCTTTTCCCGACTGCCAGAAACCCACTCTGACTGATGTCTAAGTGGGTTTCTTCAGCCAATCAGTGAGTGCCACGTTGTAGCACTCTCCTGATCGGCTGTGTGCTCCTGTACTGAGTGACAGGCGGCACACGGCAGTGTTACAATGTAGCGCCTATGCGCTCCATTGTAACCAATGCTGGGAACTTTCTGCCCTGCGGTTGACCTAAAGTGACGTCACCGCTGAGCAGAAAGTTCCCAGCATTGGTTACAATGGAGCGCATAGGCGCTACATTGTAACACTGCCGTGTGCCGCCTGTCACTCAGTACAGGAGCACACAGCCGATCAGGAGAGTGCTACAACGTGGCACTCCCTGATTGGCTGTAGAAACCCACTTAGACATCAGTCAGATTGGGTTTCTGGCAGTCGGGAAAAGGGGATCCATGTGCAAACATGGGTCCCCTTTTAGTGCGTGGCTCGGGTGTCCGTTTTGTTATTTTTTTCAAGTACGTGGATTACACCTGGATTAACCCGAGGAGCCTGGACCCCTGGATCTCGTGAGTATAATTTCTTCAACAGGTACCCCTTGGATTCTACTGGAGAAGAGGACCGACCTGCGTGGGAACATAAGGTAAGTATGTATGTATGTGTGTATGTATGTAATAAAATTATACTTTCACGGTGTGTGTGTCTTGTGTTTTTTTGGGTATTTTTTTAGTAGTAGTACTACAGGTACCAGCGGGCCCGTTTTTCTGCCGCATGCTGGTACTTGTGGTTCTCCAAGTACCAGCATGCGGGGGAGGCTTGCTGGGACTTGTAGTACTGCTACTAAAAACAATATCTTTTCTTTTACAACAAAGGCTATCAGCCCCCCCATCCGCAGCCCATTGGATGGGGGGGACAGCCTCGGGCTTCACCCCTGGCCCTTGGGTGGCTGGGGGGGGACCCCTTGATTGAAGGGGTCCCCACTCCCCCAGGGTACCCCGGCCAGGGGTGACTAGTTGGATTTTTGATGCCACGGCCGCAGGGCACTATATAAAAGTGACCCCCGGCTTTGGCATTATCTGTCCAGCTAGTGGAGCCCGGTGCTGGTTTTAAAAATACGGGGGACCCCTACTCTTTTTGTCCCCCGTATTTTTGGAACCAGGACCAGGCGCAGAGCCCGATGCTGGTTGCTTAAATATGGGGGAACCCCTGCCAATTTTTTCACCATATTTCTGCAACCAGGATCGGCTCAAAGAGCCCGAGGCTGGTTATGCTTAGGAGGGGGGACCCCACGCAATTTTTTTTTAAATATTTGACAGTGTTTAATTTAAAAAAAACAAAAAAAATGAACCCCAGCACGGATCACACAGATCCGGCCGAGATTCATTGTAAAAAAGTCGGCAGTGTTTTGCTAATCACTGCCGTAAAAATAGAAAAAAAACCACGAATGTCATCGACATCGGAACAAAAGAAAAACCCGAATACGACAGCTTAGTAAATTAGTCGTAATCAATTCAAAAAGTTGCAGTTTTACACTTTCGATGTCATTCGTGATTGAACTTTGACCTGAAACGGGAAAATACGAATCTTAGTAAATTTACCCCGTGGTGTTGTTTTTTGTACCACACTTGGTGCTAATAGAATTTTATATCCAAATGCTCTGAGGGCGTGGTAGCCCATTCATGTTTTTTGTTTTTAGTTTTCGCTTTATGTATGTATTTATTTTATTCATTTTTGTTCTTTTGTAGTAATCAATTTATGATGCTTTGAAAATATTATGTATAAAATGAAGCTTGTCTTGATAAAGATCCTCGAATGAGGATCGAAACGTCGACCTAAAGAGCCGAATATCGATTGAAATAAAGTTGTTGTGAACAAAATGAAGTTGCAGACTACTTGAAATCGACGAGTGCACCACCACATTGTTGGACTTTTGTTTATATATATATATATATATATATATATAAATATGTGTGTCTATTATATATGTGTCTATTATATATATATATATATAGCAGTTTCCAGACCGGCACTCCACGGAAAATACAAATAGCTGCGCCGGTGCCTCCACATATACATATGTATAAATATAGTCCCGCAATGGTGTGGCACTCGGCTTGATGAATAAGCAATAAACCAGTCAGGTCTAAGACCTGACTGGTTTATTGCTTATTCATCAAGCCGAGTGCCACACCATTGCGGGACTATATATATATATATAAATATGCACACAATGTCCGGCACTCCAGTAATAATTTAAAACACGCCCGGTGCCCTCACAGCCATGTAGAAATGAATAGAAGATGATAACAGGCGGCACTCACAGCTTTGTAGAAACTGGTAAATAAACGGCCAAACTCCGTAGTGATAGATCAACGTTTCAATTTCATTGTAAATTGTCGTCAGGATACATATAAAATACAAACAATCTCACCTTATATCCCCACCGATGTGAACATTTCTCCCGCCCGCTGAGGCGCCAGCGCAGGACGCCGAGGCGGGACGCTGTCTGATGACGTCGCGGCTGAAAGCCGTCACGTCCGCACCAAACCCATCACCATAGTGACCACCTAAACATCACAAAGCGCTGCAATCAGTCACGATACATAACGCTAACAGCCTCCGTATAACATTAGTAAGGGCTAAACAAACAACATGTCAGTATATTAATATACCTTAAAAAGGTTCCCCTATCTTAGAGACATACGAAAGATATCATGCATAAAAAAGATATCACATATAAGGACACCATCAATCATAATAGCACTAGTGCCTAAAATGGATCATTATAATAATATAATATACTGGATCTGAACAAATATAATCGATCCAATAGTGTACATAAAAATAACCAGAAATTACAGCGAAAAAAGAATAACAGTAGTCAGTATATATAAAAGAACAGGTAAACTCCTAGAAGCATGACAGGGGAAGAGTTTCATTGAGACCCCGTGGGGCTAAGACATCCAATTTGGATATCCACCTGGCCTCACATCTCAGAAGGGCAGCCCCTCTGTCACCTCCTCGTAAGGATAGCGGGATATGGTCTATCATGCGGTACTTGATGCTGGCAACACTATGTTTTAATTCAACGAAATGTCTGGCCACTGGCTGATCACTCATGCCAGTGGTCAACGCCTGTCTGATGGCTGATCTGTGTGCCGTCATCCTCTCCTTAAACTTTCTTATGGTTTTACCTATATAGGAGAGCCCGCATGGACATATAATCTGATACACAACGTAGGTACTCTCACATGTTAGGCGGTGATGAATTTTGATCTTAGTACCTAAGTGGGGGTGACAAAAGGTGTCCCCGCTAATTAGGTACTTGCAAGTAGTGCAAGGACACTTATAGCATCCCACTTTACCTAAAGATAAAAAATTCTTTGGAGATGGTTTCCCTTTGCCTGTAATGTCAGTTTTGACTAAAATATCCCGCAAATTACTGGACCTAGAAAAACACGGCATCAGATCAACTTCGCCCAATTTCAGGTGTTCGTTTGATTTAATAAGGTGCCAATGTTTTTTGGCAATTTTACAAACCGTCTCAGAACGTGAGTGATATTGATTCACCCAAGGGAGTTTAGAGTCCTGTGTTGTCCTGACCTTTTTAACTAATAAATCCTTTCTATCCATGGCCAGTACTTTTTCTTTATCAAGAAGTAATTTACGAAGTTGATATCCCCTAGCTACAAATTTAGATATTAGATCATCAATTTGAGTAGATGCTATAGATGCATCATCGTTTATCCTTCTAATTCTGATCATCTGTGAGTATGGTAAGCCATATTTCAGGCTTCTAGGGTGACAACTATTCCAATGTAGAAATGTATTCCGGTCAGTGGGTTTAGTAAAGACCGTAGTGGAAATCCTATCTTCAAGAAGGGAGATTCTAACATCAAGGAAATCTATCACCTGTCTATCCATCTTAAAGGTAAATTTAACTGGGCTAGCAGAATTGTTGTGAGTTTCCATAATCAATTTGAATTTTTCTTCCGTACCCCTCCAAATCAACAAAAGATCATCTATAAATCTTGTATAGAATACAATATCTGCTGCTATCTCTGGATCTTTGAAAAATAAATCATTCTCCACTGCAAACATAAAAATGTTGGCATACGTCGGAGCAACTGCGGAACCCATCGCACGCCCTTTGGTCTGTAGATAAAAATCACCATCAAAAAGAAAATAATTCTTGGTGAGGATGAGTTCCAACAGTTGCCCCGCAATTTCAATATGTGTTGCATTAAAAGAGCTAAACTCCATCAAGAATTTCTGCACCGCTTCTAAGCCCTCAGCGTGGGGAATAACAGTGTACAAGCTACACACATCTGCAGTAATAAGCCATACATCACTAGGAACAGTACCCAAATCGATCAGTTTATTGAGGAGTGCTGTGGTGTCCAACAAATAATTAGATTGTGTCTGCACCAAAGGTTGCAGAATGGTATCAAGAAAGGTAGATGTGGGTTGAAATAAAGAGCCTCGTGCCGCAATGATAGGCCTTACCGGTGGAGGATCTAGGCCTTTATGGATCTTGGGCAGGCTATAAAGTAACGGTACAATAGGGAACTCTGGAATAAGGACCTCAAAGCACTCCTCAGAGATAAAGGAAGAATCCAATGCAATTAACACCAAGAATTATTTTCTTTTTGATGGTGATTTTTATCTACAGACCAAAGGGTGTGCGATGGGTTCCGCAGTTGCTCCGAAGTATGCCAACATTTTTATGTTTGCAGTGGAGAATGATTTATTTTTCAAAGATCCAGAGATAGCAGCAGATATTGTATTCTATACAAGATTTATAGATGATCTTTTGTTGATTTGGAGGGGTACGGAAGAAAAATTCAAATTGATTATGGAAACTCACAACAATTCTGCTAGCCCAGTTAAATTTACCTTTAAGATGGATAGACAGGTGATAGATTTCCTTGATGTTAGAATCTCCCTTCTTGAAGATAGGATTTCCACTACGGTCTTTACTAAACCCACTGACCGGAATACATTTCTACATTGGAATAGTTGTCACCCTAGAAGCCTGAAATATGGCTTACCATACTCACAGATGATCAGAATTAGAAGGATAAACGATGATGCATCTATAGCATCTACTCAAATTGATGATCTAATATCTAAATTTGTAGCTAGGGGATATCAACTTCGTAAATTACTTCTTGATAAAGAAAAAGTACTGGCCATGGATAGAAAGGATTTATTAGTTAAAAAGGTCAAGACAACACAGCACTCTAAACTCCCTTGGGTGAATCAATATCACTCACGTTCTGAGACGGTTTGTAAAATTGCCAAAAAACATTGGCACCTTATTAAATCAGACGAACACCTGAAATTGGGCGAAGTTGATCTGATGCCGTGTTTTTCTAGGTCCAGTAATTTGCGGGATATTTTAGTCAAAACTGACATTACAGGCAAAGGGAAACCATCTCCAAAGAATTTTTTATCTTTAGGTAAAGTGGGATGCTATAAGTGTCCTTGCACTACTTGCAAGTACCTAATTAGCGGGGACACCTTTTGTCACCCCCACTTAGGTACTAAGATCAAAATTCATCACCGCCTAACATGTGAGAGTACCTACGTTGTGTATCAGATTATATGTCCATGCGGGCTCCTATATAGGTAAAACCATAAGAAAGTTTAAGGAGAGGATGACGGCACACGGATCAGCCATCAGACAGGCGTTGACCACTGGCATGAGTGATCAGCCAGTGGCCAGACATTTCGTTGAATTAAAACATAGTGTTGCCAGCATCAAGTACCGCATGATAGACCATATCCCGCTATCCTTACGAGGAGGTGACAGAGGGGCTGCCCTTCTGAGATGTGAGGCCAGGTGGATATCCAAATTGGATGTCTTAGCCCCACGGGGTCTCAATGAAACTCTTCCCCTGTCATGCTTCTAGGAGTTTACCTGTTCTTTTATATATACTAACTATTGTTATTCTTTTTTCGCTGTAATTTCTGGTTATTTTTATGTACACTATTGGATCGATTATATTTGTTCAGATCCAGTATATTATATTATTATAATGATCCATTTTAGGCACTAGTGCTATTATGATTGATGGTGTCCTTATATGTGATATCTTTTTTATGCATGATATCTTTCGTATGTCTCTAAGATAGGGGAACCTTTTTAAGGTATATTAATATACTGACATGTTGTTTGTTTAGCCCTTACTAATGTTATACGGAGGCTGTTAGCGTTATGTATCGTGACTGATTGCAGCGCTTTGTGATGTTTTTGGTGGTCACTATGGTGATGGGTTTGGTGCGGACGTGACGGCTTTCAGCCGCGACGTCATCAGACAGCGTCCCGCCTCGGCGTCCTGCGCTGGCGCCCCGGCGGGCGGGAGAAATGTTCACATCGGTGGGGATATAAGGTGAGATTGTTTGTATTTTATATGTATCCTGACGACAATTTACAATGAAATTGAAACGTTGATCTATCACTACGGAGTTTGGCCATTTATTTACCAGTTTCTACAAAGCTGTGAGTGCCGCCTGTTATCATCTTCTATATATATATATATATATACACACACACACACACACACACACACACACACACACACTCATATATGTATATATACACATAAATATATAATATATATGTGTGTTTGTGTGTGTGTGTGTGTGTGTGTGTGTGTGTGTGTGTGTGACCCAGAGCCTACAGTCAATGTAAATTTATGCCAGCAGAAATTGGTAAGACAATACAGGCAGCCTTACTTGTTACTTGTTAGGCTGCTGTGACAGAGGCACAGGAGAGCGAGATCCTCTGCCTCCACGCTGCCAGGGACATCTTCCTTCTTCCCTTCACTCACTGTGCAGCCTGCGCGCTCAGCCAATGACTGAGCCGCAGGCTGCTGCTTCAGACATTATTTGACAGCTGAGCCATCGCTCAGCTGCCCTGTACTAGTGCCTGCTATGCGGCGCCGGCGGCTGCTAGTTTGCTGCCAGTGCTGCGGGGAGCCGGGAGCGCTGCAGATCGGGTAGGTAAGAAAGACACGATCTGTGGCGGATGGCGGGGGCCCTTTTAGAAAGGGGGGCCCGGGGTACGTACCCCCAGGGCCCCCCCCTTAATCCGGCTCTGCCTGCATGCATAAGTGGCCGCACATCATTCATCGCTGGTGCCTACATACTGAACGATATGAACTAGTTCTCATTCATTAATGAACGAGAACGTTCATATCGTGCAGTTATATCGCCTATTGTGTAGGGCCCATTGGCTGTTTATGGACCTAATTCTGGTCGCATTTCATTTTAACAATAATCGCAATCGAGCAATTTTTGCAAAAATATGCCACGTAACTGTGCATGCAATCAGAGTGCGTTTGCATCCCTGAATGATGCACTTTTATTGACAGCGGCAGGCAGTGCCATAACTATGTGTGTGTCAGGTGTGTCTGGCACACAGCGCAGTCGCCCTGAGGACGCAATGGCCCCCATTCCCTAAAGTCAGCAGATTGTAATGAGTCAAATTGACTCATTACAAGCCGCCTGTGCCGGAGGAGGAGAGGAGCAGCAGCGGGAGCAGCGGAGAAGGAAGAGGAGGGAGGGGGTGGAGGGAAGGAGCCGCAGCAGCGCTATGTAATTGGTGGCAGCGCCGCTGCAGCTGTCCCTCTCATTCCACATAGACTGGCCACCGCTGCTGTGAATGCTGGGATGCGCTTCCCTCATCCCAGCACACACAGCAGCAGCGGCCAGCCAATGCGGAAGGATAGGGACAGCTGCAGCGGCACTGCCAGCAATTACAATGCACTGCTGCGGCTCCCTCCCTACTCCCCCTCCCTCCTCTTCCTTCTCCCCTGCACCTGGAGCTGCCAGCACCGAGGAGCCTGACTGACTGAGCCAGCAGAGAAATGGTAAGTATAATCTATTCTGTCTGCCGTAATGTGTAAAAAGGGGGATGCTGTCTGCCGTAATGTGTAAAAAGGGGGACGCTGTCTGCTGTAATGTGTAAAAAGGGTCTCTACCTGGTGTAGTGGCGCTACTGTGTGGCGTAATTTGAATAGTGGAGACTACTGTGCACCGTAATATGAATCGTTATTATTTTGTGGCCACACCCCTTCCCCATGAAGCCATGCCCCTATTTTGCATACAGGTTGGCGCCAATGCCCTATCTTGCACACAGCACTAAAATGTCTAGTTACGCCACTGGCGGCAGGCATTGGGGGCCGGCGTAGCTGCGAAAGGGGGTCAGAGCTTTTTTGGGGCGGCTACGTGACATCACACGCGCCCACTGCAACCCAAAAATTGGCGGTGCATCGCCTGCATACGCAGCCTAGCTACGTCTGCAGGGGGTCATCCTTAGTTTCTGCTTCAGCGATGGGATCTCAGTTATTTTGCGATTGCATCGCTGGATGCCAATTAGCATGCTGGACGGACCCCAGCATGCTACAGAAACGATTGCAGATACTGCTTTTTAGCAGAATATGCAAACCAACCTGATTAGGGTCCTATGTCACTACTATTGCCATCGCATTCAGTGATATACAGGAATTCTGATTTACAAGTAAAACTAGTACAAAAACATTACTAAGGATGTGTGTGGTGTGATATGGGAGGAAGTCCATGGGGGGTGACACTATGAGTTACCACACCGGGTGACACCAACCCTAGTGACGCCTCTGAGTCCCAAGTCACAAAAGTATTCAATCAATCCAAATTTGAAACATCTTTGAAGTCCTGGATAGGCAAAGAGTGCAAATCATGCACCAACAGTGCTCACATGGAAATGGAGGCTCTGTAATAAATGAAGGTGTGTCCATAATAAGAGAGACTATAAGAATCTCTGTAAATCAGGACAAATAAGAAGACAAAATAGCCTAGTGATAGAGAAAGTTGCAAATATGACAGCAACATCATAAATTACTTGACCAGGGTTTAAAAATGTGCTCATCTACCTCAATTCCTGCATCCCAACATCTCACAAACCCCGTTTTCCCACATATGTTACTCCCTATAGCATATTTTACCATTAATGTTAAAGCTCATGATAAAAAGAAAAAAGCATGCTCGTGCTCATGACCAGCCAGAGACCAGCCTGTTGCTGGGTAAACCTTATTGTGTGCTACAGGCCTTTATTAGGTGCAGCAAACCTAACATTTGCTACAAAGTAAAATCTGTGGTGGTATAGGAAAGAAGATGAAGAAAAGAACTAATGCCTTTCCTTATTGGCTGCACAGTAGGGAACAGGGCCTAATTCCTGAAATATGTGGGTGGGATGGGAAGGGGTATTGCATTGGGCCAGAGGGTATTTAATGGCCTAATGGGGGGACAGACATATATATGGTGACTAAACTGCTCCATGCAGAATGTGAGATAGTATGGTCATATAAGCGCTTTTACTTTCCATTGTCTCCATTGCCAATAGGCTCCTGTTCTTTCTCTTGACCCAACATGTTCCTAAACTTGACTCTCACCATGTTTTGGGCTTGGTCAGGCTCACCCCTTTTGTTTCCGGTTCTTTGTGCTTGATTCCAGCATCTTCTAGCATATTCTACTGCTGCTCAGAACATCTGGGCTGGTCCGCACATTCAGTGATCATGGCTAGCTGTAATTGGCTCACTGTGGTGACTGTTGATTGGACGAACCACAGCAAATCTCTTTAGATTTGTTTGATCCAGGGCCGGAAAAGTATGCCACAACTGTAGACTTACAGTATCTGATCATCAGCAATGATCTGGTAAATCCTCTTCCGCTGTTGCCACTACTCCATAGATGATGGGCTCATACTGTATATCCCACTAAGCACTTACTGCCCTTGCAATCTGGACAGACCAATAGTAAGTACCAAGCTTCTGTTTACTGTATTCTCATTTGTAAATTGCAATAGAATATGCTAATACTTTATAAAAAATTTATTATTTAGAAAAAGTATAAGAATTTCTTTAAAATATTGTGTTGAATATGTAAATCAAATGAAATTAAGTATATTGGTACTAAAGCCTTCTGCCATAACACGCAGTGTATCACCAGCAGAGCCAACAATCCTAATAGTGTTTAGATGAAAACATTAAGAAAAAAAATCAACCATGAGAAAAATATAAAATTGAATTTCTAAAACAGTACTTGTGGTCCTGAGAGTTATATACTTCTGAAAATGCACAGTCCATAAAATGAAAAACTGATTTCAAGGTTTTCAAATAAAATAAAAAAATACTATTCATAAAAAATACCTCAGACAGCCCTTATGTACCAAAATGAAAATCTGTGAACTATAGAGCTAAGGACATATGTTACATATGTTTAGGTACATACATTGTACATTTGAGCGCTTCCAGTAAAATGGTCAAAATTAGAATGATATAGGAAGGCAATAGCATTAATATTGGATCTAGCCAGCTGGGAAGGGGTTTACTGGTGGAACCAGTCTGTTATCACTATTGTAAGAACTAGTGCATGCTTAGTAGTATAGAAAGTGGGGAATGAGGAACATGGGAGTGTAAGTGGCATATGTGGATTAAGGTATTATACTTTAACACATGCCTCGCCAACCTGTTGTTCTCCAGCTGATGTGAATCTACAAGTCCCAGCATGCCCTGCAATAGTTTTTCTATTAGGGAATGCTAAAACTGTGGCAGGGCATGCTGGGATGTGTAGTTTCACAACAGCTGGAGAGTCACAGGTTGGCCAGGCCTACTCTAAAACAAAACAATACACTTGTCATATTGGAGGGAAACATGACATAGAGCCCCATTAAACCTCATAATCATAAACATAAATTAAATGAACATCCATCTGATCTTCATCCTACCGTGCATTTGTAAAGGGATATCGGGGGTAATTCCGAGTTGATTGCAGCAGGAACTTTGTTAGCAGTTGGGCAAAACCATGGGGGTCATTCTGAGTTGTTCGCTCGTTATATTTTTCTCGCAACGGAGCGATTAGTCGCTAATGCGCATGCGCAATGTCCACAGTGCGACTGCGCCAAGTAAATTTGCTATGCAGTTAGGTATTTTACTCACGGCATTACAAGGTTTTTTTCTTCGTTCTGGTGATCGTAATGTGATTCACAGGAAGTGGGTGTTTCTGGGCGGAAACTGGCCGTTTTATGGGTGTGTGCGAAAAAACGCTACCGTTTCTGGGAAAAACGCGGGAGTGGCTGGAGAAACGGAGGAGTGTCTGGCCGAACGCTGGGAGTGTTTGTGACGTCAAACCAGGAACGAAACTGACTGAACTGATCGCAGATGCAGAGTAAGTGTGGAGCTACTCAGAAACTGCTAATAAGTGTCTATTCGCAATTTTGCTAATCTTTCGTTCGCAATTTTGATAAGCTAAGATTCACTCCCAGTAGGCGGCGGCTTAGCGTGTGCAAAGCTGCTAAAAGCAGCTTGCTAGCGAACAACTCGGAATGAGGGCCCATGTGCACTGCAGGGGAGGCAGATATAACATGTGCAGAGAGAAATAGATTTGGGTGTGGTGAGTTCAATCTGCAATCTAAATTGCAGTGTAAAAATAAAGCAGCCAGTATTTACCCTGCACAGAAACAAAATAACCCACCCAAATCTAACTCTCTCTGCAAATGTTATATCTGCCTCCCCTGCAGTGCACATGGTTTTGCCCTACTGCTAAAAAATTTCCTGCTGCGATCAACTTGGAATTACCCCCATTGTTTTGCCCAACTGCTAAAAAATTTCCTGCTGCGATCAACTTGGAATTACCCCCATCAGCTATACTAATCCTGCATTATTGTTTGTTTATTTTTAGTTTTTCATAATTTTTTTTACTTAAGGCCCCATACAGCTATGATAAATTGTGGTAATTCTCTGTTCTGGACATGAATGTCACAATAAATTGTTGATGTATAGTATGGGCTCTCCATATTGGCGATCCCGATCAAAAAGTGATTGGGACAGGCAAATCAGACAAGGTTTCGGTATGAATGGTTGACAATGTTAAGGTCGACACTCGTTAGGTCGACCACTAATGGTCGACATTGACATGGTCGACATTGGCATGGTCTACATGGACAAATTGTCAACACGTGGAAATAGTCGAAACATGAAAGGTCGACACATGAAAAGGTCGACATGTCTTTTTTTGACTGTTTTTGGTGTCATTTTTTCCGTAACCTGACCAGGAACCCCTATTAGTGTACCACGTCCCCTTGCATGGCTCACTTCGTTCACCATGCTGCGGGCAGGGTGCCTCGCTCCGCTTCCGCTGCACTTGGCACAGGTTACCGTTCCCAATCATAGTCCACGCGGATGGTAAAGTATGAAACAGCTGAAAATATTTTTTTTTTACAAAAAAAGCCACGTCGACCTTTTCATGTGTCGACCTTTCATGTGTCAACCATTTTCATGTGTCAACCATTTGTCCATGTCAATGTTGACCATTAGTGGTCGACCTAATGAGTGTCAACCTGAACACTGTCGACCATCTGAACGGATACCATCAGACGAGGGGTAGACGAAGGGTAGACGAGGGGCGGTGGTGGTGGAGGTAGTGGGGTGGGGGTGTCGTGCGTAAGTCGGTGCCTGTGTACTTAACTTATAGCAGCTGCTATAGAAGGGGTGCAGGGGTCTGTGCAGGTGCCATAGTGTGGAAAGCATCGGTAATAGTGGTCCTGGAATTCAGGAGAGGAATGATCCTGATTGGCTGTGCTGCCCATTTAAAAAATGGCACCTGCACCATGAACTGTCATTGGCTCAAACTTGGCAGTAGTTTTAAAATTAATGATGGCAACAGTGAGCCAATCGCGGCTCATTGCATCATCGCCCACCCCCTTGGGCTGCCTAATATTAGCCAGCATGAGACAGGGGACAGGCAGTCCAGTGGCGGAGGAGTAGCTGAGAAGAGCTCCTGAAGAATGAGGATGCCAGAAGAAGCCCTGGGGGAGGTGGTAACCATGTTAAAGAGCTTACAGGTTGCTGCCACCAGGTGAAGGGGTAGGGAAATAAATTATTAAAACATCAGGTGTTGTGGCTTTATTTTAATATTTCCTTTAGAGAGGGACTATAGGTACCAGCGGGCTCTTAATGCCACAGATTTTGAGATTTGTGGTTCTCCAAGTACCAGAATGTGTGGTAGGTCTATAGTGACTTGTGGTTCTCCAAGTACCAGAATGTGGGGTAGGCCTGTAGTCCCACTGTAAAGGACAATATTACTGTTTACACATTCACAAGCTATCAACCCCTGACCCTCCACCCAGGAATGCGAGGGATAGCTTCTGGCTTCAGCACAGTCCCAGTTCCTCCATAATCCTTGTATTGGGCTGACTAGTTAGGAGGGAGAGGTGCTGGTTCATTAAATGTGGGGAACGCCTACATTTGGGAAACTTTGTTTCACATATTTTGTGGACCAGGTCTGGCTAAAAGATCCGGGGACTGGTTATGCTGTGGAGGAGTCCGCATGCATTTGTTTCCTAATTTTTCACTACTGTATTAACAGATTGGCTCATTGTAGTTGTAGAGAACGGTTACTCAAGAGTAGAAGGAGGGTTGTGGGTAGCAGTCAGAGGTGTAGCGTGTAGCCATGATGCCCGGAGCATATGTGTGCTATGCCCCCCCAAGTGTGCATGTGGGGTTAAATGAAAGGGGTGTCTCCCCATGGCTGCCTCCCCATGTATCTCCCCAAGACTGCCTCCCCCTGTATTTCTCCAAGACTGCCTCCCCCCTGTGTCTCCCCAAGACTGCCTCCCCCCCCTCCCCCGTGTATCCTCATGGCTGCCTCCCTCCCTTAATGTGCCCAAGGCTGCCTCCCCCCTTAATGTCCCCAAGACTGCCTCCACCTGTGTATTCCCAAGGCTGCCTCCCCTGTGTATTCCCAAGACTGCCTCCACCTGTGTATTCCCAAGGCTGCCCCCCCGTGTCTCCGCATGTCTGCCCCCTTCCCCACCTTGTCTCCGCATGGCTGCCCCCTTCCCACCCGTGTCTCCGCATGGCTGCCCCCCTGAGTCCCCACATGGCTCCCCCCCCCGTCTCCCCATGGCTGCCACCCCCCACCGTGTCTGGTCTCCGGCCCTACCTGCACCTCCACATGGCTTTCACCCCCCTCTGTGTCTCTCCAGTAGCTACGCTTACCTGACCTGCCCTCTTCCCGGATCACAGTGCAGCCGCCGAGCTTAGTGACATGCGCAGTGTGTAGCTACTGGCCGGCGAGACTGTGGTGCCCTTGCCAGAGACAGGCGGCTGGAGCATGAGCTCCACTGGCGCCGCCCTCGCTACGCCCCTGGTAGCAGTACTGCCCAATATTTACATGTTCTGCAAGTGACTAGTAAAATGACAGTCGACTGAGGTGTATGGACACTTTCAAGATGTGCAGATCAAATCTTTGGGAGGAAAAAATCTGCAGATCACAGAAACAATCTGCAATGTATGGGCAATATTAGATGGATTAGGGAAATAACATATCTAGGGGGAAAAATCACAGGATCTGTGAAACAATAATTTGTGATTGCTGATCCCGGTGCCCCCTAATACTAGCGAGCCGTGCAATGAATAGGGAATATAGCGAGCCTCTGTCCATTCCATCACTTATGGCCACTGTTTTATGAGAGTGTAACAGTTAAGGAGGTGGAAGAATTCATATATCGTGGTGGCAGTCGGGGGTCAGTCTAGTTTCACATCTGTGTATTTTATTTTATTCTTCTATGTGTGTATCTTGATTCATTGTAATATCTAACACCAGTTACAGTACATTAGAATGTAGTTTTCTTTGTAGTCTTTTGTAATTGTTAAAGAGCTCGCTTATTTTTATGCTAGTGTTTTATGTATATATAAATAGTAAATAACACTAGTATGTTTTATTCATATACACATTGGTAAACTGTGCATACTGTATTTCCACATGCAAAAAACACGGCAAATTGTATTCAAGTATTTGTTATGGATGGTTGATGTTCAGAAGGACTCCAGTAAATTGATGGTTTGGGATTATTGATGCAACGGTGAGGCTTGGATTGAGCCACTGCAGTGTTTGTAAATATGTTTTCTCTAACGTCCTAGAGGATGCTGGGACTCCTTAAGGACCATGGGGAATAGACGGGCTCCGCATGAGACATGGGCACTTTAAGAAAGACTGACTCTGGGTGTGCACTGGCTCCTCCCTCTATGCCCCTCCTCCAGACCTCAGTTTGAGACTGTGCCCAGAGGAGATGGGTGCACTGCAGGGAGCTCTCCTGAGTTTCCTGCTAAGAAAGTATATTTGTTAGGTTTTTTATTTTCAGGGAGCACTGCTGGCAACAGACTCCCTGCATCGAGGGACTGAGGAGAGAGAAACAACCCTACTTCTCTGAGTTTCAAGGTCTTGTTTCTTAGGCTACTGGACACCATTAGCTCCAGAGGGAGTCGGAACACAGGTTCGCCCTCGACGTTCGTCCCAGAGCCGCGCCGCCGTCCTCCTCACAGAGCCAGAAGAAAGAAGCCGGGTGAGTATGAGAAGAAAGAAGGCTTCAAAAGGCGGCAGAAGACTTCATTGATCTTCACTGAGGTAACGCACAGCACTGCAGCTGTATGCCATTGCTCCCATACACCTTACAAATGGCAGTCACTGTAAGGGTGCAGGGCGCAGGGGAGGGCGCCCTGGGCAGCAATATAAACCTCTTATTTGGCAAAAGAGAGCATATATACAGCTGGACACTGTATATATGCATGAGCCCCAGCCAATTTTACACTTTTAGCGGGACTGAAGCCCGCCGCCGAGGGGGCGGGGCTTCTCCCTCAGCACTCACCAGCGCCATGTTTTTCTCCACAGCACCGCTGAGAGGAACCTCCCCGGACTCTCCCCTGCTTATACCACAGTAGAAGAGAGGGTTTTAAAGAAGAGGGGGGGCACATAATTCAGCGCAGATAATAATAACAGCGCTACGGGGTAAACATTAAATTGCTGTGTTTTTCCTGGGTCATATTGCGCTGGGGCATGTGCTGGCATACTCTCTCTCTGTCTCTCCAAAGGGCCTTGTGGGGGAACTATCTTCAGAAGAGCATTCCCTGAGTGTGTGGTGTGTCGGTACGTGTGTGTCGACATGTCTGAGGTAAAAGGCTCTCCTAAGGAGGAGATGGAGCAAATGTGTGTGTGTGTGGTGTCTCCGTCGACAACGCCGACGCCTGATTGGATATGTGAAATTAAGGAATCTACCCATGTCTGTCCCTATGTCACAGAGACCTTCAGGGTCTCACAACGCTCACTATCCAAAATAATAGACACTGAAATCGACACGGAGTCTGACTCCAGTGTCGACTACGATAATGCAAAGTACAGCCAAAACTGGCAGAAAAGTATTCAATATATGCTTATTGTAATAAAAGATGTTTTGCATATCACTGATGACTCATCTGTCCCTGACACGAGGGTACACATGTTTAAGGGGAAGAAAGCTGAGGTAAATTTCCCTCCTCTCATGAAGAAAAAGAGCGGGAATCTCCAGACAAGAAGCTGCAGCTTCCCAAAAAGAATTCTCAGGGAGTATCCTTTCCCTAATGGGGCCAGGATACGATGGGAATCTTCCCCTAGGGTGTACAAGGCATTGACACGTTTACCCAAAAAGGTAGCGCTGACTTTACAGCTATCCTCAGGGTTCCTGCAGATAGCATGCAGTAAAAGTACTTTGAAGTCCAATTACACACATTCTGGTACACTACTGAGACCGGCGATTGTGTCGGCATGGGTTTATAGTGCTGTAGCAGCGTAGACAGATACCTTATCAGCGGAGATTGAAACCCTAGATAAGGATACCATGTTATTGTCCCTAGTATATATATATATATATATATATATGTAAAAGATGTTGCCTTTTATATATATATATATATATATATACATATATATATATATATATATATATATATATATATATATAAAAGACATGCCCAAAGAGACGTTAGTCTACTGGGTTCTAGAGTCAACGCTATGTCGATTTCTGCTAGACGTGTCCTGTGGAACATGCAATGGACAGGTGATGCCGACTAAAAGAGGCATATGGAGTTGTTGCCTTACAAGGGTGAGGAATTGTTCGGAGAGGGCCTCTCGGATCTCGTCTCCACGGCTACGGCAGGTAAATCAAATTTTTTGCCATATATTCCCTCACAATCTAAGAAAGCGCCTCATTATCAAATGCAGTCCTTTCGTTCCAGAGAGCACGTGGATCGTCCTTTCTTGCCAGAGGTAAGGGCAGAGGGAAAAAGCTGCACAACACAGCTAGTTCCCAGGAACAGAAGTCCTCCCCAGCCTCTGCTAAATCCACTGCATGACGCTGGGGCTCTCCTGAGGGAGTCAGCTCCTGTGGGGGCACGTCTTCGACTGTTCAGCCACGTCTGGGTCCACTCACAGGTGGATCCATGGGCAATAGAAATTGTTTCCCAGGGTTACAAGCTGGAATTCGAAGAAGTGCCTCCTCGCCGGTTTTTCAAATCGGCCTTACCGAAACAACCTTTGGAAAGGGAAATAGTGTTACATGCGATTCACAAATTGTGTCTGCAACAAGGGGTGGTAGAGGTTCCCCTGCTTCAAAGAGGGCAGGGGTACTACTCAACTCTGTTTGTGGTTCCGAAACCGGACGGTTCGGTCAGACCCATTTTAAATTTAAAATCCCTGAACCTTTACTTTAAACGGTTCAAGTTCAAGATGGAATCACTCAGGGCGGTCATCGCCATCCTAGAAGGGGGAGATTTTTTGGTATCTCTGGACATAAAGGATGCATACCTGCATGTCCCCATATATCCTCCTCATCAGGCGTACCTGAGATTTGCGGTACAGGATTGTCATTACCAATTTAAGACGTTGCCGTTTGGGCTTTCCATGGTCCTGAGAATTTTCACCAAGGTAATGGCGGAAATGATGGTGCTCCTGCGCAAGCAGGGTGTCACAATTATCCAGTACTTGGACGATCTCCTCATAAAAGCGAGATCACGGGAGAAGTTGCTGAGCAGCGTATCACTTTCACTGAATGTGTTACAGCGACACGGCTGGATTCTCAATATTCCAAAGTCGCAGCTGAATCCTACAACTTGTCTGCCCTTCTTGGGCATGATTCTGGACACAGACCAGAAAAGGGTTTTTTCTTCCGAAGGAAAAAGCGCAGGAACTCGAATCATGAACTTGTTGAAACCAAAACAAGTGTCAGTACATCATTGCACTCAAGTTCTGGGAAAGATGGTGGCAACATACGAAGCCATTCTATACGGCAGATTCCATGCAAGGGCCTTCCAATGGGACCTATTGGACAAATGGTCCGGGTCGTATCTGCAATTGCATCAGCGGATCACCCTGTCCCCCAGGGCCAGAGTATCTCTCCTGTGGTGGCTAAACAGAGCTCACCTTCTAGAGGGCCGCAGGTTCGGCATTCAGGACTGGATCCTGGTGACCTCGGATGCGAGCCTCCGAGGTTGGGGAGCGGTCACACAGGTAAGAAATTTCCAAGGACTTTGATCAAGTCAAGAGTCTTGTCTTCACATCAACATCCTGGAACTAAGGGCCATATACAATGCCCTACGTCAAGCGGAGATCTTACTTCGCAATCGACCAGTTCTGATCCAGTCAGACAACATCACCGTAGTAGCTCATGTAAACCGCCAAGGCGGCACAAGGAGCAGAGTGGCAATGGCGGAAGCCACCAGAGTTCTTCGATGGGCGGAGAATCATGTAAGTGCTCTGTCAGCAGTGTTCATTCCGGGAGTGGACAACTGGGAGGCAGACTTCCTCAGCAGACACGATCTGCATCCGGGAGAGTGGGGACTTCATCAGGAAGTCTTTGCGCAGATTGCAAGTCGGTGGGGACTACCCCAAATAGACATGATGGCATCCCGTCTCAACAAAAAGCTACAAAGGTATTGCGCCAGGTCAAGAGACCCTCAGGTGATAGCTGTGGATGCCCTAGTGACACCGTGGGTGTTCCAGTCGGTATATGTGTTTCCTCCTCTTCCTCTCATACCCAAGGTGTTGAGGATAATAAGAAAAAGAGGAGTGAGAACAATTCTCATTGTTCCAGATTGGCCACGAAGGACCTGGTATCCGGATCTGCAAGAAATGCTCACAGAAGATCCGTGGCCTCTTCCTCTAAGGCAGGACCTGTTACAACAAGGTCCCTGTCTGTTCCAAGACTTACCGCGGCTGCGTTTGACGGCATGGCGGTTGAACGCCGGATCCTAGCGGAAAAGGGTATTCCGGATGAGGTCATTCCTACGCTAATAAAGGCTAGGAAGGACGTGACGTCTAAACATTATCACCGAATATGGTGAAAATATGTTTCTTGGTGTGAGGCCAGGAATGCTCTTACGGAAGAATTCCAGCTGGGCCGTTTTCTTCACTTCTTACAAACTGGAGTGAATTTGGGCCCAAAATTAGGCTCCATTAAAAGTTCAGATTTCGGCCTTATCCATTTTCTTTCAAAAGGAATTGGCCTCATTACCTGAAGTACAGACTTTTGTGAAGGGAGTACTGCATATTCAGCCTCCTTTTGTACCTCCGGTGGCGCTTTGGGACCTTAACGTGGTGTTAAGTTTCCTTAAGTCACATTGGTTTGAACCACTAAAGACAGTGGAGTTGAAATATCTCACCTGGAAGGTGGTCATGTTGTTAGCCTTGGCTTCGGCTAGTTTCGGAATTGGCGGCTTTATCACATAAAAGCCCCTATCTGGTTTTCCATATGGATAGAGCGGAATGGCGGACCCGTCCTCAATTCCTGCCTAAGGTGGTCTCATCATTTCATATGAACCAACCTATTGTCGTGCCTGTGGCTACACGTGACTTGGAGGATTCCGAGTCCCTTGATGTGGTCAGGGCTTTGAAAATTTACGTGGCCAGAACGGCTAGGATCAGAAAAACAGAAGCACTGTTTGTCCTGTATGCAGCCAACAAAGTTGGCGGCCCTGCTTCAAAGCAGACTATTGCTCGCTGGATCTGTAACACGATTCAGCAGGCACATTCTATGGCAGGATTGCCGTTACCAAAATCAGTTAAGGCCTATTCCACTATGAAGGTGGGCTCTTCTTGGGCGGCTGCCCGAGGGGTCTATTCACTACAGCTGTGCCGAGCTGCTACTTGGTCGGGGTCAAACACCTTTGCAAAGTTCTATAAGCTTGATACCCTGGCTGAAGAGGACCTCCTGTTTGCTCAATCGGTGCTGCAGAGTCATCCGCACTCTCCCGCCCGTTTGGGAGCTTTGGTATAATCCCCATGGTCCTTACGGAGTCCCAGCATCCTCTAGGACGTTAGAGAAAATAAGATTTTA
Organism: Pseudophryne corroboree; assembly: GCF_028390025.1. Classification (NCBI taxonomy): domain Eukaryota; kingdom Metazoa; phylum Chordata; class Amphibia; order Anura; family Myobatrachidae; genus Pseudophryne; species Pseudophryne corroboree. Next base: position 965,900,755 of record NC_086444.1, read on the forward strand.
AACCTACCAGTAAATCTTTTTCTCGTAGTCCGTAGAGGATGCTGGGCGCCCGTCCCAAGTGCGGACTTCTTCTGCAAGACTTGTATATAGTTATTGCTTACATAAGGGTTATGTTATAGTTTCATCGGTCTTGGACTGATGCTATGTTGTTTTTCATACTGTTAACTGGGTAGTATATCACAAGTTATACGGTGTGATTGGTGTGGCTGGTATGAATCTTGCCCTTGGATTAACAAAAATCCTTTCCTCGTACTGTCCATCTCCTCTGGGCACATTTTCTCTAACTGAGGTCTGGAGGAGGGGCATAGAGGGAGGAGCCAGTGCACACCCAGAGTCAAAGTCTTTCTTAAAGTGCCCATGTCTCCTGCGGAGCCCGTCTATTCCCCATGGTCCTTACGGAGTCCCAGCATCCTCTACGGACTACAAGAAAAAGATTTACCGGTAGGTTTAAAATCTTATTATCTCTAGGGTGTTACTCATCATTATGCATTTCTGGTCATAATATAATATAGATAGCCCAGGAGCATAACTATAACTAGAACAAAGAGGACCTCATAACAACAGTTTGAAGAGACCCTCAGTACCTTTATGTACCTCTATGTGATATATGGGAAAATGTATCATGAGCACTAAGGGGTCTATGTACCAAGCCTTGTTTGGATATGAAGTGGATGGAGATAAAGTACCAGCCAATCAGCTCCTAACTGCTATGTTAAAAGCTGTGTTTGAAAAATGACAGTTAAGAGCTGATTGGCTGGTACTTTGGGCCTAATCCAAAATTCAAAATCCCACATTTTTGGATCCCCTACTGAGATAATGACATATATATTACATATTACGTGCATATATAGATATATTATATAGCTATATGATATAATATGTATATATATATATGTCAGTATCTCAGTAGGGGAACCAAAAATGTGTGATTTTGAATTTTGGATAAGGGGTATTCAACCTGTATACACATAATATATACTATATATGTCATTATCTTAGGAGGGGACCCAAAAATGTGGGCTTTTGAATTTTGGATAAGTGATACTCAACCTGTATTCTCTAAAAAAAAATCTAACTTAAGGCGCCAATAACATAATTCATTTGACTGCAAGCTCATTGGAACAAGGCCGACTTTAACTTCTATGTTTTTGATCCTTTGCATTTATTTCTACACATTTAAAACTGCACACACATGAAATACACAGGGCATCATGGCTGCACTGCTGTCAATTCAGATGAACGTCGCATGCTTGTAATTGTTGCTATGCTTCAGGCATTAGAACTAATTACAGTATATCTATAAATCAGGTGTATTTCATATGTGTCTGGTTTTAAATAACTGAATTCACTGTCATGTTTGTATGGCTTGCTGCAGGTGCCTGGAATCCTCACAAAACTAAAACGTGAAAAAACTGATTACAACGCGTTAAAAAGGAAAAATAATAAAATTATATCAAACCAATTACTCAAGTGTCAATTTAGAACCATTCCAAATAAAACAATGGGGGTCATTCCGAGTTGTTCGCTCGGTAAATTTTTTCGCATCGCAGCGATTTTCTGCTTAGTGCGCATGCGCAATGTCCGCACTGCGACTGCGCCAAGTAAATTTGCTATGCAGTTAGGAATTTTACTCACGGTTTTTTCTTCGTTCTGGTGATCGTAATGTGATTGACAGAAAGTGGGTGTTTCTGGGCGGAAACTGGCCGTTTTATGGGTGTGTGCGAAAAAACGCTACCGTTTCTGGGAAAAACGCGGGAGTGGCTGGAGAAACGGAGGAGTGTCTGGGCGAACGCTGGGTGTGTTTATGACGTCAAACCAGGAACGACAAGCACTGAACTGATCGCAGATGCCGAGTAAGTCTCGAGCTACTCGCTGCACAGAGATGTCTTTTCGCTATATTGCGAATCTTTCGTTCGCAAATTTAAGAAGCTAAGATTCACTCCCAGTAGGCGGCGGCTTAGCGTGTGTAAAGCTGCTAAAAGCAGCTTGCGAGCGAACAACTCGGAATGAGGGCCAATGTATGTTTCTTCTATTTGGAGAATACTAAGCTTGGGTTTATATTTTCAATATGTGAATGTGTATTATTGCCATGGAACAGCAGCTAACTTGCCGTATGTAGCAAGCTCAGTTTTGTACTATTCCATGACGTAGATACTCATTACTTAATAGTACAAAAGACATGGTACAATAGCACAAAAATACTTTAACCCATAACAATCAGCCAGATAGTAGCTTTGATAAATCTAGAACAAATTATACCAGTGAATGTTATCAAGTAAAGATGAAATAAAATGAAGTAATGTTATCTCTTTTCTGTAATTACATTTTGTACCCAGTTTTAAATAAGATTTTTCTAGTTCTCCCTAAAGTATAATGCAGTAATATTTTATAAATGTAATTTGTGTTATCATTATAGATATAGCAATACAGCTGTATTCTCTAATAGTGTATTCCCAGAGGATAGCATGTGTAAATTGGCAAATACCTAACAGAACTCTGGGAATGTCAGGAACTAGTCAGTTTATTAAATACAATTAGTGTCTAAAGCTTTTGTCGAACTCTTTCTGTCTGCTCAATTATACTTAACATATACAAGTTTTCTCAAGCCACAAAAGAATTCCTAATTTTCAGAAAAATCTTCAACTAATCCTAAGGTTAATTATTTTCAATTTTATGTATATAACACTAAACAAAGTGAGCAGGTCATTCCCCAGTGTGGAAGGTAATCTCTGATAAACCATTCTAAATGATGCCTGTGTCTGTTTTGGTTGAATAATGATAACAATATGAGTTATGGAGTCACAGTGCTGTAAGTGAATGCTGAAGTAAGCATAACAGCAACTGATGCTGGTCTGCAAAGATGAGGGTAGAAAACTCAGGAGAAACACTTAGGGCCTGCTGCAGAGTAGGACATAAACCAGATTGTGGGAGTTGAGAGTTGGTCGCAGATTTCGCTATTTTAAAAAAATCTGCAACCACTAAAATCACATGCTGGGGGCCGCCCAGTACAGGATAAGATGGCCCAGCATGTGTTGTGGTGCTCCGTTATGTGATCGCATCGCAAAAACCTCAAATAGACGTTAACCTCTGCCTACGCAGCACGGCTGCATATACAAGGGTACCACCGCTATGTTCTCTACTGCAGAAAATGCATGCAACGTCCTCAGCTGGCCCCAAAAATGGCCATAACACGCCCGTGTTTCCCACAGCGCTCCCTCCCAGCGCCGCGTTGCTGCCCCCAGATGCCCATTGCCTGTCTGTTATGATGCAAATGCATCCTTCAGGGATGCAATCACATCATGATAGCCTGTGCATTCGTACTGCAGCCGCAGTGCATGTGTAGATGGCTGAAAATCGTACGTTCGCGATGTTTGGCTGTCTGCAATAGGGTCTGAATAAAGCCCTGTATACTGTAGATGTCCACAGAAATAGAATTTTAGACATATTTGCTTTCTCCCAGTCCCTATATGCATTCTTTATTTGATACTTATCATTATATACCCCTGTTTAACTCATAACCTGTATAGACTGTAGTTTCATCAACATGCCCTCATTTATCTTTGCCTATCAGAGAATGGGCTATGAAGTAAAGTATCCTTATAGTGGAAGCACGCACTCTGATTCTGGACCCCTTCACCACCAGTGGTGGCTGCTGCCCCTGGGCTGCAGCGCCTTTCAAGCAGTGCAGGGGGGAGCTGGCCAGGACATTGAGAAGTTCGATATACTTCTTGGAAAGTAGCCACTAACCTCTATTGCACACTGTAACTGAAGCCGCTGCGGCCGCTGTAATAAATCCTTTACCTACGTACTCTATCCCCAGTTAGCGTACACAGTCCCGTACTGTGCACGCACTTTGCGTACACACGCCGGAATAGCCGTGCAGCTTACACTCAGTGCATACACACAGACCGACATGCTGAGAGCACAAGGCAGCTCTAGGTGTGGCAATTACACTATACAAACGCTCAACAGAAACTGAATGCGACACCAGTATTTGATTGTATGTTGTGGTCCAAAGCAGCAACAAGTAATAATATATTTGTAAAAGGGGATTACAATAAGTTAAAATATAAATGGTACAACACAATACAATTCAATCACAGAGAGAGAGTCACACCCAATGATACGTACGTTTGTTCGCCTGCACAACCCGGATCCGGTCCCCAGCCGTCTGGCAAGATGACCTATGAGTCTTTAAAAAGCAGAGAGCGAGTGACCGGCCCAGGTGCAAGGTTTATATACCCTTGCCCAAAATACAAGACAATGGGGTTGTATGCTCTCCACCGATTGGTTGGAAGGATGGTCGTTTACAGTACAGGAGAGGTCATTGGTCGGTTTGAAGAGATGGGCGATGCCTTGATCCAGGGGTGTGTACTGCTGGTCAGCTCTGGATTCCCACCGCATACCAAGTACATAATAAACACAAATATACCTTTAATCTGCCTTTGCGAATAACTATTCGCAACGACATGCGATCTTCTCCAAACCAACACCGGATTATTACTCATAATTATCCGAACACGTAGATACCATGCATGATGCTCTGATCAGTTACTGTCCCCTCGCATACTGTAAAGGTGTATAATTCCCTTGTTGTGCCTTGCAAACAAGTAAAAGTTGCATGAGGGGAAAGGGGAGACTATGTGCAATGTGTGCACCAAGTTTGGGAAACATGCAATGTGTGACAGATATTTCCATGTTCATTAGGTTACTTTATGTTATCTCCAGGCAACATGATCCTACACATGAAATGACCAACCATTCTCAAGATACACACACACAAAAAAAAAAATATATATATATATATAATTCCAAGAGTTTTTACTATAAATGTTATACCTCTGATCTATAAATGTAAGCTGTCAGCTGTTAATGATTTGTATTAGCAAGGCTTGTGTTCTTTGTATAGTATATTTGTCTCCTATTGTCCTGGTTTCTATTAAACAATGACAGTCTGGTTTTGGTTGTCTTCAGTATACACTCTGAAACAATAAGGGTAACTAGAGATATTTACTTTCCTCACAGATCAGGGGGCCTGTTTCATGATCACAAACCTTTGCGTAAACAAGACATGTCTTGATATATTCAAGACATTGTTTTAGAAGAACGTCTATGTGTGGTTTGATTAGCTTGTGTGTAAACAGTAACTTGCCTTTGAAGATCATACAGTCTGTACAAATTCTGTACTATAAGGATTGAATACGCAGGGCTTCACGAGCCAATGTATGCAGCTTCCAGGTAATACGCAACCGCACAGAAACCACTCTGAATGGTGTCTGTATGTGTAGTGCGGGTTTGTAATATTTTCCGACTTCGACTTCGACAGTCCACCCTTTGGCAGTCAACAATGACTGCCATAATTAATATGCATAAAATATTTACATAATAATACATAGATACAATGTTAGAGTATGCAGTGAGAGAAAAAGTCATAGGTGAGAAAATGTGTGGCCTATTGTGATAGGAAAAAGCGTGTATGTATGAGTAAATGCTTGAGGGGAATGTATCATCGTGCAGTGTAAGCTTCTAGGTTTTGCAAAGTATTCATTATATTCCTTCTCATCCCGTATTAAGGGTCTGTACATGGTCCAACAAACTCCACCGAGCTATATGATAAATGGGAAGCACATTTATCTGATGATGCATCGTGGGGATCCATATGTGTGAGCAATTATGTGTCCCTATTATCTATTGACTATGTGTGTTTCACTAACCTAGCCCTACAGAGATGAATAGAAGACATGTAACGGTACATAAAAAAATGACATTTTTTTGTGATTGATGAGTTGGGTTCCGGTTTGTGGATTTCCTTTTTCTGATGCTAGCCTTGGTGAAAGTGATACGCTGATCCTGGGGTCCTACCAACCCGTACTCTCCATCAGAACTCACTCCAGATCCTTGCTCGACGTCTCGGGGGCCCTCACAAAAAAAAATTGTCCTGCACAAAAACAAAACCACCAGAAAAACCCGGAATACAGTCTCTTGGGATGGATCCATTTAGTTAGGGACAAAAATAGGAAGATGAGGGGGAAAAACAAAAAAACAAAGAGAAAGTAGTGGGGAGGTGAAAAAAGAAAAACTGGTGCGACAACCTTCCTTGATCTTTGTTAACCGTCTCTGGCTGCACCAACCGTCTTTGCTCTTTCCGCTCCCTACGCTCGGGTGCCGCTCATCAGTCTTGCCTTTTTAGTTCTCCCGGAATAGCTGCTCCAGCGATACAAGGTTCTCTTCACCTTTCTCCTTATCGCGAGCTGTCTCCGAGTCTGCAACTTTCTTGTAATGGGACAGGTGGACCCAAGTCTCTCTTTCGCCGACCTTTAGTGCTGTTGTACTGGTCAATAAAACTTGGTACGGTCCTTCCCACCTGTCAATGAGGCAACCTGAGCGTAGAAAATTTAGAATCATCACATAATCCCTAGGTTCAATGTCATGACAATTACTGTTTGGTAGGTCAGGAATCACCAGCTTTAGATTTCTTTGTTGATTTCTAAGCTGCTGGCTCATCCTAACCAAATATCGCACAGTCACTTCATTATTACATTTCAAATCATCCTGGGGGTCAATCATTACGTGAGGTTGTCGCCCAAAAAGAACTTCAAAGGGTGATAGGTTAAGTGGTGACCTGGGAGTGGTTCTGATGCTGTACAACACTAGTGGCAATGCATCTGGCCACAACAATCCAGTTTCAACCATCACTTTGCTAAGCTTGTTCTTAATAGTGCTATTCATTCTCTCCACCTTTGCGCTTGTCTGTGGCTGGTACGGAGTATGTAGCTTGCTATTAATACCCATCAGTTTGCACATGACCTGAAAGACTTCACCTGTAAAATGGGTACCCATATCACTTTCAATTATTCTAGGGATACCATATCTACGCACAAATTCCTGCACAATTTTCTTTGCAGTGAACGTAGCAGTATTTGTGGCAGCGGGGAATGCTTCTTCCCAATTTGAAAAGACATCTGTACACACTAGGACATATTTCAGATTCCTACAGGGTGGTAACTGTATGAAGTCTATTTGTATTACCTGGAAGGGTCCGTCCGTAGGAGGGATATGGGATGGTTCCGTCGGTATTGTCTTCCCAACATTCTTTCTCATGCAGGTAATACATGCCATTGCCCTCCTATCTGCATGAGATGAGAACCCTGGTGCACTCCAGTATGCCCTGACCAGTTTGCACATACCTTCCTTGCCCAAGTGGGTCAGGCCGTGAGCTGCTTCCGCTAGGGCTGGAAGATATGCCTTGGGGGCCACTGGCTTACCGTGCCCATCTGTCCAGAGGCCCGAAGACTCTCTTCCATATCCCTTCGCCTTCCAGACGGACTTCTCCTGCAGGGAACACAAATCTTGCATTTCAATGAGTTGTTGTGTGCTTATTGTGTTAAATGTCATCAGTGGTGTGATGTTGGTTAGTGTGGCTGAACTTGCTGCTGCCTTGGCAGCTTCGTCTGCCCGGCTGTTACCAAGTGACACTGGGTCTTGACTGTAAGTGTGGGCTTTGCACTTGATAACAGCCACTCTGTCGGGGTCTTGTATTGCTGATAGCAATCTTTTGATGTGGGTCGCATGCGCCACGGGTGTGCCAGCTGCTGTCATGAAATTTCTGAGGCGCCATAGGGCCCCGAAATCATGTACCACTCCAAAGGCATACCTAGAATCTGTGTATATATTAGCTGACTTACCCTTGGCCAATTCACACGCTCTGGTTAGGGCGACCAGCTCAGCAACTTGTGCTGAGTGCGGTGGGCCCAGGGGCTTAGCTTCTATGATACCTCTGTCATCTACGACTGCGTATCCAGTACACAGGTCTCCCGAGTCCGTCTGTCTGTGGCAACTACCGTCAGTGTAAAAAGTAAAATCTACGTTTTCCAGTGAGTTGTCACTAATGTCAGATCTCGCAGTGAAAGTCTGGTTCAGATATTCCATACAATCATGCGTATCAGTGTCTGCACTAAATCCTCCTTCACCATCATTCTCATCCTCCACCCTTTGTGCCTGTCCAGGCACACTTGGCAGATAAGTTGCAGGATTTAGTGAGCTGCATCTCTCTATGGTGATGTTTACAGGGGCAATTAGTGATAATTCCCACCTTGTAAACCGCGCAGATGATACATGTCTGGTTTGGGCAGAGTTCAGTAAGGCTGAAACTGCATGAGGTGTATGGACGGTCAGGTTGTGTCCTAACACTACGTCTTCGCTCTTACTCACTAGCAAAGCTATCGCTGCAACACTTCGCAAGCATGTGGGGAGAAACCGTGCTACAGTGTCCAACTGTGCACTGTAGTATGCTACTGGTCTGCTGGCATCACCATGTTTCTGTGTTAAAAAATCTGCCGCACAACCAGCACTCTCTGTACCGTACAATTCAAAGGGTTTCCCATAATCTGGCATACCTAATGCAGGTGCCTGTGATAGGCACTGTTTGAGTCTCTCAAATGCCAGTTTGGACTCATCTGTGTGCGAAATTCGATATGGTTTGTTTGAAGAGACCATCTCTTGCAAAGGTAAAGCCAGTATGGAGAACAATGGGATCCAGTTTCGGCAGTACCCACACATTCCTAGGAAAGTGCGGATCTGTTGCTGGGTTTGTGGCAGAGTCATGTTGCGAATCGCTTCTATCCTATCAGCAGTGAGGTGTCGTTGTCCTTGTGTCAAGCAATGCCCCAAATACCTCACCCTTTTACTGCACAACTGTAATTTATCCTTTGAAACCTTGTGTCCTGTCTGGGAGAGGTGAAGCAGCAGCTGCTTCGTATCTGCCAAGGACGTTTCAAATGAGTCAGAGCACAACAATAAGTCATCAACATACTGTATTAGCACTGAGCCATTTTCAGGTTGAAAGGATTGCAAACAGTCATGCAGTGCTTGGGAGTAGATACTTGGGCTGTCAATGAAGCCTTGGGGAAGAAGAGTTCAGGTGTACTGTACTCCCCTGTAAGAGAAGGCGAAAAGGTACTGACTGTCGGGGTGGAGAGGGACAGAAAAGAAGGCAGACCAGAGATCAATGACAGTGAAGTATGAAGAGGTTGCGGGGATCTGCATCAAGATGACAGCTGGATTGGGCACTACGGGGAATTGACTCTCAACTATTTTGTTCACCCCTCTTAAATCCTGCACTAGCCGGTAACCCCTCCCCCCCACTCTTTTTCACATTGAAGATGGGACTATTGGCAGTGCTGGACGTCCTGACTAGGATGCCCTGTTGTAGCAAGCGCTCTATGACAGGGTACACTCCTAATTCCACCTCTGGCTTCAGAGGATACTGAGGGATTTTTGGAGCTATCCTACAAGTAAGCATCTTTTACTTGTACTACTACTGGGGCTACATTCGCCATCAATCCAGTGTCTTGTCCATCTTTGGTCCAAAGGGAACCCGGTATACGTGAGATCATTTCCTCTACCTTTGATGGACACTTGTCTATAACAGCAGAATGCGACATTAGCCTTTGAGGGGTGTCTAATATATCTTGCACTTCTTGAACGTGATTCTCAGGTATATCTAAGAAGACACCCTCAGGAGTACAATATATGACACACTGCATTTTACACAATAAATCTCTTCCAAGCAGGTTAGTCGGAGCCGATGCAGCTAGCAGAAAAGAGTGTTTGGTCTGCAGGGGCCCTATCGTAATCTCTGCCGGTCTACTCAAAGGGTAGTGTTGCACCGTTCCTGTTACTCCCATTGCCGAAATTGTTTTGCCCGTGGTCAGTAAATTGGTTGGAGCTTTGAGTACAGATCTGGCCGCCCCTGTATCTACAAGAAATGGTTGTAGTGTTCCTGCTACTTTGACCAAGACCTCAGGTTCATTCCCAGGGCCAGCGATCAGCTTCACAGGCTGCAGACTACAGATGTGGCCTAACCTCTATTGGGGCCGTGGACCCACCCTTTGGGCGTTGGTGGCTATGATATGTGAGGGGGATAACGGTAAGTCTTCGGGGGCTCGCCAGTCCTCCCGTGGTGGGTACCTCCTTGTTTCCCCTCTATGCAGCTCGTACTCTCTCCTGTATGATCCCTGATCTCCTCTATGTGTATAATTACTTTGCTCATGTTCTTGTCTAGGGGGTCTGAATTTTTGTGTGCTGTTACAATTTCTGGCATAATGCCCTTCCCTTTTACACAGATAACAAACTCTTGGCTTTTTCCATGTGTCAGGGGCCTGGGGTTTTGGTCGAGTTGGTGCTCCTTCCAGTGCTTGGATGCTCATCACCATCAACCGCTCCCCTCGTGCCTCCCTGGTTTTCTGGATATTACGGTCGTGCTCCAGTGCTGATTCCCTAAGTGCAGTCACCGTAATACCCCTCCAGTTTGGCATAGACGTTTGCACCCTGGTTTTCAGTGCCTCCTTCAATCCCTCCATTAATACAGAGACAGCTACTTCCCCGTGGTTGACATTGTCTCTAATATCCTCAACCCCAGTGAATTTAGCCATTTCCATCAAAGCTCTGTGGAAATATTCGGATGCCCGTTCATTCTCTTTCTGTCTTATGGAAAAAATCTTATTCCATCTAACTACGGCTGGGAAATACAAACCTAGTTGTATATTGATTTGCCTAACATTCTCCTGATTGTAAGCATCAGTAAGTGGCACTTCTGCATCTAGGTTGCAGTCTGTAATAAATTTTGGGATGTCAATGTTAGAGGGGAGACTCGCCGCAACACCATCCGCCAATCTTTGTTTGTGGGTTCTTGGGAAAGTCCTAAATCTCTTATATATTTCTGGCATCCGACTAAATCTTTTCTGGGGACAGGGAATTCTGCCATAATTGACCTCAGCTCCATATGGGACCAGGGACAGTACATTGCAATGTTCCTGATTGGGGTCACCCCCTGAGTGTCAGTTCTCCTGTTAGGGACTGCAATCACCCTAACTGGATGCAACTCAACCACATCTTTCTTGTTTGTCTCTACAATATGGGGAGTCACTGTTTCTGCATAATGGACGGTACCGTACTTACCAGTCGCCGCGATCTCATCTGCCCCTTCACTGGCTGATGCGGCCACTGCCCTTGGTGGTTGGGCAATGCCCACCCTTGTGTCGTGTATGGTGGCAGCCAGGGCAAGGGCTGAGATCATGCTAGGCTCATCCTCTACGTTGCTGTAATCTTGGGGAGAAGGTAAAACAGGGTACAAGGTACAAGCGTTAGTTTTAATACATTCGCTGCGCATTTCCCTGACCTCTACCTTTGTATCATTGGTGGTGACACTCTTCTCTCCATCAACATATGGTGGTGGTGGTGCTGTCGCATTCACGCTTCTGCCTGGTTTGGAACTTGCTGTGCGAGCAAGCTTCCTTTGCACATCCCCCTCTTGTTGCCACAAGTTTAAACAATCTGCATGCCTTACCCTTTGCTTTCTGGATTTGAGCAGGCATATTCTAATCCTTACATTGTGTAGTACCTCTGGATCAAAACTACCTATCCCAGGAAATGATGCTTTATCCCCCACAGTCATTCGTGTCCATTCATCACAAAAAGTCTCAGTGTGGGGACCATACTTCCCCCACATTACCAACCGAGCTGACCCCCTGGGTCTCAATTCTGCTGTCTGAACCCTGACTGAGGAACGTCCCTGTGTTGTGCACTTAGCTCCCATTGTGGACCTTTTTAACACGGGAAAACTTCCTAAAATGCTCCAAACACAGTAGTCTAACGGTGGAAGTCCTCAAAGTTCTTCCACTAACTTCTTCTGCTCCGAGTACCACGGATCCACCCTATTTAGCAGACACGCGTAGCCAGTGCAGGCCCTACTTCGGCCTATATCCCCTGGGCCTTTAGGAGTAACTTACCGTACCCAGTGAATATCTGCCTAAAAGACAATTTTTACACAAATCACGCTTGCATGTGCTTTACACAACGAATATGATGACGAGATTTACGCACAAATATGCAAAACTTCGTATCATGTTGCGCCACGTATTGCTCACACAACCATGCGGTCCAATCGTACCGCTTATAGACACTTGCTATCTATAAGTTGTAGGATCACTGGAGTCTTCACACTGTGCTCCAAAACAGCCGGAGTGTAATACCAAGAAAAAAAACCTTTAAAACAACAACTTCACAAAGCTTTATCACACTCCGCTGCACGTGTTCACCTAGACCGTGCTCACCAAGTTCACCGAGTTTCACCGAGTTCACCGAGTTCACCAAGTTCACCAAGCGGGGTTCAATACATTCACACCTTTTTCAGCCCACACTAACACTCTATAGTTTTCTGATCAGAATAAATCCTTTCCTGTTAACTGATAGCTTTCCCCAGAGGTAACACACTTTATCAATGTTATTCTAATCTGCGTTTGAAACCGAATAGTTATGTGCTATTTGTAGATAAACATCTACTACTCCGCTTTAAATTGAACTATTGTGTGGTTTGTCCTTGGCGTTAGCGATCTTACGCAACTTGCGTAATTATGCAACCGCGCGTGCCTTTTCACACTTGTGCGCGCTCACGTACTTTGTCCGGGCCATGTGTACAAAAGTGCGCCCGCACTAAAACAAATCACACAGTATAAATGTGAGCGATATAAACTATTGTCGCTCACGAACACACCCCACAATTGCTCTGTTTAACCTAAAAGACTAGGCCAGAGCTGCGTTTTGTGTTCTTACAACTATATCATTAACACAGTTACTTCAAATGTATATAGCAACACAGATGTATCCGGTTTCACACAAACCTATAAATGACCGTTATAACCTATAGCAACAATATGTGGGATGGATGCAAAGTATGGGTACGCTGTGTGAGCCTTTATGCAAGGTTACATGTGCAAAAGAAAAAAAACAAAAAAACTTTTAAATGGCTTTTTTTCCCTTTGTCCTTGCGGTTCACGCCAGCATCCCTAACCAATGCAGTACAGGCGCGGTTCAGCAGCACAAGATAGCTCATCACAATATAATAATGCTAATCCACCCTTTGCTGCTGGCAAGCGCCTGCAATGTTGTGCAAAAGCCGGGTATGAGACGAGCCGGACGATGCCCTCAACTGAGAAGTTCGATATACTTCTTGGAAAGTAGCTACTAACCCCTATTGCACACTGTAACTGAAGCCGCTGCGGCCGCTGTAATAAATCCTTTACCTACGCACTCTGTCCCCAGTTAGCGTACACAGTCCCGTACTGTGCACGCACTTTGCGTACACACGCCGGAATAGCCGTGCAGCTTACACTCAGTGCATACACACAGACCGACACGCTGAGAGCACGAGGCAGCTCTAGGTGTGGCAATTACACTATACAAACGCTCAACAGAAACTGAATGCGACACCAGTATTTGATTGTATGTTGTGGTCCAAAGCAGCAACAAGTAATAATATATTTGTAAAAGGGGATTACAATAAGTTAAAATATAAATGGTACAACACAATACAATTCAATCACAGAGAGAGAGTCACACCCAATGATACGTACGTTTGTTCGCCTGCGCAACCTGGATCCGGTCCCCAGCCGTCTGGCAAGACGACCTATGAGTCTTTAAAAAGCAGAGAGCGAGTGACCGGCCCAGGTGCAAGGTTTATATACCCTTGCCCAAAATACAATACAATGGGGTTGTATGCTCTCCACCGATTGGTTGGAGGGATGGTCGTTTACAGTACAGGAGAGGTCATTGGTCGGTTTGAAGAGATAGGCGATGCCTTGATCCAGGGGTGTGTACTGCTGGTCAGCTCTGGATTCCCACCGCATACCAAGTACATAATAAACACAAATATACCTTTAATCTGCCTTTGCGAATAACTATTCGCAACGACATGCGATCTTCTCCAAACCAACACCGGATTATTACTCATAATTATCCGAACACGTAGATACCATGCATGATGCTCTGATCAGTTACTGTCCCCTCGCATACTGTAAAGGTGTATAATTCCCTTGTTGTGCCTTGCAAATAAGTAAAAGTTGCATGAGGGGAAAGGGGAGACTATGTGCAATGTGTGCACCAAGTTTAGGAAACATACAATGTGTGACAGATATTTCCATGTTCATTAGGTTACTTTATGTTATCTCCAGGCAACATGATCCTACACATGAAATGACCAACCATTCTCAAGATACACACAAATATATATATATATATATATATATATATATATATTTATATATATATATATATATATATATATAATTCCAAGAGTTTTGACTATAAATGTAATACCTCTGATCTATAAATGTAAGCTGTCAGCTGTTAGTGATTTGTATCAGCATGGCTTGTGTTCTTTGTATAGTATATTTGTCTCCTATTGTCCTGGTTTCTATTAAACAATGACAGTCTGGTTTTGGTTGTCTTCAGTAAACACTCTGAAACAATAAGAGTAACTAGAGATATTTACTTTCCTCACAGATCAGGGGGCCTGTTTCATGATCACAAACCTTTGCGTAAACAAGACATGTCTTGATATATTCAAGACATTGTTTTAGAAGAACGTGTATGTGTGGTTTGATTAGCTTGTGTGTAAACAGTAACTTGCATTTGAAGATTACACAGTCTGTACAAATTCTGTACTATAAGGATTGAATACGCAGGGCTTCACGAGCCAATGTATGCAGCGTCCGGGTGTGCGCACGCCCGGCTAATACGCAACTGCACAGAAGCCACTCTGAATGGTGTCTGTATGTGTAGTGCGGGTTTCTAATATTTTCAGACTTCGACAACATATAAACATACATGTGTAGTTTTTTTGTAACATTTGTCCTGGCTTCCTTCCCTGAGGATCCGCCGCCTCCGTAGCATGGAACACAGTGCTCAGGCTGTCAATCACCATTTAGCCCGCCACCCGGACTCCCATTGACAGGAATCCGGGGGCGGGCTAAATGGTGATTGACAGTCTGAGCACTGTGTTCCATGCTGCGGTGGTGGATCCCCGGGGAAGGAAGCCAGGACATATGCTACATACAACTACAAATGTATGTTCATATTTCCTGCCCAGCTCCCCCCTGCACTGTTTAGACGGAGCAGCAGCCACCACTGTTCACCACTGTTTTATTTTGTTTGGATGACCACAAAACGGTAACTTTTTACAGAGTAGAATGTTCATCGTCCTGTCACTCATTAACAGAGTCCTACTACCCAGTCACCGGCCACTATCTGGCATCGGCCATACTGACAAATGGCATGCAGCAGCCTAAAATACCACAGATTCCTACCCCCAGATCCACACTCCTTCCTTGTCTTTAAAAAAGTGGCTTTCACAGCTGTTCTGATTTGGCCAACCAGGCTGCCAACTTGCAGGGAGACACAGCATTTTCAACAATTAGGTAAAACACACATTTTATCTTTCAAATGGCTAACTTCCCTAGGCTTGCAGTATAAACACCACTGGCTCCTTTTACAGCACACTGCCCCTTTTCCCACACCTGTTATAACTCAGCTCCACTTTGGTTGCAAGGGGAGATGCCATTGGAATGCTTACAACTCTCCATCGCTTGTACTTGTAAATAATCGGCTCTACTGAAAACTCAGTATAAAAACTAGAGAGATACTATTAGCAAACATGCCAAGAGTGCACTTAGCAGGGGGACGAGAGGTTCAGATGCTCCTTCCATAGACAACTCATAACTTTCCTACAGTATGCCACAAGAACAAAATACCAAGGATGCTCCTCACTGGACTTAGGAGAGGTCTCCAGATGCCTCACCACAAAACTTTGTTCTATCTCATTCTGCTGTCATTGTAGAGGCAGCTTCTGCAGTGCTCCTCTCTGTAACAGTATTCTTTGGCCTTTCCAGAAACTTAGTGATGTGTGTAACAATAGTGCAAAAGTTAGTTCCGAGAATAACAGAGCATACATATTGAGGCATGATGACACAATAAATAGTATTGCAGTCTCACAGCACTGGAGTCTTATAGCTTCTATTCAAACCAAGGTGCTATCTGTGTGGATATTGTATGTCCCCCCTCTATTCGGGTGTGTTTCCACTGGGAGCTTACATTTCCTCTTGCAGCATATAAATATACTCATAGGTTGATTGGATTGGCTAAATTGGTCCAGTGTGTTTATATGTCTATGACAGGCCTGGCCAACCTGTGGCTCTTCAGATGTTGTGAATCTATACATTCCAGCATGCCCTGCCACAGTTTTAGCATTCCCTAATAGCAAAACTGTGACATGGCATGATGGTACTTGTAGTTTTACAACAGCTGGAGAGCCACAGGTTGGCCAGGCCTGGTCTATGGTAAGGAAGATCTAGTGGGAAAGCTCCCTTGGAACAGTAACTAATGTGAATGAAAGTACTGTGTCAAATTTTGTCTGTAAATATTATAACTAAGTGAAAAAGTTATTGGCCTTGTGCTACGATAATCGTTACTATATTTAATGACAATTTTTCCGCTCTATTATATTATCAGCCAAAGACTACAAAAATATGTTAAGATAAAGCAGCTAAAATAATTGTTAATTGTAGGTGTTTCTTTTAAAGTTCTACACTCAAAAGATTAAACTATCCTTTAAGATATTTAAAATATATTGCAACTCTTAAGTTCAATTTATACGAGAAAACATTTCAAAGCACCAATCATATAGAATCATATAGTATAACTTAATGACTTTGGATTTGCTTTTACTGAAAATATAATCAGGCCCAATTCATACAGAAGACGAAGGAAATACCACCATTACTTTATTAAAACTTCAGGATTAGTGATTATAATGAAAGTACATTAAATGCATTGTATTCTCTACTTAGGGCTCCCCTAAAGCATCTATCCTTCCTTGTGACATCATATGATCACATGACTTATTTTGACAAGAGGCAATTGTGTACTATAAATGATTGATACATAGAGGTAAATTTACTAAGATCCCGATTTCATTCGAGTTTTTTTTTTTTTCAAAGTGTCATCTCGGGAATTTACTAAACACAAATCTCGGTAGTGTTGGGGCTATTCGTATTGAGATACACTGCTGACCACACAAATACAAATGAACAGACCATTGGTAAAACACGGCTGTTATTTTATATAACTCGGTAATTTAATAAGAATTTGTATTCTCAATCACTGCCAACAATAGCCAAACACTGCCGGAAAAGCATAGAATTCATAAAAATATGGGGCTTTCAAATAGACCTGCTTTTTGCTGGCGTGTTTGGATAGTCATGCACGGATCTGTGAGATCTGTGCATACTTATCAGTGTAAAATGGTCTGAAAGAGTTTAAAATCATTAAAAAAAATTGCGTGGGATTCCCCCTCCTAAGCATAACCAGCCTCCGGCTCATTGAGTCAGTACTGGTTGTTTAAATACAGGGGAAAAAATGCATAGGGTTCCCCTGTATTTAGTCAACCAGAACCGAGCTCTTTGTCTGGCCCTGGTTTAAAAAATCGGGGGGACAAAAGATGTAGGGGGTCCCCTGTATTTTTAAACCAGCACCGGGCTCCACTAGCCAGAGAGATAATGCCACAGCCGGGGGACACTTTAATACTGGTCCCTGTGGCCATGGCATTACACCCCCAACTAGTCACCCCGAGGCTGTCCCCCCATCCCACAAGAGTGACCCCAATTAACCTCACGGTTAGCCGCAGAGTGCAAAATTCCCATCATAGGTTATAATGGAGCTGCGCTAAGCTCCATACTAGCCAGTGCGCTCTGCTTGATTCATAGGCCAGGAGTGCAAG
Organism: Pseudophryne corroboree; assembly: GCF_028390025.1. Taxonomy (NCBI): domain Eukaryota; kingdom Metazoa; phylum Chordata; class Amphibia; order Anura; family Myobatrachidae; genus Pseudophryne; species Pseudophryne corroboree. The sequence goes on from NC_086444.1 coordinate 965,918,366, forward strand.
GCCAATCAGGAGAGTGCTATGACGTGGCGCTCCCTGATTGGCTGCTGGGACCTCTAATGACAGGAGTCACGGGAGGTCCCGGCATTCTGGGAAAGGGGTTCCATGTGTAAACATGGAACCCCTTTAGTTCATTTGAACCAGGATTTTTGCGGGATTTTTTTTTAAACCCATGGATTACTACTGGAACGAAGAGGACCGAGCTTCACTTAATAATACGGGAGTATTATTTTTTTTCACAGGTACCCCTATAGGATTCTACTGGACAAGGGGACATGAGTGGCCGGCGTGGGATATAGGTAAGTATGTATAAGTGTGTAAGTGTGCATGTATGTTTATTAACGTTTTACTTTCACGGTGTGTGTATTGTTTTCATTTGGGTATTTCTTTTGTTGTAGAACTACAGGTACCAGTGGACCCGTTATTTCCTCGCCTGCTGGTACTTGTGGTTCTCCAAGTACCAGCAAGTGGGGAGGCTTGCTGGGACTTGTAGTTCCACAACACATTACAATATTCTTTTTTTACACTTTGAAAGGCTATCAGCCCCCCATCCACCGCCCAGGGATGGGGGGAATGCCTCTGGCTTCACCCCTGGCCCTTGGGTGCTTGGGGGGTGACCCCTTGATTTAAGAGGTCCACACACCACCAGGGAACCCCGGCCAGGGGAGACTAGTTGGGGGTGTAATGCCATGGCCGCAGGGACCAGCATAAAAGTGTCCCCCGGCTGTGGCATTATCTCTCTGGCTAGTGGAGCCTGGTGCTGGTTTTAAAAATATGGGGGACCCCCTACATCTTTTGTCCCCTGTATTTTTGGAACCAGAGCTGAACAAAGAGCCCAGTGCTGGTTGTCTAAATACGGGGGAACTCTATGCAATTTTCCCCCTGTATTTAAACAACCAGGATCGGCTCAAAGAGCCCGAGGCTGGTTATGCTTAGGAGGGGGGAACCCACGCAATTTAAAAAAAAATATTTATATACTGTATACAATGAAGCCCTGCACTGATCTCACTGATCAGACTGGACTTTACTGTTTTAAGTCCGGCAGTATTTTACTGTTCTCTCCCGTAAAACACTGTCGGAAATACGAAGTTGCATTCATACACTGCCGATGTCACCCGAGATTAATCTCGGCTGAAATCGTCAAAAATACGAATCTTAGTAAATACTCCCCATAGAGCAGGGGTAGGGAACCTCCGGCCCGTGGGCCGTATAAGGCCTGCAAAGCCGTTTGTTCCAGCCCACCCGCTTGTGTCAGCGAGACACGCCCCCGCTCAGTCCGGCGGCAACATGTCTCAGCTGTCAGGGCAGGGAGGAGAGCGCAGCTACATGTCCAGCGGCTGCGGCGGGTAGGCTCTCAAACCAGCCGCCGGTTCTTGAGCCATTCATAGCTTGCAGACCGGTAGCCAATCAGGAGCTGCCGCTGCCGGTCTGTGAGCTCTGATTGGCTCCCAAACCGGTGGCTGGTTTGAGATCCTACACACTGCTGCCCGACACAGCTGCACTCTCCTCCCTGCTCTGACTACCTGACAGCTGAGATACACCGCGTGATGGAGCAGCAGCGGTGAGCAGCACAGTGGGGTGGAGGGGGCACTGTGGGGGCATTTGTGGCTCTGGCACTGTGGGGGAATTTGTGGATCTGGCACTGTGGGGGCATTTGTGGATCTGTCACTGTGGGGGCATTTGTATACCTGGCACTGTGGGGGCATATGTATATCTGGCACTGTGGGGGCATTTTTGGATCTGGCACTGTGGGGGCATTTGTGTTTCTGGCACTGTGGGGGAATTTGTGGATCTGGCACTGTGGGGGCATTTGTGGATCTGGCACTCTGGGGGAATTTGTGTATCTGGCACGGTGGGGACATTTGTATATCTGGCACTGTGGGGGCATTTGTATATCTTGCACTGTGGGGGCATTTGTGTATCTGGCACTGTGGCGGCATTTGTGTATCTGGCACTGCACTGAGGGAGGGTTTAGCTAGAAACTACGGGTCATGCAGTGAGAATAGTGGGGATGGCGGTAGTAAACAAAATTGGGGAGAAGTTGGGGGGAGGGTAAGAGCTTAAAGGTTACTAACATGGGTACTAAAAGAGATTTTACTAAAGCACTAACCAATGACGATTACAGGTCATCATTGCTACATAAGGTGAAAGATGTCCCTAACACAAGGGAAAATACTTATCTTAGTTGTATGTATGTAAACGCTAGAAGCATTACTGGTAAAAAGGGTGAATTAGAAATACATGCAGCAAGCAAACAGTATGATATAGGCATTACTGAAACTTGTTGGGACGAATCTCATGATTGGACAGTCAATCTAGAGGGCTATATACTGTTTAGGAGAGACGGACTAAATAAAAAGGGTGGAGGGGTGTGTCTTTACGTAAAGCCGTTTTTAAAACCTGATATACGGGAAGATATTCAGGAGGGGACTGTAGACACTGTCGAGACATTATGGGTAGAAATTGCATGCGGGGAAAAAGGAATTAAAAAGTTAGTATTGGGTGTATGCTATAGGCCGCCTGGTATCAACGTATCTAATGAGGAATTGATACTAAAGCAAATTGAAAGAGCAGCAGGAGTAGGAGACATAGTAGTGATGGGAGATTGTAACTATCCAGAAAAACACTGGAAAAATGATTCATGTGATACTGCTAGGGGTAATATGTTTTTAAACACACTTAATGATAACTACTTAGTTCAACTAATTGAGGAACCAACTAGGTACAATGCAATCTTAGACCTGGTATTAACAAACAATGGGGATTTGGGATCAGGTATTATAGTAGGGGAACCCATAGGAAACAGCGACCACAATATGGTCACATTCAATATCAGTTTTCATAAACAGCCCTATACTGGCTCAACTAGGACTCTAAACTTTAGCAAAGCGAATTTTGAAAAGATGAGGGTATTTTTCAGGGATATTGAATGGGAAGGTTTGTTTTTAGGAAAAAATACTACGGAGAAATGGGAGGTACTAAAATTCCTGCTAGCTAAAAATACACTCAAATTTATTCCTACGAGCAGCAAAAAAAGGAATAAAAATCATAATCCGATGTGGTTTAACAAAAAGATAAAGGAACTCATGGGCAAGAAAAGGAGAGCATTTAAAAAATACAAATATGACGGGGAAGCAGAGTCATTTCAGCACTATAAGGAATGTAACAAAATATGCAAAAAGGAAATAAGAGCGGCTAAAGTAGAAACTGAAAAACTAGTAGCAAAGGAAAGCAAAGCGAATCCCAAAAAATTATTTAAATACATTACTAGCAAGATATTAAAGAAGGAGAGTATAGGCCCTTTAAAAGACAAGTTGGGAGTCTTAAGCAAAAATGATAATGACATAGCGGACACACTAAATGAGTTTTTTTCAACAGTATTTACTAGAGAGGACCCAATTCAGGGACTAACACATAATCTCAATAATGAGAATATCCCACTGATAGGTACTTATTTAAGTGAGGAAGTAGTCTGTGACCGATTAACACATTTAAAGATTAATAAGTCACCAGGTCCCGATGGTATTCACCCAAGGGTTCTAATGGAGCTTCACTCTGAACTTGCAAAACCGCTATTTTTGATCTTTAAGGATTCAGTAATATCAGGTATGGTTCCCAAAGACTGGCGTATAGCGGAAGTAGTGCCTATATTCAAAAAGGGAAGTAAAGCTGAACCAGGTAATTATAGACCAGTTAGTCTTACATCTATAGTGGGGAAAGTATTGGAAGGTATTCTAAAAGATAGTATTCAGAAGTTCCTTGAAGTCAATAAGGTCATTAAAAGGAATTAACATGGGTTTATGAAGGACAGATCCTGTCAAACCAATTTACTTGGCTTTTATGAAACAGTAAGCACAAACCTAGATCAGGGTAAAGAGGTGGATGTAATATTTTTTAGATTTTGCCAAAGAAATCGACACTGTAACACACATGAGACTTATCTACAAGCTACAAGAATCAGGGCTAGGAAGCACAATATGCACTAGGGTCAATAACTGGTTAGATAATAGGGAGCAGTACATTGTGGTTAATGGATCTTTTTCAACTTGGACTAAAATGCTAAGTGGTGTGCCGCAAGGTTCAGTATTAGGACCGGTATTGCTCAATATTTTCATTAACGACCTAACAGAAGGTCTAGAGAGCATGGTGTCAATTTTTGCAGATGATACCAATTTGTGTAAAGTTATAAATGCGGAGGGGGATGCTCAGTCGCTTCAGAACGACTTAGTTAAATTAGAAGCTTGGGCAGCAAAATGGAGAATGCGCTTCAATACAGACAAGTGTAAGGTAATGCACTGTGGTAACAAGAACAAAAATAACACCTACCTACTAAATGGGGTAAAATTAAGGGACTCTGTACTGGGAAAGGACTTAGGTGTCCTCATAGATAGCAAACTAAGCAGTAGTACCCAAAGTAGGACTGCAGCAAAGAAGGCTAATAAGATATTAGAAATGGTTTTGTAAGAACTGCGCTTATTGACTACACTACCTGACAAACTGGTGGCTGCTGTGAACTGTGAGTAGGTGTACTACAAGACACTACTTACAGGAGGGCGTATATCGGAATATAAGTAGTTCAGCGCTCACCCTTGTTTGTATTAGCTAGACCTAATCATATAAAAAAACACACTTGTGTATAGAGTTCTATTTCAGACAATAAATATACATGAACCAAATTAATTCATAATCTCCACATTTTATTGATAAAAATATATATAGTGTAGGTTATCTTAAAAGAAAAAATAATATCTATATACCGGTATATAACTTACAAACATATAACATATAAACTAGACACACAAACAGGACAAAATACTTTGGATATCAAAGTGGGATTTTTCAGAGACTGCCAAAACGATTCTTTTGAGATAAACCCGTCTCCACCCAGTGGGGTAAAACGCTTTTGAGTGTACCCACAGGGAATTGTCCTGTTTGTGTGTCTAGTTTATATGTTATATGTTTGTAAGTTATATACCGGTATATAGATATACATTTTTCTTTTAAGATAACCTACACTATATATATTTTTATCAATAAAATGTGGAGATTATGAATTAATTTGGTTCATGTATATTTATTGTCTGAAATAGAACTCTATACACAAGTGTGTTTTTTTATATGATTAGGTCTAGCTAATACAAACAAGGGTGAGCGCTGAACTACTTATATTCCGTAATAAGATATTAGCATGCATAAAACGGGGAATTGATGCTAGGGACGAGAGTATTATACTCCCGTTATATAAATCACTTGTGAGGCCACACCTTGAATACTGTGTACAATTCTGGGCACCTTACTACAAAAAGGATATCCTGGAGCTAGAAAAGGTTCAAAGGCGGGTGACCAAACTAATTAAGGGTATGGAGACGCTGGAATACGAAGAAAGGCTTGCAAGACTAGGCATGTTTACACTGGAAAAGAGATTAAGAGGGGACATGATCAACATTTACAAATATATAAGGGGACAATATACAGATCTTGTGCAGGACCTGCTTTTGGTTAGATAAACACAGAGAACGCGTGGAACTCGCTCAGGTTAGAGGAGAGGAGATTCTGCACAATACGGCGTAAAGGCTTTTTTACGGTAAGGACGATACGTGTTTGGAATTCCATGCCTGAGGGAGTTGTTATGGCCGACTCAGTCAACACCTTTAAGAATGGGTTAGATAAATTCCTAATGGATAAGGATATCCAGGGTTACGGGGCATAGTCACGCACTATGGTTATTTTAAAAAAGAGGGGTAAAACATAACGGCAGTCATCAACTTCATTCAAAATTTTATACAAAATAATCATGCATAGGAGACCACAAATAGGTTGAACTCGATGGACAATTGTCTTTTTTCAACCCTAGATACTATGTTACTATGTTACTATGTTACTGGCATGCATATCTGGCACTGCACTATTGGGGGCATATGTGTATCACTTCCCATTTTAATTGTCCACACCCATTTTTTGACGTGTGCACTCAGTACCTCTAAGGGGCAGAACTACTGGGGGACAGGGTAATTTTTAAGTTGATCATTTTTGTATGGCCCCGAAGGATTTTATAAATAACCAAATGGCCCTTGGTAGAAAAAAGGTTCCCCTCCCCTGCCATAGAGTAATATGTACTGGGAGTTAAGCTGGTCATACACCTGAAGATTTATTCTCAGAGACAATTGACAATTTGCTCCTAGATACCATAAAATGACAAACGTTCAGACAAATTGGTAAAATCAAATGGATTTAACCAATTTGTCTGACTGACCATTTTTGTCTGTTTTCCAGTGGTTAGTGGCAAATGGTAAATTGTAATTTTGGCCGATACATTACCAGATTTTCATTCCAACCAGCCAGATCGGACAATTAATCTTTAGGTGTATGGCCAGCTTAAGAGTCTTCCGACATGCAGTTTAAACCTATGTTGGATATCAATATATTTGCCAGTATTCACATAACTTTTAATTTGTTGAGCTTTAGTCACACAAGGGTCACAAGTATAAAGTATACTAGAGACTGTGCCATAAGATATTTTGTTGTGACTGGTGCTTATACTGTAGCAGTTAAAGGAGGGGATTATTTTTAAATGATTTTACTAGACTATGTTGAATAAAGATTTCAGTACTCAGGGCTGGAAGATTTATTTATTTATGTTTTTACTGCTGACAAATGAAGATGATGGTATCTCTTGAAAATAAATCAAGGGTAGTAAAGTAAAAAGAGTCATCTTTATTCAGCAAGGAAAGTGGTGTAAGTGTTATTACTTACCTGTTATACTGTAACAGATACAGGGGCATAGAAAGAACTTAACAACATTTGAAGGGGCCCCTTCTAGAGAGACACCTCTTTCCATAGCAGTTGTTCATTGTATGCACCATAGTAGTGCCCGAGGGTGTTATACAGAGTTGTTAGCAAAAAAAAAATAATGTAGTAATTGGCCAAAACCATGCAGATGTAACGTGTAGAGAGAGTTGGATTTGGGTGGGGTGTGTTCAAAGTGAAATCTAAATTGCAGTGTAGAAAAGTAGCCAGTATTTACCCTGCACAGAAACAATATAATCCACCCAAATCTAAATCTCTCTGCACATATTATATCTGCCTCACCTGGAATGCAACATGGTTTTGCCCAATTGCTAACTTTTTGGGCTTTCTAACAACTCTGAATAACCCCTCTAGTTAATTGTATGAATGGGACCCAGTTAATTTCCCAAATAACGGGATCCCAGCGGACGAAATACCGTCACCGGAATCCTGACAGCAGGGGAAATGCCGGTGATCAGAATCCCATCTGAAGCTCGGCATTCCCACTCGGGTGGTGGTCCACAAAGCTCGTCACCAGGCCCAATGCATGGCGAGCGCAGCGATCCCGTCCACTGACTCGCTGCCGGGATTCCGGTGTTGATCTCCTGGACGCTGGGGTCCCGGCCATCGGGATTTCATACCAGAATCGTATGAATGATATTGGTGCCCTAGTTCATCTTATACCCTTTAGTAGTTCACTAGTTTACATTATATCACAGAGCTGGAATTAACCAATATGATGCCCTAGGCAAAATTTGGGCTGGTGCCCCCTAGCATCGCTGCTACTGTAGTTCCACTTCTGACCCTGTGCACCTTTCCCAGCACCATCATCCCTCACCCACAGCAGTCCCAATTTTGGTCCTCCTACCCCGTATTTTTAAATAGAAACAGTGTGCACATTTGGCACACAGCCCCCCCAAAAAAATGTGTTCTTGCTAGGAAGGGGCATGGCCACACAATAGTACCCCCAATTCAAATCAAGCTAAACAGTAATGCAACTTTATTCACATTTTATGATGCGATAGTGTCCCTAAATTACGTTACATCACAGTGTTACCACTTTACCTTATATACATTACTCCTCACATTAGTGCCCCTTATTCACATTACACCACACCATATTGCTCTTTATTCACATTAGACCACACAGTAGTGCCCTTTCTATACGTTACACCACACAGTAGAGCACCTTATACACATAATTCCAGATTAGTAATGCCTTTATACACATAATAACACACAGTAATGCCCCTTACACATATGACACACATTATATTTGCATTCTTATGTGACTAAGATGCACAAGCAGCTTCTTCTGATTAAAATGATATGCGGCATGCCTATATTCTGTGTGCGACTGTGGCTGTATCTGCATGGGAAATGCTATGTTATAGTGATTTCCAGGAATACACTGTAACGTAGCATTTTGTATGCAGATACAGCCGCAGTCACACACAGAATATAGGCATGCCACATATAATTTTAATCAGCAGAAGGCCCTAGGCATTTGAATAGTTTGTCTATGCATAGGGCCGGCTCTGTTATATCATACAATGCACCCAGTTCATATTATGCTATATTTGTGTGCCCCAAGTCAACAATATGTCACATTGTACTGCCACCAGTACACATGCTACACAGTGCCCCCAGTTCACATTATATCATACAGTTCAGCTTTTAATACAGCGATTCCAGTGTCCTTGATAAATAAATTATCTGCACTAGGCCTCGATTGTTTTACTTGTAATTGGATTTTAGCATTTTTGACAAATCGCCCTCAGGTGGTCAAAATGGGTAGTATTAGGTCTGGAGAAGCACAAATTAATACAGGTGTACCCCAGGGTTGTGTTCTCAGTTCTTTTTTATATTCACTGTTCACTCATGACTGTGTATCAGCGGATGCATCAGTCAAATTGATTAAATTTGCGGATGATATTGCCGTAGTTGGGTTAACTAGTGGCGATGATGAGCTGGCGTATAGGACGGAAGTTGCGAAGCTAGTCGATTGGAGTAATGAAAATCATTTATTTTTAAATAGTGGGAAGACAAAAGAACTGATTATTGATTTTAGGAGAAGGCAGCCGCTGAAGTCACCAGTGGTTGTTGGTGATCAGGACGTGGAAATGGTTACTTCATTCCGGTTTTTGGGCATTCAGATTTCGTCACGTTTGACTTGGTCTGAGCACCTGTTACTGATAGGAAAAAAGGCTCAACAACGACTTTTCTTCCTGCGGCGTTTAAGGGCTGCAGGTGTTGGCGCTCAGACCATGTTAAATTTTTACAGGTGCTCGATAGAGAGCATTCTTAGTTATGGGATTGTAGCATGGTATGGAGGCTGCACTTTAAAAGATCGATGGGCATTAGAAAGGATAAGGAAAACGGCAAGTAAAATCATTGGTATACCGTTGCCTAGCTTTGATGATTTGTATAGGTGTAGGGTTTTAAGCAAAGCCAGGTGCATTTCACTAGATAGCGCGCACCCTTTTAGTATGCTTTTTGATAAACTTCCATCGCGAAAGAGGTTTCGTACTTTGTTAACTCGTACCAACCGGTTTAGGGTTAGTTTCATCCCATCTGCTGTACGTATGCTAAATGAATGATTTATTTTTATGTTTGTTTTATGTTGTCGCCTGCTACTACTTGATGCTCTGTACAATGTAATTTTGTCTGTCAACTTGCTTTGGCTGATGACAATAAACTTGAACTTGAACTTAAACAGTGCTTAGTAAGAAATTCCGAGAACCCTGTAGACACTTTCTGACCAGGGTGCAATTGAGTCAGACCTCAGAGCAGGCTCCCCCTAAGCTTCTGGGCCCCATAGCAATGGCACTTCCTACACCCACTATAGCTACTGTATGTCCATGAATAGTTGTGTATTGTTCAATGGTCTTGGAAACTCAGAAGGCCTATACAAACAGTCCATATTGCAACATTGATGTGATTTGCTTTACTGGCTATAATTTGCTAACTTGTTAGCAGTGATAATCAGCATGTTCAAGACATCTATTTCCATGTACTTTCAGGTCTTTCCTGAACTCCAGTAGTCTTCAGGTCCCCTCATGCACTTATCTGCATAGGAATTTCTGTTCAGCCACTAAAGTATTTGGTGACGCCCTCTACTTGCTCCCTGAGCTTTCCCTAGTTCCTTAGTCTCAGGCAGTACTACTATCACACTTTGGAACTTCACTGTGTGATTTACAATACCGTTGCTGCCTGACCTGCAGGGCAGGTTTTCCTGTTGCACTTATGTTGTGGAGCTGAAGCTTGGATGTCACCATGCTAGTTTCTTGTCAGATGACCGCATCTCCTCCAGTCAGAGTGCTCCTTGCCTCAGCTGACTCATACAGCCAATCTGTGACCTGCAGCTCCTACTCTATATAATTCCTTCCATTCCACACTGCTTCAAATATTGCCCCAGCCCACTTAACCCCTACTTAGCCAGATCCCCACAAAAGGGCACCGCAGTGCCGTGATTTGTGGGTGTGAAGGGGGCAATGCCTATTGCTGTGAAGCCCACCCCCCCAGAGACCTGTGCTAAAGCCTAACTAGGCTGTAGCAGATAGTGTCTCTCCCCCTCCCTCCATCTCTCTATTTCTCTGTCCTCTCTCTCTTGTACCTCTTTCTCTTCCTGCAGCTCTCACTCACTTCCTGATGTGCTCTCTCTTTCTATCTCTCCCCAACACCCTCCCTCTCACTCCTGATTACTCCCCCTCTCTCCCTCTCTCCCCATTCTTACCGACTTGGCATGCCAGGTTAGCACATAGGGGGCGTGGCAGGCATGTAGGAGTGCTGTCCAAGGGGCATGACAGCACAATCACATCATCATGGCTCTGCCACTGCTCTGCAGTGAGGAGAAAACAGGCACTATATAGTGGAGGTCGGGGCTATGATGATGCAGTTCAGCTTGCGTCATTGGGTCCTCTCAGTCTGCCCACCTGTCCTCTATTGAGGGATGCAGGGGGTTGGAGGGGGATGTGTGAGACTTGCCTGCTTTTCCAGGGGGGCCGTGAGCACCACCCAATTTCCAGCCCCTTCCAACAATTCCGAGAGGGTAGGCAAGTGTGTCTTGCCGTCTCTCTCTTGCACTTCCTTCTCTCTCCCTCTCTTTGTCTCTGCCTCATTCTCTTCCTGATACTCTCATCCTCTGTTGCTCCCCTATATCTCTGTCTCCCTCCCGCTCTGACACCCTCTCTCTCTCTCCCACTCACTCCCCCTCCATCTCTCTTGCTCCTCTCTCTATCACCCTCTCTTTGTCTCTGCCTTTTTCTCACTCTTGTATGCTCTTTCCCTCTCACTGTCTCTACTCACTCTCTCCCTGACACATTTTCTCTCTTTCTCTCCTCTCTCTTTCTCCCTGACACTCTCTGTGTTTCTCCCATTCACAACCTCCTCCTTCTCCCTGAGACCATCTCTCTCTTGCACCTCTCTTCCCTTTCTTTCCTTCTCTCTCTCCCTGATACAGAGGGTATCTTGCACCCCGCTCTCTCTCTCTCTCTCTCTCTCTCCCTGGAACCCTCTCTCCCTCTTCCCCTATCTTTCTCTCATTCCCTCTCTTTCCCTGACACCCTATCTCGCTCTGACACCTTCTTTCCCAGACCCTCTCTCTCTCCTTGGCACCCTCTCTCTCTCTTTCTCGCTCCTCTCTCTGACACCCTTTCTCTCTCTCTGACACCCTTTTTCTCTATCTTGCTCTTCACTCTTTCTCCTTGATACCATCTCTCTCTCATTCTCCCTTCTCTTCCCCTCTCTCTCTCTCTCTCTCTCTCTCTCTCTCTCTTCCTGACACCGTCTTTGTCTCTTTCTCACTCCTTTCACTCTCTCTCTCCTGCTTCCCTAAGGTCCAAAATAGTGACATAGTCAATTTTATTGGTGGGGGGTGCATAGTCAATTTTATTGGTGGGGGAACCCACACCTTTGTTTCCTTGGGACCCCCACTAGCCTTAATTTGACTCTGAGTGCACACTTCGTTCACCTGCAGAGTTTTGTACCTCTGTGTGTAGTTAACCTATTATTGGCCCTCATTCCGAGTTGGTCGCTCGCTTGCTGCTTTTAGCAGCAGTGCAAACGCTAAGCCGCCGCCCTCTGGGAGTGTATCTTAGCTTAGCAGAAGTGCGACTGAAAGGTTCGCAGCATTGCTACAAAAAATGATTGTGCAGTTTCAGAGTAGCTGCAAACCTACTCCTACCTTGCGATCACTTCAGACTGTTTAGTTCCTGTTTTGACGTCACAAACACACCCTGCGTTCGGCCAGCCAGTCCCCTGTTTCTCCAGCCACTCCTGCGTTTTTATCTGGCACGCCTGCGTTTTTACAAACACTCCCCGAAAACGGTCAGTTACCACCTAGAAACACCCACTTCCTGTCAATCACTCAACGAACAGCAGTGCGACTGAAAAGCATCACTAGACCTTGTGTAAAACTACATCGGCTTTTGTGAAGGTACATCGCGCGTGCGCAGTGCGCACCATACGCATGCGCACAAGTGCCAATTTTTAGCCTGATCGCTGCGCTGCGAACAACGGCAGCTAGCGATCAACTCAGAATGACCCCCATTGTCCTACAAGCATGTTATCTACTTCTTTAGAGTGCAAGTTCTAGTTACTGCCATATTCTCATTCTTAAGGACAGTATCACCTCTGGTCTGTGCTGTTAGCACATTGTTCCCAGACACCTCCAGCTTTCTACTGCAGCAAGCTTATATTACTGTGTGTATATTCCTTCTGCTTCTCACCTCAGTACAAGCACTACATAATTAGTTGCAGATATCAAGTGTCCTGTGGTCCTGTTCCGTCAGTAAATCTAAGCCTGTTTCACAGCAATACTGATCCGACCCAGTGCCCAGAGTAACCGGTCCCAGACCATTATACTGAGTAGTCATTTCCAGGCCAATACTCAGTCCATCATCTGGTCCCAGTCTGTCATCCAGTTCGGTCTGGTTAACAGTGTATACCAGCTATGTTCTGCAAGTAGCCCAAACCTCCTTGTGGAGGTTCCTTGTGAAAACCACTGGCATGTTAGACCCTGTGCCTCTGAGCTAGGTCTAGTCAATTCAAAGTATGGGAGAACTATGACAACTACAATTGGTTTGGATAGCCTAATCTGTAAGCAGATTCATAGGTGTGATCTCAGCTCCAGCTTAAGAAAAGTATACATGGGGCAGTAGGCACTGATAGGGAAATTACAAGTCTGGACAGTGCTAAATGTGAAATTAAAATAAAAAGTGAAAATAAAAAATGTATGATACATGGTGGTAGGACATTAAAATGAATACATAGAATTAAAGGCCATCCTCCATAACTATCAAAAGCTGCTAATCACATTTTCTCTATCATTCACTAGGGGACACTGGAGTTAGATAGCTGGGTGGTGTGAAGTATGCCGACCCTCCAGCACAATGCAGCACAATGTAGTAATAAAAAAATGATACACAGCTGGCTCCTCCCCCTTCACGCCCCACTATCCCTACAGTTTGAAAAATTGTGCTAGGAGGTAGAAGCACAGGAAAGGAGCTCTTGCTCCATAAAAGGTTTTCTATCTAATTTCAGTGGGCCGATCCCACCTGACTGAAAGGAGGGTGCAGGCTATCACAAAAGTACTTTTAAGTATATTTGAGACAAAGATCCCGGTGGAAGGGATCAGAATCTCACTCAGGAGATCTACTAACAGTGAGCAGCTAAGACAGAGGGGGACTGGGGAAGTGCGGCTATTAGATTCCACCAGCAGGCTCAGGCATTAGACTCCCCCGCTGGGCACAGCAGTTTGGATAGGAAGCAGCCGGATCAGGTCCTGCAGAGGGGCGGCGCAAGCAAATGGCACAGGTCCTGCGGAAGGCAGCGCCGTAGCTGCGGTCAGATGGCTGAGTCTGGTGGGTGCGCTTTCAGCGGAGGTGGAGCATCGCGACATGCAGGCGCAGGTAGTAGGGCTGTTTTGGGCCAGGCTACCCAGGGAGCACGCAGGGAGAGGCATGTAAGGGCATACAGAGGCTCTAGTCTCCTCGCTGCAGGACAGTTAAGCAGCAAGGTGAATACAAAATTTCAGTTGCGACCATTTTGTTTTTACAGTTTGGGCACGCAGTTACAGCGGCCTTTATTCAGTGAGGGAGGCGAAGAACCTCCTTGTCCTGTAAAAGATGCTTTATTACAGCAGCTACTGTATGTTCTTATGTATTCCCACTACACATATACAGTAAAATGGGGAGCCCTACTTGCGCTGGCTCTGGGCCAAACAGAAAGGAAATATAGGAGCACTGCTGTTAGGATCTCTCTGATATTTGCAAGGTTAATTAAGATTAATATAATTGTCTTCCAAGGGATCCTGCTGACAGGTCCTGCGGAGGGGGAGCATCAGAATTCTCAACCCAGTTACAACTCAAGCTGTATCAACAGTTGGTGGTGTGGGGTTTGTAAATGTCTGACTGGGAAAAAAAGTTTTACTAATTTTTATATACGATTCCAGCTGTGTGACTCCTATTTTTCATTGCTCCCCATATCCCCTTTCTCCATCTATACTAATAGGGGGAAAGCACTTCTGGTTGGGGTGTGTGTTTTAACATGGCGTCTAAATCACCAACCAAGACCACAAAGACTTGTTATGTATGTTTAAAATGTGAGAAAAAGGGCACAAATGTTGGCATCTCCGGAGTTTGCGACACATGTTTGGGAATGGACGCTCAACCTGTGAGCAGTGGTCGATCCGGATCATGGGAAAATGCCCTGGCAGATATTTCTAAGGAAATGGAATCTCGCAAGCAACATTTAGAATTGGCTGCGAGTTTTTCAAAAACTTTGGAGGAATTCCTAATTAGACTTACTCTGCCCGCACAGGTAGAAAAGACTGTGCGTAAATCTGTAAAGAGCCCTCTTCTTGTCCTGCAGGAACAGTCTGAAGTAGAGGAAGGTCTCTTGGCGGATGAGGAAGAGAGGGAGCCAGCTGAGGAGATAATTGATGTTTGTCCTCAGGAGGAGGACCGCAGAGGTCAAAGGGTTAGAATCCCTTTTTGAAGCTATTTAACAGGTCCTTAATTCAAAGAGGAGGAGATTAAGGAGCCTGAAGTTTTTGATCTGTGTGAGTCTCAGAAACCACAAGTAGCAGTATTTCCGACTGTTCAGACACTCCAGGATCAAATGTGAGAAGCATGGAAGCAGCCGGATAGACGCTTCCAATTACCCAAAAAGTTCACAGGTAATTATCCCCTACCTAAGGTAGTCATGTCCAAATGGGATGTCAAAGTCAGAAAAATGTCTCAATGCACGTTGCCATATTTGCACCGCACACTGGTCCGCGCTGCGCGTGCATGCGCTCTCCCGTGGATTCGCATACCCGCAATAACGTGCACTCGCAGGCGCGGTATGCGTATTTACGGTAGAGTTTATGTAGTCGTAGCGTGCGACTCATTCGTTACAAATGTTCACAATTAATGTAGTTTATAGATCATGGTCCCTTTGATAGATTCTGAAAGTTTGGTTAAAATACAATGTCCCAGAGCTGAGGAATCCCTCTTTATATCGTACAAAGGGTCTAACAGGAATCACACAGCAGTGTTTGGTACCCATCGGAAGAGTATTTAATTAGCAATATTCCGGTGTTGGTTTGGAGCGTATTAATCGCTCGTGCGAATAGTTATGAACATAAGAAGTTTATGTCCATTTCTATTAATTACACATACTCAGGTATGCGGCGGGAAACCCAGTTTCCCACCCACCTGAGCTGTTGGAAATCGTCACAGCCCACCTGTATGAATCACCCTATGACCTTTTGTTATGATACAGGGCCGAATTCCTTCGGCCAATGGACAATGGGATTGTAGGACCAGGAGATTGCATTGTGTGTGGGGCATAAATAGGCAGGCCGACCACATCCAGCTCTCACTCTCTCTCATCAACGGTTATCTGCTGATAGCCGGGAGCTGGATATCGAGGCGCAGGCGATCATACCCTTTGTGCGTAAGTTTCTCTCCGTTATCATTGTCTTTCTGTGAGCCAATTTCTCTCATCTCATCTCTCTCTCTCTCTCTCTCTCTCTCTCTCTGTTCTGTTCTCTCATATCTCCCCTAGACTAGGCTAGTATTGTATTGTATTAGATAGTATTGTATTGTATTGCATTTAGGTCAGTGTAGTATTGTCTTTTTGTATTTATTGTTTAGTTCTGTGGTTAGGAAGTCTCTGTTATATTGTAGTGTATCATTTGTACTGTTATCCCCTTTTACAAGTATATTAGAAATAATACAGTTAATAGGCTTTGGAACCTAAACCAGCATATGTGTATTTCCTATAGTGTTAAGTGTTCACTTGAGCGTCGGTGACGCTCAAGCAGCTTTGTAGTTAGTCAGGTTACACAAGGTTGCACTTACACCCTGTACTCACATTAAGGTATTCAGTGTATTTCATTGGTATAAGGTTTTATCATAAAGGTATAGTGTTGTGAGCGTCTGCATCGCTGGTGACCTCCTCGTGGTCTCGAGCGTAAGCTACGCCATAGCGAATCATTACCCTAGACATAACCAATAACGTGTCCTGTGATCGCTGGGCCGTGAGCGAACGTGACGCTTGAGCGTCTCGCCTACGGCTGAGCGATCGTTACGCAACTAGCGTACCATTACGGTACTTCTTAAGTAAACAGCGTACAGTGTTCTTAGCTTCATAAAGGGTTGTTATACGACAAAGGAATTTAGCATTGTCAATTGCGGGCTCGTCCTATCCTTCTCATATCTGCACTAGGTAGATCAGCAGACATTATCCCTCCAGCAAAGGGTGGGAGGTTGTCTCACAGTGCTGACGGGATAAGCGTCTGCTTCGCTTAGATAAAGAGTGCTGAAGGAACCCGGTAACCGGAAGTAAGAACAAAACGCTTGTGTCTTTTAAAAACTGTTTTATTTCTCTTCTGTCTTGCGTATACACGCACGCATACATATATCTGCATTTTCTGTTTCATTTTCGTATATCACTATTCCTGTTTGCCAAATTTTATAGTTGATAGAAAGTGCTAAAAAGAGATTTGCTGTTATTTCATAGTAGAGGTGATAGTTAAAGTATAGAACAAACACACGGTTTGTCTGAGATACAAGGCAGTCAGTGTGGATTGCGGTAGATGATCAGGGATCATTTACATTGATAAAAATATATTGTGTTACGGTGGATCCTTTGCATTGCATACACGTGTCGCTAACAAAGACTAGCGTACGCAATCCAAAAGGCAGACGCACGCAGCGTACATTACGCAACGTAGCGTCCGGTTACGCCCACGTAGCTCAAGTTGTGATAAAGTGAAGTAACGCAAAGGCGATAATTAACGCACAGCGGTAGATAACGCGACGCGGTAAATAACGCAAATCTATTTTTGGAAAATCTGAAATTTAGTTTAACAGATCCTGCTCCTAATTGGTAACACTTTTTGCCTAAAGACAATTTCTGCGCAGAAATAGATATAGAAACAAAAGTGTACTTGTGTTGAGTGAGTGTGTTTTGTATACAAAAGTTTATATAACTTTAAGGTGGAACCAAAAGGAAAGCCGGGTACTCGTCAAGGGACATACGTGTAAGTGACATATACGGTGGCCAGGGAGGCATCCCTGGTTAAATAATATTTGAGCATTAGAGTATAGCGGACCATAAGGTAACAAGACCAGGAGGTCATAAGGTAACAAGACCAGGAGGTCGTAAGGTAAAAGGTCCGCTATAAAAGTCCAGTGGCACAACGCCTGGGGTGTTGGTGCAGAACCCATATAGGCCATACAAGCTCTGGCTGAAGGAATCGCAGCCGGAAACATAGATTCCATTGATCTTTCAGTACATGACAAGTAGTGCTCGTATACTGAACGATTGGACCGCACGTTATTGTGTGCAGTAGTTAGTAATCTGACCTAATACCATTAGAGTAAAGTGGTCACAAACGCTATCTGTACATTCTGACGTGATTTGTGTAATTTTTTATTTTTGGAAGGGAAGTTCGCTGGTCACTCAGGAACTATCTAACAACCCCAACTTTACTGGAAAGAGTAAGTGTCCTGCGGGTAACCCTCATATGTTCCAGTAAACTAAAGGTTCACAGGGGCCCTAGGTTGGGTCCAGCAGCTCTGGCTACAGTGATTGCAGCACAGGCCAACGTGGGCGAGAAGTAAGTGGGGTACTTGATAAACCACCACCGCCGGCCTGCCCAAGGACATCTTGGTTTGTTTGTAAGGGTTCGCTGAAAGCCTTGATATTCAAGGAGGAATAAGCAACGCCTGCAGATTATGGGGGCCATTTGTTCAGGTAGGGGGCGATCAACCCTGGTTCAGGTTGATTCTGTGAACCGACCAGTTGGGTCGGCACGATATGTAATGTGTGAAAAATATGGAATTCACACCGAATCTTTATGTGATGAATGGGAGAGAATGACTGTACAAGACAGGGACAAATTCCCAAGAATAGGTAGCTTTAGTCCAGAAGTGTTACAAAATTTAAGGAGGAGGATATGTCTCGTAAAATCAACAAAGAGACGAATTCAACATCATGATTGTTTACAGTTATGGCACCAGGAAGGTGAGATACAGAGAGGTTTGGCTCTGGCGGCAGGATCTGGGGCAGTCAGGAAGTTGATTGCCACAGCTCCTCCTCCACCATACATTGCAGGAGAGAAGTTGATTGCGGAGAGAAACGCACTGGGTTGTAAAACACAAACTCTTAGTAACCCTGTAAATGTTAATGATGTTAACCAAATAACTCATGCAAGTATTAACCCGTGCAAGATGTACCCTGTTTTGAACCTTCCTCAGGAGTGTGATCAAGAAGACGATTCAGCAACAATTTCAGCTCTCTCTCTTGCAGCCACCATAGCAGAGACCACAGTAGGCACAGCGACACCCACGAGATTAGTGAAAGCCCCTAGCGGAGGGATAGGTGAGGTCGTGTCAACGGGTAAGTACGGCACCATGCACTACACTGAAACAATTGTACCACAACAAGCTGTAGAATCTACACAGGAAGAGGCTGTTAGAATTGCTCCTGTAAGGGTAATAGCAGTTCCCAATGGAAAAACAGATGTGTCTGGAGCCACTCCCATAAGGAACATTGCCATGTACACTCCATTTTCCAGAATGGAATTAAGAACAATAGTGTCCGAATTTCCTGACCCCAGGAAGGATTTAGTTGCTAGCCAAAAATACATCAGGGATCTAGGTAACACCGTAGAACCCAACAACAAGGATTGGCAGATACTGCTAAGAGCTTGTTTACCTTCCAATGTTGATGCAACTCAGTTTTTAGCTGATTGTGCATTGGATAAAGATGTACCGCTTACAGACGTGTACAACAAGGATAATGTAAAGAGGATAAATTTACAGCTAAAAGAGTATTTCCCAGCCGTTGTTAAATGGAATAAAATATTTTCCATTAAGCAAAAGGAGTCCGAAACGGCAACAGAATATTTTCACCGGGCACTATTAGAAATGGCAAAGTACACTGGTATAGAAGACATTAAGACCAACCCGAACCATCGGGAAGTAGCAGTATCTGTACTGATGGATGGTTTAAAGGAAACATTAAAGACTAGGGTTCAGACCACGCAACCGTGCTGGCGAGGTCTGTCAGTGTCCGGCTTGAGAGAGGCTGCTATTGATCACGACAGAAACATCACTAGGCACAGGGAATCGCAAAGTGATAAGTTGATGTCCGTAAGTATACAGGCGCTGACCACAAGGCAGCCTGCGTATGTACCACCGAATCCTGTGGGTAAGGCAAGTGTAATAACATGTTTTTCTTGTAACAGACCGGGACACTTTGCACGAGAATGTAGAACAAAGAATGTACAAAGGTCTTTTCAACCCCCTAGACAACAACACAACACACGACATTGGGAGCAGGGTCCACAGAGGCGGAGTTTTGAGCCACATACAGGGGAAACAAAAAGATATCCCCCAAACAGAGACTGGCATGCCTCTGGTAGTTCCCTAACTCCCTCACAAGTAGTTGCTGCCAGCGGGATTCAGGGAGGTCAGCATACCCAATAGGGGTGTGGCCATACCTGTAATCTGCACCCAGTTAAGTTGATTGCCAGTCTTGGAAGCGAACCAGAAATTGCAATCAATGTAGCTGGTAAAACTTTAAACTTTCTTGTAGACACAGGGGCGGCCAAGTCAGTGATAAATTCGACAGTGGGCATGAGAACCACTGGTAGGACAATTCCAGCCATGGGAGTAACAGGAGTAGTCCAGCACTACCCTGTTAGCAAACCAGCCGAGATTACAATAGGGCCTTTGCATACCAAGCATTCCTTTTTGCTGGCTGCATCGGCACCAACTAATCTCCTGGGGAGAGACTTACTATGTAAAATGGGTTGCGTCATTTATTGTACCCCTGAAGGTGTATTCTTGGACATTCCTGAGAATCACGCTCAGGAAGTACGAGACATGTTAGACTCCCCATCAAAATTAATGTCACATTCCATTATGACAAATAGGAATCCATCCCAAGTAGAAGAGATGATATCTCAGATACCAGAGTCACTTTGGACAAAAGATGGACAGGACACTGGATTAATGGCAAACGTAGCTCCAGTAGTTGTGCAAGTAAAAGATGGTAGGATAGCTCCAAAAATCCCACAGTATCCTCTGAAGCCAGAGGTGGAGCTAGGAGTTTTTCCCGTAATAGAGCGCTTGCTACAACAGGGCATTCTAGTAAGAACGTCCAGCACCGCAAATAGTCCCATCTTCCCTGTTAAAAAGAGTGGGGGGAGGGGTTACAGGCTAGTGCAGGATCTAAGGGGGATTAACAAAATAGTTGAGAGTCAGTTCCCCGTAGTGCCTAATCCAGCTGTCATCCTAATGCAAATTCCTCCCACTGCCAAATTTTTCACTGTTATTGACCTCTGCTCCGCTTTCTTTTCGGTACCTCTGCACCCTGACAGCCAATATTTGTTTGCATTCACATACAGAGGAGTCCAATACACGTGGACTCGGTTACCCCAAGGTTTCATAGATAGTCCAAGTATATTTTCTCAGGCTTTGCATGATTGTTTACAGTCTTTCCAACCAGACAGTGGATCAGTATTGATACAGTATGTGGACGATTTATTACTGTGTTCAGATTCACTGGAAGCATCTCTGAAGGATACGAAACAGCTCCTGTTTCATCTTTCAGACACAGGTCACAAGGTTTCCAAAGACAAGTTACAATTATGCCAAACTAAGGTAAAATATTTGGGACACTGTCTAACACAAGGACTGAGACACCTGACCGCTGATAGAATCCAAGCCATTAGAGACATGACACTGCCACAAACCCAGCAACAGATCAGGACGTTTTTAGGAATGTGTGGGTATTGCCGTAATTGGATCCCAGGGTTTTCCATATTGGCGCTACCTTTGCAGGAAATGGTCTCTTCAAACAAACCTGATCGGATTTCGCATACAGACGAATCTGAAACAGCATTTGAGAGACTCAAACAGTGCCTAACGCAGGCACCAGCACTAGGTATGCCAGACTATGGGAAACCCTTTGAACTATACGGAACAGAAAGTGCTGGGTGCGCAGCAGGTGTACTAACACAAAAACACGGTGATGCCAGCAGGCCAATTGCATACTACAGCGCCCAGCTAGATACGGTAGCGCGATCCCTCCCCACATGCTTGCGTAGCGTTGCGGCGATAGCATTGCTAGTGACAAAAAGCGAAGATGTCGTGCTAGGCCACAACCTCACAATCCATACACCGCATGCGGTATCTGCCTTATTGAATTCTGCCCAAACCAGACACGTCTCATCTGCAAGGTTTACAAGATGGGAATTGGCATTAATGGCCCCCGTAAACATCACCATAAGGAGATGCAGCGCATTAAATCCTGCAACATTTCTCCCAGGTGTGCCTGGTCAGACACAAAGGGTGGAAGGTGAGAGTGATGGGGAAGGAGGATTTAATGCAAAGGAAGATACACATGATTGTATGGAATATTTGACCCAAAATTTTACCGCAAGGCCTGACATCAGTGACAATCCACTGGAAGATGCAGAACTCACGTTCTACACGGATGGTAGTTGTCACAGACAGTCAGACTCGGGAGACTTGTGTACTGGATACGCAGTCGTAGATGACCAAGACACCATAGAAGCGGAACCGCTAGGCCCACCTCACTCAGCCCAGGTTGCTGAACTGGTCGCCCTAACCAGAGCATGTGAATTGGCTAAGGGTAAGTCAGCCAATATCTACACCGATTCCAGATACGCGTTCGGGGTAGTCCATGATTTCGGAGCGCTATGGCGTCTCAGAAATTTCATGACGGCAGCTGGTACACCGATAGCGCATGCAGCTCACATAAAAAGGCTTCTAACAGCGATACAGGAACCCGACAGAGTGGCTGTTATCAAATGTAAAGCACATACATATAGCCAAGACCCAGTATCCCTTGGTAACAGCCGAGCAGACGAAGCCGCAAAGCTTGCAGCTGCTACCCCCACACGGACAGACACCACACAGTTGATGGTATTTAATACCATCAACACACAGAAGTTGTGTGAGATGCAGAATCTGTGTTCCACACAGGAAAGAGCAGTCTGGAAGGCAAAGGGATATGGCCAGGAGTCCTCAGGGCTCTGGACGGATGGACATGGTAAACCAGTGGCCCCCAGGGCATACCTTCCATGTCTGGCTGAAGCAGCTCACGGGCTGACTCATCTAGGCAAGGAGGGGATGTGCAAATTGGTAAGAGCATACTGGTGCGCCCCAGGATTCTCCTCTCATGCGAGTAAAAGAGCAATGTCATGCCTTACCTGTCTGAGAAAGAATATTGGAAAAGCAATACCTACAGAACCATCCCATATCCCACCTGCCGGCGGCCCTTTCCAGGTAATACAAATTGACTTCATTCAATTACCCCCATGTCGAAATTTGAAATATGTACTTGTCTGTATAGATGTTTTCTCGAATTGGGTCGAGGCTTTTCCAGCAGCTACAAATACCGCTATGTTTACAGCTAAGAAAATTGTGCAGGAATTTGTATGTAGATATGGTATCCCTAGAATCATTGAAAGTGATAGGGGTACCCATTTTACAGGTGATGTCTTTCAAGGAATGTGTAAATTGATGGGTATTGATAGCAAGCTGCACACTCCGTACCGTCCACAGGCGAGTGCGAAGGTCGAAAGAGTGAACAGCACTATTAAAAATAAATTGAGTAAAGTAATGGCAGAGACAGGATTGACGTGGCCAGAAGCTTTACCCATTGTTTTGTATAGCATCAGAACCACTCCCAGGTCCCCTCTTAATCTGTCTCCTTTTGAAATCTTGTTTGGTCGACAACCGCATGTCATGATTAACCCTCAGGATGATTTGAAATGTAACAATGAAGTAACTGTAAAGTACTTGATTAACATGAGTAAACAGTTGAGGAATCAAAATGATAATCTGAAGTTGGTGATTCCTGATTTACCAGATAGTAATTGTCATGACATTGAACCTGGGGATTATGTAATGATACGAAATTTTCTACGCTCAGGTTGTCTTATTGATAGATGGGAAGGACCATACCAGGTCTTATTGACTAGCACCACAGCATTGAAGGTTGCTGAGAGAGAGACTTGGGTCCATTCATCCCACTGCAAAAAGGTTGCTGATCCAGAGAAGTCCCGCGATAAGGAACAGACGGTAGAGGTTGTATCACTGGAGTGTCTGTTCCAGGAGGATTGAGGCGGCACCTGAGCCTTGAAAATCGAAAGCAGCTGTCGACTCCCCTCTCCCTTTTATTGTTTTTCTCCACTTCCCAGCCCCTCTCCCTTAAAATTTCTTTTTCCCCCTTCTCATTCTTCTCTATTTCCTCCTCAAAGATGGACTCGCCCCAAGAGACTGTGATCCGGATTTTGATGTTAACCATGATGTTGACCAGAGCAGTCTGTTCCGGCGAGAGTACCATAGAGGTCGAAAGAGGTTCTGGAATGGGTTCCGATTATGATGATGGAGGCGTAGTTTTCCAAGATCAACCAAACCAACAAGCAAAGGCGAGTATCAGAAAACGATCCGATAGAAGAAATTGTGATGGATTGTTAGCTGAAGAAAATTGTATCTGTAGGCTCTGTGATAATCTGGTTGAAGATGGATGCATAAAGAAATGCCAATCTAGTTTTAATATCCATATAGACCGGCATCCATTGAGTGACTATCACTCCTTAGTGGGTAACGTGTTAAACCAAACAGATTGTTGGGTATGCTCTCAAGTACCTCAGGGTCACAGCAAATCAGGGCTAGTACCATTTCCTTTAACGTTAGGGGAGGTACTTGAGCTAAGTGGTGGGAGACCGGTGGACCGGAGGTTTAATATCTCCAGCCCTCCTAGTTTGAAGCTCCACCAATACCATGTGGATAGGTCCCTCTTATGTTTTAACATCTCCAATCCCAGAAAACCGGGAAATTGGGAAGTGTCATGGAGCAACCTTACCATGACCTTTTCACACAGAGCAGATAGAATGCCTACAGATACAGAGCTCGTACGCCACATAGCCAGTAGAGGAAAATCTTTCCGGTATCGATATACCTTAGGAAATAGGATTACTAGAGTTGGAGAGGTATCACCAGGATACTGTGCACATATCGTACAAACCGATACGTGCATTAAGCAGTTGGAAGAATTAGGGTCAGGAGATTTCACCTGGAAGGTTTGTAACATGGTCATGTCCTTCTCCGTCCCTTATGTTCTCCCCGATGATGCATATTTCATATGCGGGAGAAAGGCGTACAAGTGGCTTGCCCCAAACTCTGAAGGATTGTGTTACATTGGAAAAGTATTGCCTGAAGTGATGACTGTTACACATGACAAAATGAAGGACATACACCGTGGTGCCCAAGCTCCTTATACTCACACTCACTACGAGCACCGGGTTAAAAGACAACTGTCAGAAAGGTTAGAGCATCCGGCCTCTGATCTTATCCATGAATCCACCGGGATTCAGGTTCTGGTAGCGTTAGATTTCACTCGTACCGCTCGGGGAGTGATGAATTATAAATACATTTCCGCACTCGCCAATTTGTTAGATAATATCACTGAAATGTATGATGACACGTTTAGATACACTGGAAGAGAACTTCAAGCTTACAAAACAGAACTAGTTCAGCATAGGATGGTTCTTAATTATCTTACAGCAGTAACAGGCGGATATTGTGTTACATTGGCAACACAGTACGGCATAAAGTGTTGCACGTATATCACAAATAGCACCGAGGATCCGGTAGAGGTCATAGACCAAAAGATGGACGATATTCTCCAATTGAAGTGGGAATTTCGTCGAAAACACAATCTCACCCTTGCTGCTGTAGGTAATGAGCTGACTGGTTGGGTGTCATGGTTGAACCCGCGAAATTGGTTCTCCGGTTTAGGAGACTGGGCTCAAGGAGTCATAATGGATGTTGGAAAGTTTCTACTATGTATCTTGGGTGTCGTTATATCGATTGGATTGATATTCAGATGCGGGCAGGCTTTAATGAGGTGCAAACAAAGTACAAAAGTGATGAGCTTGAGGAGTGAAGAAACTGTAATTAACCTGGATTTGATTTATGACCCAATGATAGAAACCAGGATGTGATGAAAATGCGATTATACGGTCCGTTTCTTTCACCTGTTTTTCTGCTTTTCTCCAAGATACAAAGACCCCCTTGGACGAGGAAGCTGACGAGACGAGATGTATACAGACAACAGACAAGCACCGAAGAAGAAGATTTGACAACTTTAAATATGGACACTTGATGAACTTTGCCATGGATCCCCAGTTTCCCTAGTATCTTTAAACTCACGCTAGCCCAACATTTTTGTAAATCTGATGGCTCAGACAAAGCTATTTGCTCATGCCTAAGGAGCAAAACAGCGCAAAGAAGACGACTCTCAACAGATACCGAAAACAACTTCGACGACAGATGTACATTTCCCTGACATAGAATATCATTGCATTTTTCGTAAGTGTTCTTTATCTTCATCTCTACAACCCTCAGGTAACGACACACATAGACGATAGGGAATTCAGGCACAGATATCAGCAACCACATACCTCCCCCATTCATGTATCATCAACTAAAATGTGCATCCCCATTTTGTTACAACCACAGCCGAAATGAGCTCGGTAAAGTTTGACAGCCCATCCACAGACCTGTACCACAGGATAAGAAGGAATTCAAATGTATACTTCGCAATACCTCGAAGCTTGATTTACCACACGTACGGCACGATGATACATGACCCTCCAAACATGGACTCATACACACATGCTTCTGCTTTCTCACTAGGTCATACCCTCTTCACACCTTCTCCTCTCTCCTCCCCTACCCAACCATGGAAATCAATTAACCCCTGACTTACATTTTTCTCCTTAAATGTTTTGTGGCAGTTATTATTGACTGCCAAAGGGTGGACTGTCAAAGTCAGAAAAATGTCTCAATGCACGTTGCCATATTTGCACCGCACACTGGTCCGCGCTGCGCGTGCATGCGCTCTCCCGTGGATTCGCATACCCGCAATAACGTGCACTCGCAGGCGCGGTATGCGTATTTACGGTAGAGTTTATGTAGTCGTAGCGTGCGACTCATTCGTTACAAATGTTCACAATTAATGTAGTTTATAGATCATGGTCCCTTTGATAGATTCTGAAAGTTTGGTTAAAATACAATGTCCCAGAGCTGAGGAATCCCTCTTTATATCGTACAAAGGGTCTAACAGGAATCACACAGCAGTGTTTGGTACCCATCGGAAGAGTATTTAATTAGCAATATTCCGGTGTTGGTTTGGAGCGTATTAATCGCTCGTGCGAATAGTTATGAACATAAGAAGTTTATGTCCATTTCTATTAATTACACATACTC
Organism: Pseudophryne corroboree; assembly: GCF_028390025.1. Taxonomy (NCBI): domain Eukaryota; kingdom Metazoa; phylum Chordata; class Amphibia; order Anura; family Myobatrachidae; genus Pseudophryne; species Pseudophryne corroboree. The sequence goes on from NC_086444.1 coordinate 965,944,954, forward strand.
AGGTATGCGGCGGGAAACCCAGTTTCCCACCCACCTGAGCTGTTGGAAATCGTCACAGCCCACCTGTATGAATCACCCTATGACCTTTTGTTATGATACAGGGCCGAATTCCTTCGGCCAATGGCCAATGGGATTGTAGGACCAGGAGATTGCATTGTGTGTGGGGCATAAATAGGCAGGCCGACCACATCCAGCTCTCACTCTCTCTCATCAACGGTTATCTGCTGATAGCCGGGAGCTGGATATCGAGGCGCAGGCGATCATACCCTTTGTGCGTAAGTTTCTCTCCGTTATCATTGTCTTTCTGTGAGCCAATTTCTCTCATCTCATCTCTCTCTCTCTCTCTCTCTCTCTCTCTCTCTCTCTGTTCTGTTCTCTCATATCTCCCCTAGACTAGGCTAGTATTGTATTGTATTAGATAGTATTGTATTGTATTGCATTTAGGTCAGTGTAGTATTGTCTTTTTGTATTTATTGTTTAGTTCTGTGGTTAGGAAGTCTCTGTTATATTGTAGTGTATCATTTGTACTGTTATCCCCTTTTACAAGTATATTAGAAATAATACAGTTAATAGGCTTTGGAACCTAAACCAGCATATGTGTATTTCCTATAGTGTTAAGTGTTCACTTGAGCTTTGTAGTTAGTCAGGTTACACAAGGTTGCACTTACACCCTGTACTCACATTAAGGTATTCAGTGTATTTCATTGGTATAAGGTTTTATCATAAAGGTATAGTGTTGTGAGCGTCTGCATCGCTGGTGACCTCCTCGTGGTCTCGAGCGTAAGCTACGCCATAGCGAATCATTACCCTAGACATAACCAATAACGTGTCCTGTGATCGCTGGGCCGTGAGCGAACGTGACGCTTGAGCGTCTCGCCTACGGCTGAGCGATCGTTACGCAACTAGCGTACCATTACGGTACTTCTTAAGTAAACAGCGTACAGTGTTCTTAGCTTCATAAAGGGTTGTTATACGACAAAGGAATTTAGCATTGTCAGGGAGGTACCACCTATTGTGCATGCTTCTCTAGCTAGATTTTCAAAGAAGACAATCTTAACGATACCGAACATGACTACACTAAAGGATGTGTGAGATCATAAGTTAGATACGGTCCTTAAATGAATCTTTGCAGGAGCATCACAGAGACCTATGATTGTCAGTAATTGGGTTAAAAAAGGCATTTTGTTTTCTCCAGCACCCTGAATGATAACAGTAACCAGATATAAATCCCACATAATAATAGAATTCAGAGATCTTCGTTACACATATTTGCGCAAATGTGTGGTTAAGCCCCAAAGCTGCATCAAAGCGTCTATGTATATTTGGGGTCCCTAGCGTTATATCTAGGTGCAGGCTGTGGCACCCCAAAACACCAGCATAAGCCAGAAAGTCCAGCGTAGCATACCAGTGAAAAAAACTATAGTGTTAATAAATTAGTATTTAGGAAGCCGAAGCTATAGAGAGGGTTATACAAAAATGAAATGTAATTAAAATAGAGAAATAGTGTTAAAAAATTAATACGTGAAAAGTGTTAATAGAATGTCAAGGTATGCCACACTAAAGCCATCCAGCTCAGCCAGTCCAGAGGCACCACACCTTACACCTCCATTACCCCAATCTGGGTCTAAGATTAACCAGCAAGGAGCCACATGATAATGGCTCCTTACTAAAATATGTCTAAGCTAAGAGCTACCTACCTTGGAGCAACTCCATAATGCTCCATGTGACATGTCAGGGCCTGCACCTCCTCCTAATGCAGGAACCTCTCTGCCTCTCACAACAGACATATATATTGGTAGATGCTCAATTAGCTTAGTGATATCATTCAGGTGCTCGAAAGGGAGGGGTATTTCTGAGCAAGAAAAAAAGGCATTTTGTTTCCCCCAGCACCCTGAATGATAACAGTAACTAGATATAAATCCCACATAATAACAGAATTTAGAGATCTTCGTTACACATATTTGCACAAATGTGTGGTTAAGCCCCAAAGCCGCATCAAGGCATTTCTGTATATTTGGGGTCCCTAGCGCTATATCTAGGTGCAGGGTGTGGCACCCCAAAACACTAGCATAAGCCATAAAGTCCAGCGTAGCATACCAGTGAAAAAAACTATAGTGTTAATAAATTGGTATTTAGGAAGCCGAAGCTATAGAGAGGGTTATACAAAAATGAAATGTAATTAAAATAGAGAAATAGTGTTAAAAATTAATAAGTGAAAAATGTTAATAGAATGTAAAGGTATGCCACACTAAAGCCATCCAGCTCAGCCAGTCCAGAGGCACCACACCTTACACCTCCATTACCCCAATCTGGGTCTAAGATTAACAAGAAAGGAGCCACATGATAATGGCTCCTTACTAGAATATGTCTAAGCTAAGAGCTACCTACCTTGGAGCAACTCCATAATGCTCCATGTGACATGTCAGGGCCTGCACCTCCTCCTAATGCAGGAACCTCTCTGCCTCTCACAATAGACATATATATTGGTAGATGCTCAATTAGCTTAGTGATATCATTCAGATGCTCAAAAGGGAGGGGTATTTCTGAGCAAGAAAAAAAGGCATTTTGTTTCCCCCAGCACCCTGAATGATAACAGTAACCAGATACAAATCCCACATAATAATAGAATTCAGAGATCTTCATTACACATATTTGCGCAAATGTGTGGTTGAGCCCCAAAGCTGCATCAAAGCGTCTCTGTATATTTGGGGTCCCTAGCGTTATATCTAGGTGCAGGGTGTGGCACCCCAAAACCCCAGCATAAGCCAGAAAGTCCAGCGTAGCATACCAGTAAAAAAAACTATAGTGTTAATAAATTGGTATTTAGAAAGCCGAAGCTATAGAGAGGGTTATACAAAAATGAAATGTAATTAAAAAAGAGAAATAGTGTTAAAAAATGAATACGTGAAAATTTTAATAGAATGTAAAGGTATGCCACACTAAAGCCATCCAGCTCAGCCAGTCCAGAGGCACCACACCTTACACCTCCATTACCCCAATCTGGGTCTAAGATTAACCAGCAAGGAGCCACATGATAATGGCTCCTTACTAAAATATGAGCTACCTACCTTGGAGCAACCCCATAATGCTCCATGTAGCATGTCAGGGCCTGCACCTCCTCCTAATGCAGGAACCTCTCTGCCTCTCACAACAGACATATATATTGGTAGATGCTCAATTAGCTTAGTGATATCATTCAGGTGCTCGAAAGGGAGGGGTATTTCTGAGCAAGAAAAAAAGGCATTTTGTTTCCCCCAGCACCCTGAATGATAACAGTAACTAGATATAAATCCCACATAATAACAGAATTCAGAGATCTTCTTTACACATATTTGCACAAATGTGTGGTTAAGCCCCAAAGCCGCATCAAGGCGTCTCTGTATATTTGGGGTCCCTAGCGCTATATCTAGGTGCAGGGTGTGGCACCCCAAAACACTAGCATAAGCCATAAAGTCCAGCGTAGCATACCAGTGAAAAAAACTATAGTGTTACTAAATTAGTATTTAGGAAGCCGAAGCTATAGGGAGGGTTATACAAAAATGAAATGTAATTAAAATAAAGAAATAGTGTTAAAAATTAATAAGTGAAAAATTTTAATAGAATGTAAAGGTATGCCACACTAAAGCCATCCACCTCAGCCAGTCCAGAGGCACCACACCTTACACCTCCAGTACCCCAATCTGGGTCTAAAATTAACCACCAAGGAGCCACATGATAATGGCTCCTTACTAAAATATGAGCTACCTACCTTGGAGCAACCCCATAATGCTCCATGTGGCATGTCAGGGCCTGCACCTCCTCCTAATGCAGGAACCTCTCTTCCTCTCACAACAGACATATATATTGGTAGATGCTCAATTAGCTTAGTGATATCATTCAGGTGCTCGAAAGGGAGGGGTATTTCTGAGCAAGAAAAAAAGACATTTTGTTTCCCCCAGCACCCTGAATGATAACAGTAACCAGATATAAATCCCACATAATAACAGAATTCAGAGATCTTCGTTACACATATTTGCACAAATGTGTGGTTAAGCCCAAAAGCCGCATCAAGGCATCTCTGTATATTTGGGGTCAATAGCGCTATATCTAGGTGCAGGGTGTGGCACCCCAAAACACCAGCATAAGCCAGAAAGTCCAGCGTAGCATACCAGTGAAAAAAACTATAGTGTTAATAAATTGGTATTTAGAAAGACGAAGCTATAGAGAGGGTTATACAAAAATGAAATGTAATTAAAATAGAGAAATAGTGTTAAAAAATTAATACGTGAAAAGTGTTAATAGAATGTAAAGGTATGCCACACTAAAGCCATCCAGCTCAGCCAGTGCAGAGGCACCACACCTTACACCTCCATTACCCCAATCTGGGTCTAAGATTAACCAGCAAGGAGCCACATGATAATGGCTCCTTACTAAAATATGTCTAAGCTAAGAGCTACCTACCTTGGAGCAACTCCATAATGCTCCATGTGGCATGTCAGGGCCTGCACCTCCTCCTAATGCAGGAACCTCTCTGCCTTTCACAACAGACATATATATTGGTAGATGCTCAATTAGCTTAGTGATATCATTCAGGTGCTCGAAAGGGAGGGGTATTTCTGAGCAAGAAAAAAAGGCATTTTGTTTCCCCCAGCACCCTGAATAATAACAGTAACTAGATATAAATCCCACATAATAACAGAATTCAGAGATCTTCGTTACACATATTTGCACAAATGTGTGGTTAAGCCCCAAAGCCACATCAAGGCGTCTCTGTATATTTGGGGTCCCTAGCGCTATATCTAGGTGCAGGGTGTGGCACCCCAAAACACTAGCATAAGCCATAAAGTCCAGCGTAGCATACCAGTGAAAAAAACTATAGTGTTACTAAATTAGTATTTAGGAAGCCGAAGCTATAGGGAGGGTTATACAAAAATGAAATGTAATTAAAATAGAGAAATAGTGTTAAACATGAATAAGTAAAAAATTTTAATAGAATGTAAAGGTATGTCCCACTAAAGCCATCCAGCTCAGCCAGTCCAGAGGCACCACACCTTACACCTCCATTACCCCAATCTGGGTCTAAGATTAACCAGCAAGGAGCCACATGATAATGGCTCCTTACTAAAATATGAGCTACCTACCTTGGAGCAACCCCATAATGCTCCATTTGGCATGTCAGGGCCTGCACCTCCTCCTAATGCAGGAACCTCTCTGCCTCTCACAACAGACATATATATTGGTAGATGCTCAATTAGCTTAGTGATATCATTCAGGTGCTCGAAAGGGATGGGTATTTCTGAGCAAGAAAAAAAGGCATTTTGTTTCCCCCAGCACCCTGAATGATAACAGTAACCAGATATAAATCCCACATAATAACAGAATTCAGAGATCTTCGTTACACATATTTGCACAAATGTGTGGTTAAGCCCAAAAGCCGCATCAAGGCGTCTCTGTATATTTGGGGTCCTTAGCGCTATATCTAGGTGCAGGGTGTGGCACCCCAAAACACCAGCATAAGCCAGAAAGTCCAGCGTAGCATACCAGTGAAAAAAACTATAGTGTTAATAAATTGGTATTTAGAAAGCCGAAGCTATAGAGAGGGTTATACAAAAATGAAATGTAATTAAAATAGAGAAATAGTGTTAAAAAATTAATACACGAAAAGTGTTATTAGAATGTAAAGGTATGCCACACTAAAGCCATCCAGCTCAGCCAGTGCAGAGGCACCACACCTCACACCTCCATTACCCCAATCTGGGTCTAAGATTAACCAGCAAGGAGCCACATGATAATGGCTCCTTACTAAAATATGTCTAAGCTAAGAGCTACCTACCTTGGAGCAACTCCATAATGCTCCATGTGGCATGTCAGGGCCTGCACCTCCTCCTAATGCAGGAACCTCTCTGCCTCTCACAACAGACATATATATTGGTAGATGATCAATTAGCTTAGTGATATCATTCAGGTGCTCGAAAGGGATGGGTATTTCTGAGCAAGAAAAAAAGGCATTTTGTTTCCCCCAGCACCCTGAATGATAACAGTAACTAGATATAAATCCCACATAATAACAGAATTCAGAGATCTTCGTTACACATATTTGCACAAATGTGTGGTTAAGCCCCAAAGCCGCATCAAGGCGTCTCTGTATATTTGGGGTCCCTAGCGCTATATCAAGGTGCAGGGTGTAGCACCCCAAAACACTAGCATAAGCCATAAAGTCCAGCGTAGCATACCAGTGAAAAAAACTATAGTGTTACTAAATTAGTATTTAGGAGGCCGAAGCTATAGGGAGGGTTATACAAAAATGAAATGTAATTAAAATAGAGAAATAGTGTTAAAAATTAATAAGTGAAAAATTTTAATAGAATGTAAAGGTATGCCACACTAAAGCCATCCAGCTCAGCCAGTCCAGAGGCACCACACCTTACACCTCCATTACCCCAATCTGGGTCTAAGATTAACCAGCAAGGAGCCACATGATAATGGCTCCTTTACTAAAATATGAGCTACCTACCTTGGAGCAACCCCATAATGCTCCATGTGGCATGTCAGGGCCTGCACCTCCTCCTAATGCAGGAACCTCTCTTCCTCTCACAACAGACATATATATTGGTAGATGCTCAATTAGCTTAGTGATATCATTCAGGTGCTCGAAAGGGATGGGTATTTCTGAGCAAGAAAAAAAGGCATTTTGTTTCCCCCAGCACCCTGAGTGATAACAGTAACCAGATATAAATCCCACATAATAACAGAATTCAGAGATCTTCGTTACACATATTTGCACAAATGTGTGGTTAAGCCCAAAAGCCGCATCAAGGCGTCTCTGTATATTTGGGGTCCCTAGCGCTATATCTAGGTGCAGGGTGTGGCACCCCAAAACACCAGCATAAGCCAGAAAGTCCAGCGTAGCATACCAGTGAAAAAAACTATAGTGTTAATAAATTGGTATTTAGAAAGCCGAAGCTATAGAGAGGGTTATACAAAAATGAAATGTAATTAAAATAGAGAAATAGTGTTAAAAAATTAATACGTGAAAAGTGTTAATAGAATGTAAAGGTATGCCACACTAAAGCCATCCAGCTCAGCCAGTGCAGAGGCACCACACCTTACACCTCCATTACCCCAATCTGGGTCTAAGATTAACCAGCAAGGAGCCACATGATAATGGCTCCTTACTAGAGATGAGCGCCGGAAATTTTTCGGGTTTTGTGTTTTGGTTTTGGGTTCGGTTCCGCGGCCGTGTTTTGGGTTCGACCGCGTTTTGGCAAAACCTCACCGAATTTTTTTTTGTCGGATTCGGGTGTGTTTTGGATTCGGGTGTTTTTTTCAAAAAACCCTAAAAAACAGCTTAAATCATAGAATTTGGGGGTCTTTTTGATCCCAAAGTATTATTAACCTCAAAAACCATAATTTCCACTCATTTTCAGTCTATTCTGAATACCTCACACCTCACAATATTATTTTTAGTCCTAAAATTTGCACCGAGGTCGCTGTGTGAGTAAGATAAGCGACCCTAGTGGCCGACACAAACACCGGGCCCATCTAGGAGTGGCACTGCAGTGTCACGCAGGATGTCCCTTCCAAAAAACCCTCCCCAAACAGCACATGACGCAAAGAAAAAAAGAGGCACAATGAGGTAGCTGTGTGAGTAAGATAAGCGACCCTAGTGGCCGACACAAACACCGGGCCCATCTAGGAGTGGCACTGCAGTGTCACGCAGGATGTCCCTTCCAAAAAACCCTCCCCAAACAGCACATGACGCAAAGAAAAATTAAAGAAAAAAGAGGTGCAAGATGGAATTGTCCTTGGGCCCTCCCACCCACCCTTATGTTGTATAAACAGGACATGCACACTTTAACCAACCCATCATTTCAGTGACAGGGTCTGCCACACGACTGTGACTGAAATGACGGGTTGGTTTGGACCCCCACCAAAAAAGAAGCAATTAATCTCTCCTTGCACAAACTGGCTCTACAGAGGCAAGATGTCCACCTCATCATCATCCTCCGATATATCACCGTGTACATCCCCCTCCTCACAGATTATCAATTCGTCCCCACTGGAATCCACCATCTCAGCTCCCTGTGTACTTTGTGGAGGCAATTGCTGCTGGTCAATGTCTCCACGGAGGAATTGATTATAATTCATTTTAATGAACATCATCTTCTCCACATTTTCTGGATGTAACCTCGTACGCCAATTGCTGACAAGGTGAGCGGCGGCACTAAACACTCTTTCGGAGTACACACTTGTGGGAGGGCAACTTAGGTAGAATAAAGCCAGTTTGTGCAAGGGCCTCCAAATTGCCTCTTTTTCCTGCCAGTATAAGTACGGACTGTGTGACGTGCCTACTTGGATGCGGTCACTCATATAATCCTCCACCATTCTTTCAATGTTGAGAGAATCATATGCAGTGACAGTAGACGACATGTCCGTAATCGTTGTCAGGTCCTTCAGTCCGGACCAGATGTCAGCATCAGCAGTCGCTCCAGACTGCCCTGCATCACCGCCAGCGGGTGGGCTCGGAATTCTGAGCCTTTTCCTCGCACCCCCAGTTGCGGGAGAATGTGAAGGAGGAGATGTTGACAGGTCGCGTTCCGCTTGACTTGACAATTTTCTCACCAGCAGGTCTTTCAACCCCAGCAGACTTGTGTCTGCCGGAAAGAGAGATCCAAGGTAGGCTTTAAATCTAGGATCGAGCACGGTGGCCAAAATGTAGTGCTCTGATTTCAACAGATTGACCACCCGTGAATCCTTGTTAAGCGAATTAAGGGCTCCATCCACAAGTCCCACATGCCTAGCGGAATCGCTCCGTGTTAGCTCCAATGTCTCCAGCTTCTTCTGCAAAAGCCTGATGAGGGGAATGACCTGACTCAGGCTGGCAGTGTCTGAACTGACTTCACGTGTGGCAAGTTCAAAGGGCATCAGAACCTTGCACAACGTTGAAATCATTCTCCACTGCGCTTGAGACAGGTGCATTCCACCTCCTATATCGTGCTCAATTGTATAGGCTTGAATGGCCTTTTGCTGCTCCTCCAACCTCTGAAGCATATAGAGGGTTGAATCCCACCTCGTTACCACTTCTTGCTTCAGATGATGGCAGGGCAGGTTCAGTAGTTTTTGGTGGTGCTCCAGTCTTCTGTACGTGGTGCCTGTACGCCGAAAGTGTCCCGCAATTCTTCTGGCCACCGACAGCATCTCTTGCACGCCCCTGTCGTTTTTTAAATAATTCTGCACCACCAAATTCAAGGTATGTGCAAAACATGGGACGTGCTGGAATTTGCCCATATTTAATGCACACACAATATTGCTGGCGTTGTCCGATGCCACAAATCCACAGGAGAGTCCAATTGGGGTAAGCCATTCCGCGATGATCTTCCTCAGTTGCCGTAAGAGGTTTTCAGCTGTGTGCGTATTCTAAAAACCGGTGATACAAAGCGTAGCCTGCCTAGGAAAGAGTTGGCGTTTGCGAGATGCTGCTACTGGTGCCGCCGCTGTTGTTCTTGCGGCGGGAGTCCATACATCTACCCAGTGGGCTGTCACAGTCATATAGTCCTGACCCTGCCCTGCTCCACTTGTCCACATGTCCGTGGTTAAGTGGACATTGGGTACAGCTGCATTTTTTAGGACACTGGTGACTCTTTTTCTGAGGTCTGTGTACATTTTCGGTATCGCCTGCCTAGAGAAATGGAACCTAGATGGTATTTGGTACCGAGGACACAGTACCTCCAACAAGTCTCTAGTTGGCTCTGCAGTAATGATGGATACCGGAACCACGTTTCTCACCACCCAGGATGCCAAGGCCTCAGTTATCCGCTTTGCAGTAGGATGACTGCTGTGATATTTCATCTTCCTCGCAAAGGACTGTTGGACAGTCAATTGCTTGGTGGAAGTAGTAAAAGTGGTCTTACGACTTCCCCTCTGGGATGACCATCGACTCCCAGCAGCAACAACAGCAGCGCCAGCAGCAGTAGGCGTTACACGCAAGGATGCATCGGAGGAATCCCAGGCAGGAGAGGAATCGTCAGAATTGCCAGTGACATGGCCTGCAGGACTATTGGCATTCCTGGGGAAGGAGGAAATTGACACTGAGGGAGTTGGTGGGGTGGTTTGCGTGAGCTTGGTTACAAGAGGAAGGGATTTACTGGTCAGTGGACTGCTTCCGCTGTCACCCAAAGTTTTTGAACTTGTCACTGACTTATTATGAATGCGCTGCAGGTGACGTATAAGGGAGGATGTTCCGAGGTGGTTAACGTCCTTACCCCTACTTATTACAGCTTGACAAAGGCAACACACGGCTTGACACCTGTTGTCCGCATTTCTGTTGAAATACTTCCACACCGAAGAGCTGATTTTTTTGGTATTTTCACCAGGCATGTCAGTGGCCATATTCCTCCCACGGACAACAGGTGTCTCCCCGGGTGCCTGACTTAAACAAACCACCTCACCATCAGAATCCTCCTGGTCAATTTCCTCCCCAGCGCCAGCAACACCCATATCCTCCTCATCCTGGTGTACTTCAACACTGACATCTTCAATCTGACTATCAGGAACTGGACTGCGGGTGCTCCTTCCAGCACTTGCAGGGGGCGTGCAAATGGTGGAAGGCGCATGCTCTTCACGTCCAGTGTTGGGAAGGTCAGGCATCGCAACCGACACAATTGGACTCTCCTTGTGGATTTGGGATTTTGAAGAACGCACAGTTCTTTGCGGTGCTTTTGCCAGCTTGAGTCTTTTCAGTTTTCTAGCGAGAGGCTGAGTGCTTCCATCCTCATGTGAAGCTGAACCACTAGCCATGAACATAGGCCAGGGCCTCAGCCGTTCCTTGCCACTCCGTGTGGTAAATGGCATATTGGCAAGTTTACGCTTCTCCTCCGACAATTTTATTTTAGGTTTTGGAGTCCTTTTTTTACTGATATTTGGTGTTTTGGATTTGACATGCTCTGTACTATGACATTGGGCATCGGCCTTGGCAGACGACGTTGCTGGCATTTCATCGTCTCGGCCATGACTAGTGGCAGCAGCTTCAGCACGAGGTGGAAGTGGATCTTGATCTTTCCCTAATTTTGGAACCTCAACATTTTTGTTCTCCATATTTTAATAGGCACAACTAAAAGGCACCTCAGGTAAACAATGGAGATGGATGGATACTAGTATACTTATGGATGGACTGCCGAGTGCCGACACAGAGGTAGCTACAGCCGTGGACTAACGTACTGTGTCTGCTGCTAATATAGACTGGATGATTGATAATGAGATGAAATCAATATATATATGTATGTATATATAATATCACTAGTACTGCAGCCGGACAGGTAGATAATATATTTATTAGGTAATGATGACTGATGACGGACCTGCTGGACACTGTCAGCTCAGCAGCACCGCAGACTGCTACAGTAAGCTACTATACTCTATAGTAGTATGTACAAAGAAGAAAGAAAAAAAAAACCACGGGTAGGTGGTATACAATTATGGATGGACTGCCGAGTGCCGACACAGAGGTAGCTACAGCCGTGGACTAACGTACTGTGTCTGCTGCTAATATAGACTGGATGATTGATAATGAGATGAAATCAATATATATATGTATGTATATATAATATCACTAGTACTGCAGCCGGACAGGTAGATAATATATTTATTAGGTAATGATGACTGATGACGGACCTGCTGGACACTGTCAGCTCAGCAGCACCGCAGACTGCTACAGTAAGCTACTATACTATAGTAGTATGTACAAAGAAGAACGAAAAAAAAAAACCACGGGTAGGTGGTATACAATTATGGATGGACTGCCGAGTGCCGACACAGAGGTAGCTACAGCCGTGGACTACCGTACTGTACTGTGTCTGCTGCTAATATAGACTGGATGATAATGAGATGTAGTATGTATAAAGAAGAAAGAAAAAAAAAACCACGGGTAGGTGGTATACAATTATGGATGGACTGCCGAGTGCCGACACAGAGGTAGCTACAGCCGTGAACTACCGTACTGTGTCTGCTGCGACTGGATGATAAATAATGATATAAAAAATATATATATATCACTACTGCAGCCGGACAGGTATATATTATATAATGACGGACCTGCTGGACACTGTCTGTCAGCAGAATGAGTTTTTTATAGAATAAAAAAACACCACACAAGTCACACGACGAGTGTTTAACTTTTTCAGGCAATCACAATATAGTATACTATACTGGTGGTCAGTGTGGTCAGGTCACTGGTCAGTCACACTGGCAGTGGCACTCCTGCAGCAAAAGTGTGCACTGTTTAATTTTAATAATATGTACTCCTGGCTCCTGCTATAACCTATAACTGCTCCCCAGTCTCCCCCACAATTAAGCTGTGTGAGCACAGTCAGATATTATACATAGATGATGCAGCACACTGGGCTGAGCACAGATATGGTATGTGACTGAGTCACTGTGTATCGTTTTTTTCAGGCAGAGAACGGATTATATTAAATAAAACTGCACTGGTGGTCACTGGTCAGTGGTCAGTCACTAGTAAACTCTGCACTCTCTAGTACTCCTAAACTCCAGTAAATCAAGTGTCTCTGTCTCAATCTCACTCTCTCTCTTCTAATCTAAATGGAGAGGACGCCAGCCACGTCCTCTCCCTATCAATCTCAATGCACGTGTGAAAATGGCGGCGACGCGCGGCTCCTTATATAGAATCCGAGTCTCGCGATAGAATCCGAGCCTCGCGAGAATCCGACAGCGTCATGATGACGTTCGGGCGCGCTCGGGTTAACCGAGCAAGGCGGGAAGATCCGAGTCGCTCGGATCCGTGTAAAAAAAGCTGAAGTTCGGGCGGGTTCGGATTCCGAGGAACCGAACCCGCTCATCTCTACTCCTTACTAGAATATGTCTAAGCTAAGAGCTACCTACCTTGAAGCAACCCCATAATGTTCCATGTGGCATGTCAGGGCCTGCACCACCTCCTAATGCAGGAACCTCTCTGCCTCTCACAACAGACATATATATTGGTAGATGCTGAATTAGCTTAGTGATATCATTCAGGTGCTCAAAAGGGAGGGGTATTTCTGAGCAAGAAAAAAAGGCATTTTGTTTCCCCCAGTACCTTGAATGTTAACAGTAACCAGATACAAATCCCACATAATAATAGAATTCAGAGATCTTCGTTACACATATTTGCGCAAATGTGTGGTTAAGTACCAAAGCCGCATCAAGGCGTCTCTGTATATTTCGGGTCCCTAGTGCTATATCTAGGTGCAGAGTGTGGCCCCCCAAAACACCAGCATAAGCCAGAAAGTCCAGCGTAGCATACCAGTGAAAAAAACTATAGTGACACACTAAAGCCATCCAGCTCAGCCAGTCCAGAGTCACCACACCGCCATTACCCCAATCTGGGTCTAAGATTAACCAGCAAGGAGCTACATGATAATGGCTGGTTAATCTTAGACCCAGATTGCTGGTGTTTTGGGGTGCCACACCTTGCACCTAGATATAGCCCTAGGGACCCCAAATATACAATGACGCCTTGATGCGGCTTTGGGGCTTAGCCACACATTTGCACAAATATGTGTAACTAAGATCTCTGAATTCTATTATTATGTGGGATTTATATCTGGTTACTGTTATCATTCAGGGTTCTGGGGGAAACAAAATGCCTTTTTTTCTTGCTCAGAAATACCCCTCCCTTTCGAGCACCTGAATGATATCACTAAGCTAATTGAGCATCTACCAATATATATGTCAGTGCTTGGGTTAATAAGGCTATTGTCACTTGGGTTGGGAAAATAGTTCAAGCAGTGGTGGAAGATAATAGTCAGGAAGAAATAGTTCGACTAGCGGAACATATCCATGAGTCGGCCACTTACATTTGCCAAGCTACAAAAGATACTAGCAGGATAGCTTCACGCATATCAGCTTCGGCTATATCTGCCAGATGGATTCTTTGGCTCAGAGATTGGCAGGTGGACTTAGATTCAAAGAAAGCAGTGGAAGCGATCCCCTTTGTGGGGGAAGCGTTATTTGGTCTAGAATTGGACAAGTGGATTTCACAAGCCACGGTGGGAAAATCAATGTTTCTGCCTACTACATATCCTATAACCACACCACCGGCAAGAAGAAACTACTCGGGTCCGGTGATCAATTAATTTAGGACTCAGTCCTTTTGTGCCAGAGGCAGGGGTTTTGGTGGACAAGCTCATGGAAACAGAGACAGAGACCATTCCCAGTCCACAGCCCAAAAGCAGGACTATAAACCTGCGGACAAGACCGTGGCATGACGGTCTCCCAGCTCACCATGGGTCTCCCGAGGTGGGCACATGGTTGATGAGGTTTGACAATACCTCACCAGAAGTCTGGATCAACAATATTATATCCCAGGTATACAACATAGATTTTCTAACCCGACCTCACAGTCAGTTCTTTATTATCGGCCTTCTGCAGTGCCCTCAAAGAGTGAGGGCATTAAGCGCAGCTACAGTATTCGAAAATTACTTCTGACGTGATGTAATTATGCTAGTTCCGGTTCCTCAATGAAGAACGGCTTTTATTCAAATCTTTATGTAGTACCAAAACCAGATGGTTCAGTCACACCAATTCTCAATTTAAAAGTATTAAATCAATTCCTTATGGTTCACAGATTGAAAATGGAATCGATACAGTTTGTCATTGCAAGCCTGGAGCAACAGGAATTCATGGTGTCGATGGACATAAAGGATGCGTACCTGCATGTCCCAATTTGGTCTCTGCACCAAGCTTATTTAAGGTTTGCAGTGGTCAAGAATAATTACCAATTCGGAGCTCTACCGTTCGGCCTATCATCGACCCCGAGAATCTTCACGAACATCTTAGCAGTCATGGCAGTGAAATTGAGATCTTTAGCGGTAACAATAATACCGTATCTGGACGACCTTCTTATCAAAGCTCCGTCCCAGGAGCTATTGATCCGGGACGCTCAAATCACTCATCAGATTCTTATTCAACATGGATTGCGAACTTCAAAAAATCCAATTTACAACCGACACAGAGTATTTATTTTCTGGGTCTCATCTTGGACACAATACAATTGAGAGTGTTCCTTCCAGAAGACAAGATTTGAGAACTCAAGGAGATGGTTCAACAAGTCTTACACAATCAGACTGTGTCGCTCCATCTTTGTATACAGCTTCTGGGAAAAATGGTGCATCTTTCAAAGCGATCCAATATGGCAGACTCCATTTCAGACCTTTTCAGTTAAATCTGATTGCTCAAGGAGCAGGCATGCTTCTACTTCTTCACAGAAGAACTCGATTGTCACCTCAGGCCAGGACTTCGTTTATTTGGTGGTTGGTTCGCAAGAACCTATCAAAGGGAAAAAGATTTGGAAACTGGGATTGGATCATTTTGACGATGGATGCCAGTTTCAGAGGATGGAGTGCAGTACTAGGCAACCATCAATTTCAGGGGAGATGGTCACCCTACGAGAGCAGCTTACCAATAAATGTACTGGAACTACGAGCCATCTACAATGCACTCCTTTAGGCGGAGAGCCTAGTAAGAGCCCAGCACGTAAGAGTGCAATCGGACAATGTGACAGCAGCGGCATACATAAACCGTCAGGGAGGAACAAAGAGCCACATGGCCTTAAGGGAGGCTACAAAGATTCTGTCTTGGACGGAAAAACACAACATGATCCTATCGGCAGTCTTCATTCCTGGTGTGACAATTGGGAGACAGATTATCTCAGCCGTCAAGATATGCACCCAGGAGAGTGTAGTCTACACCCCCAGGTCTTTGACGCAGTGGCAAGATGGAGGGGCTTACCGCAGGTAGATCTAATGGCCTCTCAAAACAATCACCAGCTTCCGAGATATGTGGCCAGGACGCGGGATATAGCAGCGGAAGCGGTGGACGCGCTAGCAATTCACTGGACTTACAAACTAGTATATGTAATCCCACTGTTTACCTTATTGCCAAGAGTGTTAAAAAAGGTGAAACAGGAAAGAGCATGGGTAATTCTAATAGCACCGGACTGGCCTTGCAGAAGTTGGTATTCGGATCTGAAGAGTCTTCTGGCGGATGTTCCTTGGGGACTGCCACAGAGGGAGGACCTGCTGTCACATGGTCCATTTCTACATCCAGATCTGAACCACCTAAGTTTAACGGCGTAGTTCTGGAAACCAGGATTTTAAGGGAAAAGGGTATCCCAAAATCAGCTATTCCTACTATGTTAGCAGCTAGGAAGACAGTATCTACAGCACCCTACTATAGGATCTGGAAGAAATACATGGACTGGTGCCAGCATAATGGTTGGAACCCTAGAGAATTCCACCTTACTAGATTGTTGAGGTTTCTCCAATCGGGTTTGGACGGAGGATTAAGGTTGGGATCTTTGAAAGTGCAGGTCTCAGCCCTTTCAATTTTTTTTCCAGCAACGACAGACATCCTTTCAGGAGGTTCAGACATTTTTACAAGGAGTTTTGAGAATTCAACCACCTTTTCATCCTCCCACGGCTCAGTGGGTTCTAAATTTAGCCTTTGGATCTAAGTCGAGTCTTTGGAATGGGCAGATTTAAAATATGTGTGCTGGAAAACAGTCTTAATTCTTGCATTAGCATCAGCAAGAAGGGTCTCTGAATTGGGGGCCCTGTCATGTAAGAGTCCCTTCTTAGTTTTTCACGGAGACAGGGTGGAGCTCCGTACAAGGGTGGAGTTTTTACTGAAGGTGGTTTCTGGATTTCACATAAATCAGCTGATTGTGGTCCCAACTTTCCAGGGATTGTCAGAAGGGGACCTGTACCTGGATGTGATCAGAGCCATATGAGTATACGTACAGGCTACGAGTTCCGTTAGGAAGTCAGATGCTTTGTTTGTACTGTAAACAAACCTTAGCTAGTTGGATTAGGTTAATCATTAAGCAGGCATATATTTCAAAGGGTAAAAGAGTCTCATTTCGAGTGGGTGCTCATACCACTAGATCTGTTGGGTTTTCTTGGGCGGCAGCTAGAGGAGCATCCAGTGCAACTTTGCAGAACTGCAATGTGGTCATCAGCACACACATTTACTCAGTTCTACAAGATCGATACCTTTGCATCTAGGGATTCCAATTTTGGTCGTTAGGTTCTACAGGCATCTACAGAAGATGAAATGGTAGATAGAGATGAGGAACAACAGAATGAAGATACAATTAGACCGTTTAAAAAGGAAGGTCACAGAGGAAGGACTAATTATCCAATCAGATCCAGAAAGACATCTATATCGTGGAGACCGACAATTAAGAATAGGGAAAGACGTGACTATTCAAGAGAGGATACGAGATATAAAGCCCCTAGATCGGAGAGGTATAATGAGAGGGGGTATTATGATGAGACCCAATTTAGACGGGACCATGGAAATGGAAGAGGTTTCGACCATAGAAAAAACTGGAATGTGAGGAGATCTCCATTCAGAACGCCATTGCCAGTTAGAAATCGATATGGGATCTTTAATGATAATCACAGGGAGACTCATTTTTTAGGGGACAGGAGGAAGAGGTGGGATTGGAAATGAGAAGGAGGACCCATAGGGGTAAAAAGAGGAGTGCCAAGGAATCGTAAGGAAAGAAGGAACCCCATTTCTCTAGAAACCCAGGTCCACAAGAAATCCCTGCACAAAATGTAGAAACCCCTGAAAATAATGCAGAGAAAAATAAAGAGACCAAAGGGATCAAAATCTTTAATATTAGCTCCCATGTCCTCACAGAAATTGAAAAGAGAGTCCTGGAAAAAGGCCTTAAATATGCCTTTGCCATACCGATCAATAAATTCGACACTTTTGTCGATATCAGAATCAGAATCAGCTTTATTGGCCAGGTATACTTGCGTATACTAGGAATTTGTCTTCGGTTTGCTATACAACAGCCAAGTAGGTAACAGATAAGCAGATGGGGGGGTAAGCAAAGTCACACAGATAGGTATACGGTAGGAACACAAGTGAGTTACATGTACGTCTAGTCAGTCAATGTTCAGGAGTTCAGCAGGTGGACCGCTTGGGGAAAGAAACTTTTGAGGCTTCTGGTGGATCTGGCGGGGACAGCCCTGTAACGCCTGCCTGAAGGAAGCAAGTTAAACATGCTGTGGCCGGGGTGTAGCTGGTCTTTTACTATCTTCATTGCCCGCTTTTTAGCTCTGGACAAGTACAGGTCCTGGACTGAGGGAAGGTCGGCCCCGATGATCTTCTCTGCGGTTCTGACCACCTTTTGGAGCCTGCATCTGTCTCTCGCGCTGGCGGAGCTGTACCATACGAGTATCGAGGAGCACAGCACCGACTCCACTATCACGGAGTAGAAGAGGAGCAGAAGCTTCTGTGGGATGTTGAACTTCCTTAGTTGCCTGAGGAAGAACAATCTCTGCTGCGCTTTCCCAACAGTGGCGTCAGCGTTGGACCCCCATTTAAGGTCCCGGGAGATTGTGGTCCCTAGAAATTTGAAGGAGTCCACTAGCGATACCACACTGTCAGCAATCGTTAGCGGAGGTGCACTAGATGACTTCTTCCTGAAGTCCACTATCATCTCGACAGTTTTGAGGGGGTTGAGCTCGAGGTTGTTGTGGATGCACCACTGGGCCAGCCGGTCTACTTCCCGTCTATAGGCAGATTCGTCCCCATCCTTGATGAGGCCGATGACGGTGGTGTCATCGGCGAATTTGATGATCCTTACTGATTGCGCCTCTGAGGTACAGTCATTTGTGTACAGGGAGAAGAGCAGGGGTGAGAGGACACAGCCCTGAGGGGCCCCTGTACTAATGGACCGCGCTTGAGAGGTGAATTCCCCCGCTTTCACCACCTGTGTCCTATCTGTCAGGAAGTCTATTATCCAGGAACAGGTAGCTTCTGGGACCCCTAGGCTAAGTAATTTGGGGTGGAGGATGCTGGGGACGATTGTATTGAAGGCCGAGCTGAAATCGACAAACAGGACCCTCGCGTAGGTACCGGGAATGTCTAGGTGCTGTAGAATGTAGTGCAGGCCCAGGTTGACTGCATCCTCGACACACCGATTCGAGCGATAGGCGAACTGCAGGGGGTCCAGTTGGGGGCCAGTCACAGTTTTCAGGTGATTCAAAACCAGACGCTCGAACGTTTTCATGACCACAGACGTCAGTGCTATCGGCCTATAGTCGTTCAGGTTCGTGATAGTGGGTTTCTTGGGGACCGGGACTATAGTAGACCTTTTGAGGCAGGAAGGGACTTTCTGTAGCTCCAGCGATTTATTGAAGATCTTGGTGAATATGGGGGCGAGCTGACCCGCACATGCTCTTAGGGCAGATGGTGACACTCCATCAGGACCTGGAGCTTTCCTGGTTTTGGCCCTTTTGAACAATGCCTCCACCTCTTCTTGGGTGACTTGCAGTGCCTGGGGTTGGCCGTCAGTGTTTGGGGCATCGTAGAGGTGATTGTTTGGGTTGCATGGGACTTCTTTTGCGAACCTGCAATAAAAGTGGTTCAGTACATCTGCAAGGTCTTGGTGCATGGCGGTGGACTTTGATGTTTTCCTATAGTTGGTTATGGATTGCATTCCTTTCCATACAGATACAGGGTCATTGGTGGAGAGATCGTTTGTCAGCTTGTCCGAGAACCGCTTTTTTGCTAGCCTGATTCCTTTAGTCAGAGAGTTCCTAGTACGGTTGTATAGTGCTCTGTCACCGCTGCTATAGGCCTCCTCTTTGGCTCGACGAAGTTGCCTGAGCTGGGCATTGAACCAGGGCTTGTTGTTGTTGTAAATGCGGTAAATCTTGGTAGGTACACACATGTCCTCACAGTAGCTGATGTAGGATGTGACAGTGTCTGTCAAGTCATTCAGGTCGGTTGCCGAGGCTTCAAAGACCCCCCATTCCGTTCAGTCAAAGCAGGCCTGGAGCTTCATCTTGGCCTCATTGGTCCATTTCTTAACAGTCTTAACGACAGGTTTAATTACTCTCAGCTTCTGTGTATAGGTAGAGAGTAGGTGGACGAGGCAGTGGTCAGATAGGCCGAGTGCAGCACGCGGGATAGACCGGAAGGCAGACTTGAGGGTAGTATAGCACTGATCAAGGGTGCGCCCTTCTCTGGTGGGACACGTGACTTGTTGTTTGTACTTAGGTAGCTCCTTGCTCAGGTTAGTTCTGTTGAAGTCACCCAGTACTATAAGCAGAGAGTCTGGTTGTTTTTGTTCTATGTCGGATATACATACGGCCAGGTGGTGCAGGGCTTCGTTCGCGCAGGCGAAGGGGGGATGTACACTCCCACAAGGACAATTGAGGCAAATTCCCGGGGGGAATAGAAGGGGTTGCAGTTGATACTCAGCATATCCAGGTGAGGGCTGCATGATTTGCCTATGATCGTGACATTGGTGCACCATCCGTCGTTGATGTAGAAGCAGATGCCACCACCCTTCATTTTTCCTGAGAGAACCTTGGAGCAATCGGCCCTGAAGAGACTGAAGCCCGGCAGAGACATCGGGTTGTCCGCAATATGGTCGTCCAGCCACGTCTCCGTAAAGCAGAGGACAGATGACCCTGTAATGCCTGACCCTGCGCTGCCCAGAAGGAGGGACAATTCGTCGAACTTGTTTGCCAGTGAGAGCACATTCGAAAGCAGGATCGCGGGAAGTGCAGACCGGTGCCCTCGCCGCCGCCACCTCACTTGGGCGCCTGCGCGACAGCCTCTCCTCTGAGTCCAGGTCCTTCTACTAGGGCCGACATGAGGGCCTCCGTCATGCTCTTTCTGGGGCCGGTTATCCATTCGCCAGTCGCCACCTGGGCTGCGGGGGGGCGCGGCCGCTCGGTCATCCACTTCGGTGTCCACAACGTCTGCATCCTTGCCACACAGGGCAGCAAGGGCAGCGAGGGCTGCAAGGGCCGCTGATCCGCCCGCCGACGGGCCCGAACGTGTGGTAAGCACCTCGGGAGCGCTCCAACTTAGGAGGGCTTCCCTGCTGTATTTGGTCACCGGTGGGGTAGACAAGGGCAAGGGAAAACAAGGGGAAACAGGTATTTTGGCTGAGCTGCGTAGCTCCGAGGCAGCCATCTGCGGCGCCATCTTAGACTGTAATTGCTATAATCATTGTTGCTGTAACCTATTGCTGCTCCTTAATACAATGGGTATATTTGAAACAAGTGATACTGTAAATAAAATAACTGCTTTTTCTGTTGCTGATTTAGTCAAAACTAAAAGCAGCCTTGTGGTGAGGTGTTAGAATCCAATTTCTGTTGTGTAGGTGTGAAAGATCTCAGTGTGAGAGGCCTTTGAAGTAAATTTCTTGTGGGGGTAGTGATATCCATAAATTCATACGAGAGTTATGTATTAAAAATTAAATATTTTTATCAAAAGAATCGGTAGAAGAATTGGGTAATACAGAATTGGTGAACCCCACGCCATTTAAACCCAAGTCCATCTTTTACCCTGCCCACATTAAGGGGAATTTTAGCAATACTTTCTGTCAACTAGTACAGAGAGATGTAAGAGAATTCAAATCAACAGAAATGAAATACAATTTCACCTCAAAAGAGAGAACAGCATTATAAGATCTGAAACAAAATGCAGAAATAGTAATTAAGCCTGCAGACAAAGGGGGGGGGGGGGGGGGTAGTGGTGATGGATAGAGAGTGGTAAACAAAGACAATAGATGCACATTTAGAAGATCGTTACACATATCAAAAGCTTAAGTCGGATCCAACAGAGAGGTTCAACACAAGCTTTAAAGAACTTATAAAGAAATATAGCGATTTAGATGTACTAAAGGAAAGAGAGGTGAAATTCCTCATAAATGAAAAACCAACAGTGCCTACCATGTACCTGCTCCCTAAAGTACACAAGGATCCTACCAACTAGGGAGCCCAATCCCGGGATCGGGATCGGCGGGATCCCGGGATTTGGGCCCAAAAATGCCAGGATTTGAATCCGGGGACTGGAGCATCCAATCCCGGGATTCACGGGATTATACTATGCATATGCGGCGGCGGGAGGGTGTGTAAGTAATAGTACTTACTAATATTAGGCGGGTGGCAGCCATGAACAAGTTGAACGCGGCGGCACTTCAAATGTAGCGCCGGCCTCCAGCCAATCAGCTGGCGGACCGGCTGCCAATCAGGGAAGCTGCAGCGGCAGCCAATCAGGAGCGACTGCTGTGGCCGCTTCCCTGATTGGCTGCCGGTCCGCCAGCTCTGGTTGGCTGGCGGCCGGCGCTTCATTTGAAATGCCGCCGCGTTCAGTGTGTTAATGGTTGCCGCCCGTCTAATAGTAAGTACTATTACTTACACCCACCCTCTCTCCCTCCCTCCGTGCATTCAGTGGTGCTCCCTACAGCCTTCCTCCCTCCCGCTCCACCACCAACCCTCCCTGCCGCGACCTACACCCTCCCTCCTGAGTCCCGCACCGCTACCTACACCCTCCCTACCTCCCGCACCGCTACCTACACCCTCCCTACCTCCCACACCGTTACCTACACCCTCCCTACCTCCTGCTCCGCTACCTACACCCTCCCTCCAGCGCTGCTCCCTACAACTTTCTCTGATCCCTACTGCAATCCTGGGATCCCGGGAATCCCGGGATTGACCGTTTTTCAATCCCGAATCCCGGGATCGAAAAAACGGCCTGGGATTGGCCTCCCTACTACCAACCCCCCAGGCAGGCCAATAGTCTCCGGAATTGAGTCAATAACAGCAAATTTATCGGAGTACATTGACCATTTTTAGCAGCCGTTGGTATTGAAAAATACTTCACATTTAAAGGGTACGGAAGATCTATTGAATCTTTTATCCACGGTTCCTTGGGAAGAGAATTTAATACTAGTTACGGCTGATGTTAAGTCACTTTATTCTATTATTGCACATCAGGATGGAATTAGAGCTGTCACAAATGCCCTACACAATAGCACTTTAGGGGAATGTTTACAACAATTAATTTTATAGGAAATTCATTTTATCCTAAATAACAATTATTTTATGGTGAAGAGTGATTTTTTTATCCAGAAGGTTGGCACAGCCATGGGCACCAGGTTCGCTCCAAGCTATGCGAACATCTTCATGGGCCAATGGGAAACAGATTGTATCTGAACCCAGAACCCATTTGGAGCGAACCTGGTGTCCTGGAGAAGGTATATCGATGATATCCCTTATATATGGAGAGGGGATAGGGATACTTTAGATCTGTTTGCCAATATTTAAATGGGAATAATTTGAATATACAGTTAACGTTTAATATAGATCATAATGAAGTTAACTTTTTGAATATCACCCTCTCACGAGATGATAGAAAATTTTGCACTTGAACCTTCATTAAACAAACAGACTCTCAAGAATACATCAATATAAATAGTTGTCACCATCCAAATTGGCTACATTCAATTCCACATGGTCAACTAAAAAGATGTAGAAGAAATTGTACGAATGATGCCATATATCAGCAACAGGCTAATGAGCTAAAGTGCAGATTTGAAAAAAGTGGCTATGACAATGAGAAGATTAAACAAGCCATGTCTGAGGTTGAGGTATTAGATAGAAAAACTTTATTAAATAATGAAATAAAATCACAAAAAAAGAAAAAAAGAAATTATGAATGGGCTTTTATTACCAGTTTTAACACACAACATAAGTTATTGGAAAAGTCAATTAGAAAAAAATTGAATATTTTGAAGAAAGAACCAGTAGGTGGTAATGTGATTCCAGACCGTCCCGTTTTTATTTATAGGAAAGTCTCTAATCTAAAAAAACTCTTTGGTAAGGAGTTATCTCCCACCGAAAAGAAGAGAGGGCAGAATTCTAACAAAACGGTTCCACCGTTGTGGGATCTGTATCGGATGTAGGGAAATTAAAAGTGACGGCTCTAAAAAACTAGATACAGTATGTATCAGTGGAAAAACTGCTAAAATATATGATTTTATAACCTGCAATGTCAAGAATGTCTTTTATTTTATTGAATGTTCCTGCCGTTTATTTTATATTGGGTGCACCACCAGATCACTTAAAATACGGATCAGTGAGCATTGCAGGAACATAAAAAAACGGTTTAACTACACATGCTCTGTCTAATCATTTTAAAGAACACCACAATAGCTCTTTAAGACATGTTATTAGATTTGCGGGGTTTAAATTGATTAAGTGCACTAATAGACAAAAGGATGTCATGTCAATTTTGGCAAAAAAAGAAATGCAGGCTATATATGAATTTTATACATTACATCCATTTGGATTGAATAATGATTTTGAATTAAAATGGTTATTATGACCCTTTTATGATGCTGTTTTATGGAATTGTATAGATTTGTTATATTATTTATTGGAAGCTAACATATGTTGTTTTTAATTTTCAGTTTATCTGGATAGGAGCCGAGATTAAACTTTCAACTATGTTTCTATCCTCAAATCTATTACTAAGTATATCATTTGTGTGAAATTGGTGACTTATGAGGCTCGAGATGGTTGCGGAGGGACACTTCCGGGTTCTGATTGGCAAAGATGCTATCAGAATGGTTGGTGGAAACGGAGCAATGCGAGTTATTGCACTTCCTGCCCCGGTTGGCGTGAACACCATTGACGGGGATGGCGGAAGCTGAACATCTGAGACTTCCAGCTTCTGTGGGCGGATATGCCTGAGTGCGGCTGGCGGACGTGAACGGCCGGGATTTCAGGCTGTGGTTGGTAGACATGTTTCGGGAAGGCTGGCGGAAGCGGGCGCTCGGAAATCTGGTTATGACACTATAGAAAACCATACCCATTGGCTGATAAGGTTAGAATCCCAGAAGTGAAGCGACGCAACTATGGCCTGCCTTCTGTATCCATGACAACTGGAGTAATCTTTGCACAACTGTGTTAAATTTATTAATCAAAATGAGGATTGGCTGAATATGGATTTAAATTCTGGACCAACAGACTGTCCCTCATCTTACCTTGACAAAGACTTGCAGCAAAGCAGGTGGAAACGCGTTGGTTATTGAGGGATCAGTAGCGGACTTTACAGCTCATGCTATCACATTTGGGCTGTCAAATTATTACCAGGAACGGGCTCCAGTTAGCTTTTTCTGGAGAGGCGATTGGTAACCTTTAAAGAACTTGTCTGAGAACTATTACTGGTTCTCAGACCTACTGGTAATTATTCTGACTTTCCATCATACAGGACCATGCCAGTACTCACATGTTTTATTGTGTTATTTATGTCATGTCTGTATGCCAGTATTAAAATCGTTATAACTGTACTACACATGAAATTCCCCTTCTTTTTTTTCACATGTGAATCTGTGAATGGAATAACATACCTATTGAGGACGAATTCTCCTGGATGTTTATTACAAGATAAGGAATGTGATAATATTTCATATAATTGTTTGTGTCTCATTAAGCTTGGGATTGTATTTTTACTTGTTCTTTTGCACTAGTTTAAGTTCACCATTAGCGCCTGAGGGAATACTTCCACAATACCTTCAATACACATATTGTACCTTTGGAGTTATTTCTGGA
Organism: Pseudophryne corroboree; assembly: GCF_028390025.1. NCBI lineage: Eukaryota > Metazoa > Chordata > Amphibia > Anura > Myobatrachidae > Pseudophryne > Pseudophryne corroboree. Next base: position 965,970,360 of record NC_086444.1, read on the forward strand.
CAGAAACTCTGTGGGATTTGTTTGTTCCTATAGGCTGCTTTCTTGGATTCCTGCACAATTTCAGGTTTACCATTAGAAAAACTCTAACTACAAGGCATCGGACAGCGCCCGCACCCATGGGGGTATCTTTGGAACGTCACCAGCTGTCTAACTCTACTGTCCCCTAGTGGATGATAGAGAAAAGAGGATTTTGGTACTTACTGATAAATCCATTTCTCTAAATCCACTCGGGGACACTGGACGCCCACAACGGTGCTGTCAGCCTGCGGGTTCTTGTTGTATTGGTTCAAACATGTTGGTTATTGTATTTATAGTTCTTGGTTGCTTTTTTGACGTTGTGGTATGGTTGGTTCCTTCCCATATGGCTTTAGCCTTTCATGTTCCCTCTTCTCTCCATCAATTTTTAAAACTGGAGGTATAGGGGGCGTAGTTTATTACTACACTGTGCTACCTCTAGTCTGCATACTTCACACCCCCCAGCTGTCTAACTCCAGTGTCCCCAAGAGGATTCAGAGAAATGGATTTATCTGTAACTTCCAAAATCCTCTTATTTAATACAATTGAAGGGGACGCAGTAAATTTAAAATTATATGTAAAAAAGGGCTTGAAAATTTGCAAAGCACATGAAAATAAAATTGTGCATCTGACAATCGATGTTTGAAATGGGGTTGCTAATTCTGTAAGTTAACAAAGGTTATTCTTGTGTCAAACTTGGTATTGGTTTTTTGGGTTTTTATCTGAGGTGGGAAATCATGGTAAAAAGAGGATCTTCTCTAAAACAACACACTTTGAGCAATGTGGTGCATGTTTTTTTACTTCTTGTACACTAGGAGAGGGGGTGGCAGACTTGTACATGATTGTAGAAGTTACATGTCTGACAGTGAAGCAACATAAGGGTAACACAATTTGTATGGGTGTGGTTTACAAGATCTACAATGTCTAGATCGACAGTCATTAGGTCGACATTAACAAAAGGTCAACATGGTCAAAATGTTGACACAGGAAAAGAATGACATGAACAAAAGGTCAACATGATCAAAAGCTTGACATGGCAATGGTCGACACAAAAATGGTTGACATACTTTTATTGCATTTTTAGGGTTACTGTGAATAGTTTTTTCCATTCGGGACCACCATTTGTAGAAACGTGTCCCCTCTCAGGCTTGCATGGCTCGCCAAGGTTCGGGAACAAAGTTATGATTTGTAACATGGATATTCAAGGATGGATGAAGTCCAAAAACATGAAAAAATACACAAAAATGTGTCGACCATTGCCATATTGACCATTTGAACCTGTTGACCTTTTGTCCATGTCGACCTCTTCCAGTGTTGACCTTTTGTCCATGTCAACATTTTGTCAATGTCAACCTAATGCATGTCGACCATATGGGGTCGACCTATTGACTGTCACACTAGGCATTGTCGACCTACAGTATAATCTGGATCCCAATTTGTATTCAGCAATTATTTCCAAAATAACCATATGTATGTATTTGATTATGGGCATAAAGAAACATATTAATCCTTTAGCGGCAATAGCAGTAATTTGGGAATCTAAACACATTTGTAATGAATTACTGTACATATACATAAATGTGTGTTCAAAACAGATGTCAATATGAGATGTACATTTTGTCTCCATTTAAGGCCCTCATTCCGAGTTGTTCGCTCGCAAGGCGAATGTAGCAGAGTTACACACGCTAAGCCGCCGCCTACTGGGAGTGAATCTTAGCTTCTTAAAATTGCGACCGACGTACGCGCAATATTGCGATTACAAACGAGTTAGCAGTTTCAGAGTAGCTCCAGACTTACTCTGCCTGTGCGATCATTTCAGTGCTTGTCGTTCCTGGTTGACGTCACAAACACACCCAGCGTTCGCCCAGGCACTCCCACCGTTTCCCCGGCCACTCCTGCGTTTTTTCCGGAAACGGTAGCGTTTTCAGCCACACGCCCCTGAAACGCCGTGTATCCGCCCAGTAACACCCATTTCCTGTCAATCACATTACGATCGCCGGAGCGAAGAAAAAGCCGTGAGTAAAATTACTTTCTTCATAGTAAAGTTACTTGGCGCAGTCGCAGTGCGAACATTGCGCATGCGTACTAAGCGGATTTTCACTGCGATGCGATGAAAAATACCGAGCGAACAACTCGGAATGAGGGCCTAAGTTTTTTCTCTTCTTCATTACATCCAATGTACAAAGCTCTTAAAAAGGAGTATGTTTTGGAGTTTTCAATGAAGCATAATTAGAGCAGGCTTCATTTAGAATAAATGAACAGTTGGCCCCCAAGAGAGTATTCTGTTTTAAGGACATGCTAATTGTTAGATATTGTCTTGGGAATCTCTTGAATTAGTCTGCTTTAAACCTTTTCTGTTTGAGGCCAACAAAATAATAAGTAAAAGATTAAGAAACAGACAATTACCTGCAAGGGAGGAAATGATAGTTTCTACGACATACATAAGATGCCCCTTGTTTAAAGTCAGAGTGTTTTTTCCAGACATTTAATTTTGTTTTAAGAAAAATGTTAACTTACCAATTAAATGTATTTTACTGTATGTAGGTATGAAGCTTTTAAAGTAATACAATTGTGTAATACTGTATATGGTATGTATATCTGAGGGCTCTACTCTTGGACCCCTGGTATACCTTATATTTGTGAAAGAGATGGATGGAAACTTAAGGCAGTCCCATATTAGGAAAATGTTTGAGTTACAATATTATTTATTTATCATGAAATTCTTCAGGCAGGGAGCTACACATTATTCTTTATCTGCAAAAATACATCTTGTTTTGAACATTTGTTTGCAAACTCCTTGAAATTATCTGTGCTGTTGCCTAAAATGTGATCTGGTTGGATCTTCATTTAATGTTGGCCCATTACCACTTCCTTAAAATTGAATCAACTAAACTATTCACCATTCTAAGGATTTTGACATGTCTACTTTATCCGCATGAACCCATTTTCATTGGGAATATACTTCAATAATTGGATTTCTGCCTAAGGAATGTTTTTTTTTTTCTTGAAAAGCTGTATTCCCCTCTACTTGCTGTGAGTTGAACAGTGCTAACCTTGCCTTACATTACATATTCCCAGACGTATACTCTAATATGGCTGGGTAAGTTGGAGACTCCAGGCCTTTATATGTAGATTGGCACAAAGGTCAGCTGTGCTCACTCTTCCAAAAGGATAAGCTAATTCTCCAGGGTTTTTCCATGTGAGCATTCATTTCTCACAAAAATGTCTTGGCAACTAAAGTTTATATAGTGCATGGACAACATAATAGACAATGATTTTTAAAACAGTATACTTTAATGGCTTTTATGAGAAGTTTGCAAGAGCTGGATGATGTCATCTGATCAAGCAAATATGGTTCATGTCATGGGTTTATATAACAGGAATTTACTATGCTTGTGGACAGATAACTAGGAAGTGACATATATAGAAGCTGATTAAGCAAATAACAGAAAAAATTAGCGCTTTTTTTGCATATTTTAAAAACAGTATATATATACTTTTTTTATAAAACATGTTACCTTTTAGGACAGTCTTCTCTATTAAAGTAGTAATTTGTATGCGATTACAGTATGAGTTTTTACGTGCTGTTTCACAGGTTTGTCGAAATGAATAATTTATTTACTTAATTTTACACCCTATATTTCTGTGTTAGATTGGATTATTGTTGCCATGGTTTCCAAGACTAGAGCTAGATTTTAGGTGACAAAAGAAAGGAAAGCTAAAGCCAGCATTGGAAGCGCTAACTGATGGGTTAGAATATACAATGTACAGTAGATCTAGCACTGACGTGAAAGCAAATGTCTTACATCACATACTACATATATCGAAGTCTTTCCTAGTATAATGATAATTGTAGAAATGGATATGTGCAATATGTATATATAACGTATATATGTATAATACTGTGCAAAAGTTTTAGGCAAGTGTGAAAAAAATGCTGCAAAATAAGAATGCTTTCAAAATAGAAGCGTTAATAGTTTATTTTTATCAATGAACAAATTGCAAAGTGAATGAACAGAAGAGAAATTTAAATCAAATCAATATTTTGTGTGACCACCCTTAGAGTTTACAACAGCATTAATTCTTCTAGGTACACTTGCACACAGTTTTTGAAGGAACTCAGCAGGGAGGTTGTTCTAAACATCTTGGAGAACTAACCACAGATTTTTTTGTGAATGTAGGCTTGCTCAAATCCTTCTGTCTCTTTATGTAATCTTAGACAGACTCGATGATGTTGTGAGGACATATCATCACTTCCAGAACTCCTTGTTCTTTTCTTACACTGAAGATATTTTGTAATGTCATTGGCTGTATGTTTGGGGTCGTCCTGCTGCAGAATAAATTTGGAGCCAATCAGACGCCTCCCTGATAATATTGCATGATGGATAAATACCTGCCCGTACGTTTCAGCATTGAGGACTCCGTTAATCCTGACCAAATCCCCACCTCCATTTGCTGAAATGGAGCCCTAAACTTGCAAGGAACCTCCACCATGCTTCACTGTTGCCTGCAGTCACTCATCATCGTACTGCTCTCCAGTCCCTCGGTGAACAAACTGCTTTCTGTTACAGCCAAATAATTAAAATTTTGACACATCAGTCAAGAGCAGTAAGTCATTGGCGCTAAATCCGTATGGATGTAGTAAGGGCCTTGTTATGGGCCTATACAATGGGAAAAGATGGAGGGTGGGATATGGTTCACCCCCCACAAATTGATAGGGTTGCCCACAAGCAGGCTAATGACTCCAATGAGACATATATAAGAGTAAAAATGAACAAATTTTAATAATACAATACTTAAAACATAATAAAATGGAGTGCAATGTGGAATGGTAAATCCTTAAAGGTGACTTGGTGCTTGTTTTAAAAAACAGAAAGAAGCTCTCACCATCTCCATGTAATGCGGTGGGCTAGCTTATAAATAAGCTGATGTGGTCCTGGGCTGAAATAGCCTGGCACCACCGCAAGAAGATTTTTCAGCAAAAGTTCACCAGATCTCCACAGGCATCCTTTACTCAGTCCAAGCAACGCGTTTTGGTTCAGCAGAACCTTTCTCAAGAATTGGATGAGGAATAGTGTCCTAACTGGTCTTTTATACCTAGTGAATTGACCAAGAAAATGGGATAATTGGTGGTGATGTCACTTCCGGTGTCAAAAAGGGAAGTGATGTAACTTAATTACAAAACAGTGTGTAGAATTAATAAAACACAACACAAAGTCCTCCTGTATTCACAGTATGTGATACACTACACATCTCTCCACTTATGTAAAAAGCGTCACAATTGTATGTCTGTGATCTCGTGCAGGACACAGTGGTGCCGTGACTTCCGCATCCCTGGCCGGAAGTTACGTGTATGCGGGTCAAACGCGGCTTCCTGCGTTCCATATCATGCAAGAAGGAAGTGCCGTGACTTCCGCATTCCCGGCCGGAAGTCGCGTGTGTGAAGGTCAGATGCGGCTTCCTGTTGAGAAGATCACTGCGTTCCATATTACCTCCGCCCAGTGGCGGCGGTGATGCATTCCACATACTTGTACTTTCTTGCGTTCCATGGAAGATACTTTACACAGATCCTTACTCCAGTGATGCTTTTCCTTTGAAGTGGGATTTTTTTGGGAACAGGACTTTCATGTGGTCGTTGGGAGACAGTTGGGAACACCCACACCGTTACCTTTCTTGGTGGTACTTAGTATTCCCAAGCTGTCCATCCCCATTACCCGGGTGGGGTCTCATACTGTCTCCTGATTTGGATCCGATTTGGTCATATCATATAAGAGAATAGAATAAAAATATGATTAATATCACCAGATGATAAATAGAATAAAAAATATCACCAGATAAAAATACAAAATGTGAGAGTAAGAATATGAAGGAAACATAAATGATGTTAAATATAATGAAAAAGGGAAACATGAACATGTTGGATATATAAATTAATCTAAAAACCACTTAAGTTCAAAATCTGCATTGTGCCCCTTTGGTTTTAGAGTATCTAAATTGAATATCCATTTCATTTCACACTGTGCAAGCCGCTTTTCAATATTCTTATTCTTCCAATTGGGTTTGATTTGTTGTATCCCCATAAATCTTTTGATATGTCCTTCACACTTATTGTGAATGACCCTAAAATGATCGGACAGGGGATGGGTCTCCGACCCTTTTCGGATGTTGTAAATATTTTCAGCGGCCCTAGTTTTCAGAGGGCGTGATGTCTTCCCGACATACATTTGTCCACATTGTCACTCTAATAAATATATAACATTTCTGGAGTGACAAGTTATGAAATCGTTGATTTTGTATTTTATGCCGTTTACTTCAAATTCAACGAATTTCCGTTGTATGTCTTTCTTGGTTGTGGTACGACACATAAGACATTCCCCGCATCTATGAAATCCCCTATTGCACTTTCTTCCCCCGGTATTTTCTTTTAAACTGCTTTGTACTAAATGCTCCTTCAGAGTTTTGGCCCTTTTGTAGATGAACACAGGTTTTGGAGGTAGGTGACCACCTAGGATCGGGTCATCTTTCAATATCCTCCAGGTGTCCCTGATGATATTTTCGATCCTTTTGTGGTGGCCTCCATAGCGTGTGGTGAAAGCCCATTGATATGGGTTCTCACCGTGTTCATCTTTCTTCTTTTCTTTTTCTCTTAATAAGTCCTTCCTGTCTATCTTCTTTACTTTTTCTTTTGCTTCATCAAGGAGAGAATCGTAATACCCTTTCTCACGAAACCGATCTGCCATTTCATCAATCTGAACATCCAGGACTGCCCTATCAGTGCAATTTCTTTTCTTTTTTCTTTTTGGTGTTGTTTCCCCCATTCGAACAGTTTGTCAAGGCAGCTTCATCTGTTTAACTGCGCAATTTTGAGACTGTGCCAAAACCTATATTTGTTCCATTTGTCTGTTCAAACACCTGCACATATCAGCCTGCAGCAGGGATGTTCACTTTCAGGGAAACTAGGAGGAATGTATCTAAAGGATTTCTGGATGCATCCATTCCAGATAGTAACATAGAAGATGAAGATCTCACCACCATACTAAATAAATTAGAGAAACTAATGGTAAAAAAAATAGAATATGGTGGGAAGTTACTACTTTAGAATACTACCTGTCTCATCACTTAATACCTAAAGGTCTAAAGATTATCAAAAAATCCTCATTTAATAATGACAATGAGGCATTCATCACAGAATGGGATAAAATTTTGACCCATTGCAGCCTTTCCTTGATTGAATTGATAATTAAGGAGAGGAAAGACAACCTAATAGAAACAAATAAGGATATCGAATCCCTAAAAATTCTAGTGGATCCTTTCCAAGATGTAGAAGAAGTTAAAGAGAAGGAGAGATACATCTTACAGAAATTAGAAAAGGAGACTAAGGAAATAAAAGCAAGAAAGAAAAGGAAATTCCTAAGAGATTCAGATGACACCCAAGAGGTGAATATATCCCAACCATCAATATACAACTTCAAAAAATCCAAAATATCTGCCAAGGAGGGAGGAGAGAACACTATCCCGATCTGGAGAAAGAGACCCATGAATACTTATTATGGATCAACAGGGAATCCCAAGAAAGGAAGGAAACCCATCACCAAAGGGTATAGGACTAAACCCCGATCAAAGGAAAGAAACATTACAGAGAGAACGTACCCACCTAGATTTGGAGATTACGAGCAGACATCCAGGAGAAGAGAAGAGGAGGAACTCCAATATACATCCCGTGACAATGGAAGAAATCACCAACCCACTTCAGAAATAAATCGACAATGAGGCGGAAGATCACGTATGGATTCAGGATACATACAAAGAGAAAGGGGAATGGGGAGACTGAGATCAGGGAACATTTCCACTCCACCCAATAATCGTGCTGCTTTTTTAGAGAGAGGCCATTGGATCCTGGGATGGGAGTAATTAAAGTAGGAAAAGGGCCTACCAAACGTGGTAAAAGTGGGGGAATTAAGAAACCTAAATTGAAATCTAGCAAATCCAATAAGGTCGGGCATGTTGTTGAACCAGGAGGGACTATAAGTCCGCAGAGGGAAACTAATATGAAGAGTAAAATATTCAACCTTAGCACTCATGTATTAACCACTGCAGAACAGAGTGTATTACAAAAAGGATTAAAATTCGCACCCTCAAGTGATCCAAACCATTTTGATATATTTGTAGATCTGCAGAAGTTTATCCGAAAGGTCTCTCTAAAGAAATTCTTCTTAGGAAAAGAGAGCACCAATGACACGGATACTGCAGCACGATCCAAATTTAGGAAGAAATCTCATTTTTACCCCAAACACGTTAAAGGAGGCAGCATTGACTGCTTTAATTCAATCGTCACAAAGGAATTAAGAAAAATTCCACGGACTAAGAAGAAAAATCTTTCCCGGAGAGAATTCCAGGCCATTCAAGATCTCCAGAACAATAAAGATATTGTAGTAAAACCTGCAAACAAAGAGGGGGGGGGGGGGGTTATCATGACCCAAGCCAACTATGTCAAAGAAATTGAAAGACAGCTTGGTGATAAAGATACATATCAAAAACTGAAATCAGATCCCCTTTCAAATATTATAAAGAAAAAGGAAATTTTGACACAGCAGGCATTGGACCTTGGAGCCATTACAGAGGAAGAAAAGAATTTTATCAATATTGAAGAACCGTCCACCCCAACCATTTACGTATTGCCCAAGGTCCATAAGGATACCACCAACCCACCGGGACGACCTATAATTACGGGCACCAACAGCATAACATCTAATCTATCAGCTGTGGTGGATTCTTTCTTACAGCCACTGGTGGAAAATACCATGGCGTATTTGAAAGACACAGGAGACGTCCTCAGAAAGCTGGAGGGTGTTAAGTGGGACAACGCCTGCACTCTAATAAGTGCAGATGTAAGCACACTATACACTATCATCGACTGGGACAAAGGAAAACAAGCGGTAGAATTCTTTCTTGACAAAAGTAAATTCAATAATGCCACCAAGGAATTTGTATTGGAGTCCATTGACTTCATCCTAAGAAACAATTACTTTTTCTTTCAGGGCACTTATTATCTGCAGGTCAGGGGAACCGCCATGGGCACCAGGTTCGCCCCAGTTATGCCAACCTCTACATGGCCTACTGGGAGGCATCCACGGTGGATCCATGTAGAGACCTATGGGCGGGCCTGGTGTGCTGGTGGCGGTTCATTGATGACATTTTCTTTATTTGGAAAGGCAGTGAAGCAGCTTTCCAAGATTTTCAGAACTCACTTGATTCCAATCAGTTCAACATCGTCCTCACGTATACTCAAAGTAAGGAAGCGCTTTCCTTTCTAGATCTAAATATATACATAGAGGACAGAAAAAATCTGCACTAAAACACACCGGAAGCCAACGGACTCTAACGCTTATCTGAATATTAACAGCGAACATCATTACAGATGGCTGGAAAATATTCCAGTAGGTCAGTTTAAGCGATTGAAAAGAAATTGCACTGATAGGGCAGTCTTGGATGTTCAGATTGATGAAATGGCAGATCGGTTTCGTGAGAAAGGGTATAACGATTCTCTCCTTGATGAAGCAAATGAAAAAGTAAAGAAGATAGACAGGAAGGACTTATTAAGAGAAAAAGAAAAGAAGAAAGATGAACACGGTGAGAACCCATATCAATGGGCTTTCACCACACGCTATGGAGGCCACCACAAAAGGATCGAAAATATCATCAGGGACAACTGAAGGATATTGAAAGATGACCCGATCCTAGGTGGTCACCTACCTCCAAAACCTGTGTTCATCTACAAAAGGGCCAAAACTCTGAAGGAGCATTTAGTACAAAGCAGTTTAAAAGAAAATACCAGGGGAAGAAAGTGCAATAGGGGATTTCATAGATGTGGGGAATGTCTTATGTGTCGTACCACAACCAAGAAAGACATAAAACGGAAATTCGTTGAATTTGAAGTAAACGGCATAAAATACAAAATCAACGATTTCATAACTTGTCACTCCAGAAATGTTATATATTTATTAGAGTGCCAATGTGGACAAATGTATGTCGGGAAGACATCACGCCCTCTGAAAACTAGGGCCGCTGAAAATATTTACAACATCCGAAAAGGGTCGGAGACCCATCCCCCGTCCGATCATTTTAGGGTCATTCACAATAAGTGTGAAGGACATATCAAAAGATTTATGGGGATACAACAAATCAAACCCAATTGGAAGAATAAGAATATTGAAAAGCGGCTTGCACAGTGTGAAATGAAATGGATATTCAATTTAGATACTCTAAAACCAAAGGGGCACAATGCAGATTTTGAACTTAAGTGGTTTTTAGATTAATTTATATATCCAACATGTTCATGTTTCCCTTTTTCATTATATTTAACATCATTTATGTTTCCATCATATTCTTACTCTCACATTTTGTATTTTTATCTGGTGATATTTTTTATTCTATTTATCATCTGGTGATATTAATCATATTTTTATTCTATTCTCTTATATGATTTGACCAAATCGGATCCAAATCAGGAGACAGTATGAGACCCCACCCGGGTAATAGGGATGGACAGGTTGGGAATACTAAGTACCACCAAGAAAGGTAACGGTGTGGGTGTTCCCAGCTGTCTCCCAACGACCACATGAAAGTCCTGTTCCCAAAAAAATCCCACTTCAAAGGAAAAGCATCACTGGAGTAAGGATCTGTGTAAAGTATCTTCCATGGAACGCAAGGAAGTACAAGTATGTGGAATGCATCACCGCCGCCACAGGGCGGAGGTAATATGGAACGCAGTGATCGTCTCAACAGGAAGCCGCATCTGACCTTCACACTCGCGACTTCCGGCCGGGAATGCGGAAGTCACGGCACTTCCTTCTTGCATGATATGGAACTCAGGAAGCCGTGTTTGACCCGCATACACGTGACTTCCGGCCAGGGATGCGGAAGTCACGGCGCCACTGTGTCCTGCACGAGATCACAGATATACAATTGTGACGCTTTTTACATAAGTGGAGAGATGTGTAGTGTATCACATACTGTAAATACAGGAGGACTTTGTGTTGTGTTTTATAAATTCTACACACTGTTTTGTAATTAAGTTACATCACTTCCCTTTTTGACACCGGAAGTGACATCAGCACCAATTATCCCATTTTCTTGGTCAATTCACTAGGTATAAAAGACCAGTTAGGACACTATTCCTCATCCAATTCTTGAGAAAGGTTCTGCTGAACCGAAACGCATTGCTTGGACTGAGGAAAGGATGCCTGTGGAGATCTGGTGAACTTTTGCTGAAAAATCTTCTTGCGGTGGTGCCAGGCTATTTCAGCCCAGGACCACATCAGCTTATTTATAAGCTAGCCCACCGCATTACATGGAGATGGTGAGAGTTTCTTTCTATTTTTTAAAACAAGCACCAAGTCACCTTTAAGGATTTACCATTCCACATTGCACTCCATTTTATTATGTTTTAAGTATTGTATTATTAAAATTTGTTCATTTGTACTCTTATATATGTCTCATTGGAGTTATTAGCCCGCTTGTGGGCAACCCTATCAATTTGTGGGGGGTGAACCATATCCCACCCTCCATCTTTTCACATTGTGTAGGCCCATAACAAGGCCCTTACTACATCCATATGGATTTAGCGCCAATGACTTACTGTTCAACCTCTATTTGTCTATAAAGTCTGGGAATTGGTGTTGTTCCCCCCATTCGAACAGTTTGTCAAGGCAGCTCCATCTGTTTAACTGCGCAATTTTGAGACTGTGCCAAAACCTATATTTGTTACATCAGTCAAGAGCACCTGATGCCAATTTTCTGCACCCTAGTTCCTATGTTTTAAGGCATAGTTGAGTCAATTGGCCTTGTTTCCATGTTTAAGGTATGGCTTTTTGGCCCCAATTCTTCCATGAAGACCACTTATGGACAGACTTCTCCGAACAGTAGATTGGAGTACCTGGGTCCCACTGGTTTCTGCCTGTTCTGGGCTGATGGCACTGCTGGACATCTTCTGATTTTAAAATGAAGTAAGCATGATGTGTGTTTCATCTGATGCACTAAGTTTCCTTGCTCAACCACTGCAGCTATGGTCCTCAACATTGTCCGTTTCTTTGTGCTTCTTCAAAAGAGCTTGAAGAGCATATCTTGAAACCCCAGTCTGAATTGAAATTTTTGCCTGGGAGAGACCATGCTGATGCAGTATAATTAACTTGCGTCTTGTTGCTGTGCTCAGTCTTGCTATGGTGTATGGCCTGTGACATGAAACTGTCTTTCAGAACCTCACTTTTGTAGCAGAGTTTGTCTGTTCCTCACCTGGTTTTAAGCCTCCTATACAGCTGTTTCTGCTTCAGTTAATGATTGTTTCAACCTACATATGAAAATGATGATCATAATCACCTGTTTGGTATGATTGGTTAATCATACACCTAACTAAATCATAGGTTAGGTATATGATTGGTTAATCATACACTTAACCTATGACTATAATCCTACAAAATCCCTGACTTGTGCAAGTGTACCTATAAGAATTTATGTTTTTTGAAGGCAAAGGGTGGTCACACCAAATATTGATTTGATTTAGATTTGTCTTCTGTTCATTCACTTTGATTTTGTTAATTGATAAAAAATAAACTACTATCACTTTCTGAAAGCATTCTTAAGTTACTTTGCAGCAGTTTTCCCATACCTGCCCAAAACTTTTTCCTAGTATTGAAAAGTGATAAAGTGGAGATAAAGTACCACCCAACCAGCTGCTAAATGTAATTTTTCAAACACAGGGGCAAATTCAGTATGAATCGCAAGTGGCGATTCGTACAGAATTTTTGATGAGGGGCCGCGGGCGCATGTGCAGCAGGCCCTACTGCGCATGCGCCCGCATTTTCTGCGGTGGGGCCACAGAAAATACGTTCGCCTCTGCCTGTCAATCAGGCAGAGGCGGTCGCTGGGCGGCAGCGCTATTTTTCTGGGTGGAAACAGAGCGTTGCAGAGGCGTGCCAGCGCAAACGGTGGGCTGGTACACGTGAACAGGGGCGCATCGGGGGTGCGGCCACAGTGGCTGCGTGACATCACACGCAGCCGCTGCAACAGCAAAAATGGTGCCGGGACTCCTGCGGCCGCAGCTAAGCTGCGCCGGCAGGAGTCATCCTTAATTTCTGCTAACAAATAGAAATTGCGTGCTGTTCACAATTTCTGCTTGAAGCAGGTGGGGATGTGCCGGTCAGCATGCGTGCTAATGGTTAGCAAATTCTGCTGATTAGCAGAATTTGCTAACCTTACTGAATTGGCCCCACAGTCTGTTACTTGGCAGTTAGGAGCTGATTGGCTGGTACTTTATCACTCTCCGCTTTATCACATTTTAAGGCTTAGTTCATCTGGCCCCTAGAATTCTCCTTGTAATAGTGCCCTTAACTAATTCCCACTTGGTCAGGATGTTAAGGTGTCAATAGGGGTTTTAGGACCTGATTCAGCTTAATTTGCAATTTTGCTATTAAATCTAAAGGAACAATCCAATTAGCTGCGATGATCTTGCAGGTGCGAGTCATTGTGGCAGCGGCCGCACTTTATGGCACCCCATAGAGGTCCGAGCACTTTTTAGCGAATTCATGCCGAATCCAGGCTGTGAAGGGAGGGAGATCGGGTGCCGTTACTGGCATTTAAACGCAGCTAATTGGATTGACCCATGATAGTGCAAATGTAAATTTTACAATATTTGAATCAAAGCAGCATTGTAAATGGTCACTGGTGGAGGAATACATCTAAGGTAGTTGCATTAGCATTATCAGGATGGTGTCCTCATAGACAACTAATTCCATTATTGTGGAATGCAAAATATATTTTTTACAGTAGGCAGACTTATTATACCCCAAGAGCTATTATATGTGTGGACATCCTGTATAGACATTTCTACCTCATGGTGGCACTGGGAACTGTACTCCCTGGCTACTCGGATCCAAACGAAATTAGATGGTACTCAAGTACCAGAACTTATATTGTGTAAGAGGTTACTAAATGTTAAGGTAACTGGAAAATAATTTAGTCATATCCCTTGGGGAAATTATCATAACCTCTTGTTTAGCTCTCAATCCAAAATTTCCATAAATACAGAATCTTTAGTTTACACGATAATGTTACGGTTGACATTATTAATATTCTAGATATTCAATCAAAGTATAAAATGATTTGGTTTTGTTGTAAACTATTACATAGAAGCAGCAGCGATAGCACTAACATGGTTAGGGGATGTCACACATACTGCTGCATTACTGATCTTAGCTGCGTCCAAGGACGAAGTATTGGATCATCTATGACATCATCAGCTGGCTGCGTGACTCATGGGGTCGCACAAACTGGCCACCACAGGAGCTACCAAGAGGCCAGGAAATCTCCGTCCTCTGACAGAGATCCTGGTGTCGTCCCTCTCCCCCAACTGCGGCAACACAGCCTCCAAACAGCAGCAGACTGTCAATCACTGAGTCTGCTGCCGTTCTGAGTCACATTTATTTGTCTCACATTTATTCCTCTCCCAAGGGATATGAATAAATCATTTTCCAAAATTAATTTCCCCGCCCCTGTTGGCATTCTAAAAGTTGGGACACCATGGCCGGTCATGTGACCTCCTGCATCCCCACCATCGCTATATCATATCACACCACTTAGGGCATTACTACTAGTAACAGCCATAGAGCAGAGTGCACATACAGGGGCTCTGCTAGGTGGGGAAATATCCTGGCTGGTCTGTACTGCCCCAGATTCCATCACCGGCCCCTCACTCACCACAGCTCTGGCTACAGGGTGCCAGCAGCCGTGGTAAGGACTCGCAGCCTAACATCCCGGGTCTCCAGGTAATAAACATGCAGACAGAACGGCTTTATAGAGACACAGCTCTCCGTGTCACCAGAAGGAGCATGATGCGGGTGGGTTGGCAACTATAGCTGAGTACACATTCAAAGAATATGTTGTCCGATCCCATGGATCAGAGCGACATATCATACCCATTGCACTGATGTGTACCCGGCTTACAAGGTACATGCATGCCAGCGGATCCCCTGAGACCCACTAGGCCCTAAGCGTCCACTTTGGACACATAGCTGTAAATCTACTACTGACTCTCATGGGTCTCATGTGGCATCTTCTGGATGATATTGCATGCGGCACCATGCATATTAATGAATAAACAGTGATCATTCCGTGGTTCATTAAATCTTCCTGGTGTGTACAGGCAATCTGACATGGTCTGGGGCAAAGGGAAATCATCCTGACCGTCAGATTGGTTGCGGTCATTCTGATGTGTAGATGCCCTAACAGTGATGCTGCACCTGTTAGGTTAGATCATGCATAGGTCACATGCACACTACTGCTCATTGAAGCGCTGATGGATGGAAGATGCACTTTCAGTATTTGTAACTGACACATGATGGATGGAAGATACACTTTCAGTATTTTTAACGCAGGGTCAGTGGTGAAAGTATGGCGGTACGGGGCAGTACAGCGTACCATTACGAAATTAGTAGCCGGTATTCTGCACCACCTTACTGCCGGCAAGATACAGGTTGTTTCAGTTTCATGTGTGATATGAAACTGGGACAAACTGCAAGAGGGAGCGTGTAGGCATGAGCGGAATGGAGCCCTGAAGCCTGCGGCACAATAAAGTTTTTTGGCAGACACAACGGCGTGAAATCATGATGTAACCCTAAAGAGGAGCCAGCCGAGCCAAGCCACCCACAAAGACAGAGCAGCATTGCAAGGTAAGTTGGGAAGCTGGAGAGGATGACGAGTGCCTTGCTGAGAAAGAGGGGGAGGCTGAAAGACACAGGGAGGCTGACAAAGAGGGGGACCCTGAAAGACAGAGAGACATAGAGGGGGAGACTGAGAAGGTGAAAGTCACAGCAGGAGCGGCTGAGAGGCACAGAGTGGTAGACTGATGATGGATACAGAGGGGGAGGCTAATGATGGACTCAGAGGTGGAGGCTGATGATGGACACAGAGGGGGAGGCTGAAAAAATAAGAATTTACTTACCGATAATTCTATTTCTCGGAGTCCGTAGTGGATGCTGGGGTTCCTGAAAGGACCATGGGGAATAGCGGCTCCGCAGGAGACAGGGCACAAAAGTAAAGCTTTTACAGGTCAGGTGGTGTGTACTGGCTCCTCCCCCCATGACCCTCCTCCAGACTCCAGTTAGGTACTGTGCCCGGACGAGCGTACACAATAAGGGAGGATTTTGAATCCCGGGTAAGACTCATACCAGCCACACCAATCACACCGTACAACTTGTGATCTAAACCCAGTTAACAGTATGATAACAGAGGAGCCTCTGAAAGATGGCTTCCTAAACAATAACCCGAATTAGTTAACAATAACTATGTACAAGTATTGCAGATAATCCGCACTTGGGATGGGCGCCCAGCATCCACTACGGACTCCGAGAAATAGAATTATCGGTAAGTAAATTCTTATTTTCTCTATCGTCCTAAGTGGATGCTGGGGTTCCTGAAAGGACCATGGGGATTATACCAAAGCTCCCAAACGGGCGGGAGAGTGCGGATGACTCTGCAGCACCGAATGAGAGAACTCCAGGTCCTCCTTTGCCAGGGTATCAAATTTGTAAAAATTTACAAACGTGTTCTCCCCTGACCACGTAGCTGCTCGGCAGAGTTGTAATGCCGAGACCCCTCGGGCAGCCGCCCAAGATGAGCCCACCTTCCTTGCGGAATGGGCCTTAACAGATTTAGGCTGTGGCAGGCCTGCCACAGAATGTACAAGTTGAATTTTGTTACAAATCCAACGAGCAATCGACTGCTTAGAAGCAGGTGCACCCAACTTGTTGGGTGCATACAGTATAAACAGCGAGTCAGATTTTCTGACTCCAGCCGTCCTTTAAATGTATATTTTTAAGGCTCTGACAACGTCCAACAACTTGGAGTCCTTCAAGTCGTCTGTAGCCGCAGGCACTACAATAGGCTGGTTCAGGTGAAACGCTGATACCACCTTAGGGAGAAAATGCGGACGCGTCCGCAGCTCTGCCCTATGTCGAATGGAAAATTAAATAAGGGCTTTTATAAGACAAAGCCGCCAGTTCAGATACTCTCCCGGCCGAAGCCAGGGCCAGTAACATAGTCACTTTCCATGTGAGATATTTCAAATCCACATTCTTTAGTGGTTCAAACCAATTGGATCTGAGGAAATCTAAAACTACATTTAGATCCTACGGTGCCACCTTAGGCACCACAGGAGGCTGTATATGCAGTACTCCTTTGATAAAAATCTGGACCTCAGGGACTGAGGCCAATTCTTTTTGGAAGAATATTGATAGGGCCGAAATTTGAACCTTAATAGATCCCAATTTGAGACCCATAGACAATCCTGATTGCAGGAAATGTAGGAAAACGACCCAGTTGAAATTCCTCCATCGGAGCACTCCGCTGCTCGCACCACGCAACATATTTTCGCCAAATACGGCGATAATGCTTCGCGGTGACTTCCTTCCTTGCCTTTATCAAGGTAGGAATGACTTCTTCTGGAACGCCTTTTCCTTTTAGGATCTGGCAGTCAAACGCCATGCCGTCAAACGCAGCCGCGGTAAGACTTGAAAAAGACAAGGACCCTGCTGAAGCAGGTCCCTTCTCAGAAGTAGAGGCCACGGATCGTCCGTGACCATCTCTTGAAGTTCCGGGTACCAAGTCCTTCTTGGCCAATCCGGAGCCACTAGTCTTACTCCTCTTTGCCGTATAATCCTCAAAACCTTTGGTATGAGAGGCAGAGGAGGAAACACCTATACCGACTGGTACACCCAATGTGTTACCAGCGCGTCCACAGCTATTGCCTGCGGATCTCTTGACCTGGCGCAATACCTGTCCAGTGTCTTGTTGAGGCGAGACGCCATCATGTCCACCATTGGTTTTACCCAACGGTTTAATAGCATGTGGAAAACTTCTGGATGAAGTCCCCACTCTCCCGGGTGAAGGTCGTGTCTGCTGAGGAAGTCTGCTTCCCAGTTGTCCACGCCCGGGATGAATACTGC
This sequence comes from Pseudophryne corroboree, assembly GCF_028390025.1. NCBI lineage: Eukaryota > Metazoa > Chordata > Amphibia > Anura > Myobatrachidae > Pseudophryne > Pseudophryne corroboree. The sequence continues at coordinate 965,988,371 of NC_086444.1, forward strand.
TGACAGTGCTATCACGTGATTCTCCGCCCAGCGAAGGATCCTGGCAGCTTCTGCCATTGCCCTCCTGCTTCTTGTGCCGCCCTGTCTGTTTACATGGGCGACTGCCGTGATGTTGTCCGACTGGATCAACACCGGTCTTCCTTGAAGCAGAGGTTTCGCCTGGCTTAGAGCATTGTAGATTGCTCTTAGTTCCAGAATGCTTATGTGAAGAGACTTTTTCAGGCTCGACCACACTCCCTGGAAATTTCTTCCCTGTGTGACTGCTCCCCAGCCTCTCAGGCTGGCCCGAATCTGCGGCCCTCCAATAGATGAGCCTCCTGCAACCACCACAGAAGGGATACCCTTGTCCTCGGCGACAGGGTTATCCGCAGGTGCATCTGAAGATGCGACCCTGACCATTTGTCCAACAGATCCCTTTGCATGGAATCTGCCGAAAGGGATTGCTTCGTAAGAAGCTACCATTTTTTCCCAGGACTCTTGTGCATTGATGTACAGACACCTTTCCTGGTTTTAGGAGGTTCCTGACCAGGTCAGATAACTCCTTGGCTTTTTCTTCGGGAAGAAAAACCTTTTTCTGAACTGTGTCCAGAATCATCCCCAGGAACAGCAGACGAGTTGTCGGCATTAATTGGGATTTTGGAATATTCAGAATCCATCCGTGCTGCTTTAGCACCTCTTGAGATAGTGCTAAACCCATCTCTAGCTGTTCTCTGGACCTTGCCCTTATTAGGAGATCGTCCAAGTATGGGATAATTAATACGCCTTTTCTTCGAAGAAGAAATATTATCTCGGCCATTACCTTTGTAAAGACCCGAGATGCCGTGGACAAACCAAACGGCAGCGTCTGAAACTGATAGTGACAGTTTTGTACAACGAACCTGAGGTACCCCTGGTGTGAGGGGTAATTGGAACGTGGAGATACGCATCCTTGATGTCCAAGGATACCATAAAGTCCCCTTCTTCCAGGTTCGCTATCACTGCTCTGAGTGACTCCATCTTGAACTTGAACTTCTTTATGTACAGGTTCAAGGACTTCAGATTTAGAATAGGCCTTACCGAGCCATCCGGCTTCGGTACCACAAAAAGAGTGGAATAATACCCCTTCCCTTGTTGTAGAAGAGGTACCTTGACTATCACCTGCTGAGAATACAGCTTGTGAATGGCTTCCAAAACCGTCTCCCTTTCTGAGGGGGACGTTGGTAAAGCAGACTTCAGGAAACGGCGAGGTGGCTCTGTCTCTAATTTCAACCTGTACCCCTGAGATATTATCTGCAGGATCCAGGGATTTACCTGCGAGTGAGCCCACTGCGCGCTGTAATTCTTGAGACGACCGCCTACCGCCCCCGAGTCCGCTTGCGAAGCCCCAGCGTCATGCTGAGGCTTTTGTAGAAGCCGGGGAGGGCTTCTGTTCCTGGGAAGGAGCTGCCTGTTGCTGTCTCTTCCCTCGTCCTCTGCCTCGTGGCAGATATGAATAGCCCTTTGCTCTCTTATTTTTAAAGGAACGAAAGGGCTGCGGTTGAAAGGTCGGTGCCTTTTTCTGTTGGGGAGTGACTTGAGGTAGAAAGGTGGATTTCCCGGCCGTAGCCGTGGCCACCAAATCCGATAGACCGACCCCAAATAACTCCTCTACGCATCGCCTGTCCACTGTCGTGTCCATAAAGCTCTTCTGGCCGAAATGGACATAGCACTTACCCGTGATGCCAGTGTGCAGATATCTCTCTGTGCATCACGCATATAAAGAAATGCATCCTTTATTTGTTCTAACGACAGTAAAATATTGTCCCTGTCCAGGGTATCAATATTTTCGATCAGGGACTCTGACCAAACTACCCCAGCACTGCACATCCAGGCAGTCGCAATATCTGGTCGTAGTATAACACCTGCATGTGTGTATATACCTTTTTGGATATTTTCCATCCTCCTATCTGATGGATCTTTAAGTGCGGCCGTCTCAGGAGAGGGTAACGCCACTTGTTTTTATAAGCGTGTTAGCGCTTTGTCCACCCTAGGAGGTGTTTCCCAGCGCTCCCTAACCTCTGGCGGGAAAGGGTATAAAGCCAATAACTTCTTTGAAATTAGCAGTTTTTTTATCGGGGCACCCCACGCTTCATCACACACGTCATTTAATTCTTCTGATTCGGTAAAAACTACTGGTAGTTTTTTCACACCCCACATAATACCCTGTTTAGTGGTACCTGTAGTATCAGCTAAATGTAACATCTCCTTTATTGCCAAAATCATATAACGTGTGGCCCTACTGGAAAATACGGTTAATTCGTCACCTTCACCACCGGAATCAGTGCCTGTGTCTGGGTCTGTGTCGACCGACTGAGGCAAGGGGCGTTTTACAGCCCCTGACGGTATTTGAGGCGCCTGGACAGGCACTAATTGAGTGTCCGGCCGCCTCATGTCGGCAAACGACTGCTTAAGCGAGTTGACGCTATCCCGTAATTCCACAAATAAAGGCATCCATTCTGGTGTCGACCCCCTAGGAGGTGACATCCTCATATTTGGCAATTGCTCCGCCTCCACACCAATAACGTCCTCATACATGTCGACACACACGTACCGACACACAGCAGACACACAGGGAATGCTCTATACGAAGACAGGACCCACTAGCCCTTTGGGGAGACAGAGGGAGAGTCTGCCAGCACACACCAAAAAGCGCTATATATGACAGGGATAGCCTTATGATTAAGTGCTCCCTTATAGCTGCTTTTATATTAATATATTGCCATTTATTTTGCCCCCCCTCTCTGTTATACCCTGTTTCTGTAGTGCAGTGCAGGGGAGAGACCTGGGAGCCTTCCTGACCAGCGGAGCTGTGACAGAAAATGGCGCCGTGTGCTGAGGAGATAGGCCCCGCCCCTTTTTCGGCGGGCTCGTCTCCCGCTATTTAGTACATTTAGGCAGGGGTAAATATCTCCATATAGCCTCTGGGGCTATATGTGAGGTATTTTTAGCCTTTTTAAAGGTTTTCATTTGCCTCCCAGGGCGCCCCCCCCAGCGCCCTGCACCCTCAGTGACTGCCGTGTGAAGTGTGCTGAGAGGAAAATGGCGCACAGCTGCAGTGCTGTGCGCTACCTTAAGAAGACTGCAGGAGTCTTCAGCCGCCGATTCTGGACCTCTTCTTGCTTCAGCATCTGTGAGGGGGCCGGCGGCGTGGCTCCGGTGACCATCCAGGCTGTACCTGTGATCGTCCCTCTGGAGCTTCATGTCCAGTAGCCAAGAAGCCAATCCATCCTGCACGCAGGTGAGTTCACTTCTTCTCCCCTCTGTCCCTCGTTGCAGTGATCCTGTTGCCAGCAGGAATCACTGTAAAATAAAAAACCTAAGCTAAACTCTCTAAGCAGCTCTTTATGAGAGCCACCTAGAATTGCACCCTTCTCGGCCGGGCACAAAAATCTAACTGGAGTCTGGAGGAGGGTCATGGGGGGAGGAGCCAGTACACACCACCTGACCTGTAAAAGCTTTACTTTTGTGCCCTGTCTCCTGCGGAGCCGCTATTCCCCATGGTCCTTTCAGGAACCCCAGCATCCACTTAGGACGATAGAGAAACACAGAGTGAGGGGGGGCAAGCTGAGTGATACAAAGTGAATGGGGGGCAGGATGAGAGAAACAAAGTGAGAGGGCAGGATGAGATACACATAATGAGGGAAAGCAGACTGCGAGACACAAAGTGAACGGGGGGGGGGCGGGTGAGAGAAACAAAGTGAAGGAGGCATGCTGAGAGACATATAATTAAAGGGGGGAGGCTGAGAGATTCAGGGGGAAGATGATGCTGTGGCTGAGAGATGCTGGGGGGAGAGGATGGTGTGGCTGAGAGTATCATGGGTGGAGAAGATGGTGTGGCTGAGAGATGCAGGGGGGAGATGATGGTGTGGCTTGGAGATGCAGGGCGTAGAAGGTGACACAGCTGGCATGAATCTGGTTGAACCTCTGTTGTATGACAATAACCTTGGTTATATTCCTACACAAACAGGCATCTTCTGGACCATGTGATTTCCTACATGAATAGTGAATACTGACTAAAGATGCTGTTTGACCAGGGAGGACATTTGTTCAGAGGTACCCCAATGTGAGAAAACACCATAAAGATAAGGTGCATATGGAATGTAAATGAATGTTTTCAGGGTGACAAGAAATGGAAGCGTGTCATGTTGACATGCCCCATTTTCATTGGCCACGCCCCTTGTGGCATGTAGATACGCCCATTTTTTTACACGCGTACACAGTACCACTAATACATTGTTTCTACTTGCACCTCTGCTAACTGCATGCACCAGCGAGATTGCAGTGAGCCAGCCTGGTGTTTTAAAGTGGCAATCATTTAAAAGGCAAAAACAAACAACATTTTACCGAAGTCTGCATGCTGCAGCCTATTACATGTCCCCCATTGTCTTTTTCTCATATAGGATAGGACTGATTCCATCGGTCACACCATTGAAACTTGCACCAGCTCTTCGGGTCACGCTGGTTTGATTTCTCTTTTGAAATAGTAATACTGTTGTGCGCCCTCTGAATATTGTATCTATATATATATATACTGTGTGTATATATATATATATATATATCGTCTCCAATAGAAGCCCAGAGAGGAGACACATCAGAAGACTTTTGGGGTGGGGCCAGACTGCATGTCATTAGGCCCTGCCCCCAAGACAAGGAAATGCCAGGGATTTGTGGGACCACGGGTAGGGCTAAATTACACCATTCCTGGCTTTACCCCCATTTACTTCACACTGTCACTGTATTTTCTGTGCTTTTAAACCCTGATCATGCCCACTTCATTAAGAAGTGACATATGTCTGAGTAAGCAGCAAAGGAGGTGGTGTGCAGAGTATACTAAGCAGGGCAGAAACAGAGAAACTTGTCAGAACTAAATGTATGTTTTTAAGGCGACAGTGAGAGATATGAGAGATATGAAGGGACAAGGAGATAGAAATTAGTGGGGCAGTGACAGATATATGAAGGGACAAGTCAGGGTCGTAGCCAGAACTTTGTGGGCCCCATAGCAACATTTTGAAGGAGCCCCCGTCCCTATGCTTCTAGAGAGACACTTTTCTGTAGCAGTTGTTAATTTTATGCCTTATAATAATGCCTAGTTCTTTTTCTAAACCATAGTAGAGCCTTATTTAATGTTATGCCCCATAGTAGTGCCCTAGTTTCTTTTTTGAATCGCTGTAGTGCTTAAGTTCACCCTATGTCACATTTCAGAGCTACCAGTACACATGATGCCGCACAGTACCCCCAATTGACATTATTAAATATAGTGCCTGTTCATTTTATACCACACTACAACGAGCAGATCAAGAGGCATACCTAGATATATTGCAGGCCCCAAGTTTGAAAGGACCCCTACGTACCACCCAATGGCAAAAAATGTATGTAACACGTGTAACTTTGACACGGAAGGTGGGCCCGTCTCAGCTCTGGGCCCTATAGCAGCTGCACTGCCTGCACCTATGGTAGTCACGCCCTTGGGACAAGTGAGAGATATTGTGGGAGCAATGAGAGAGATATGAAGAAGGCAATGACAAATATGTGGAGGGGCAATGAGAGAGATATGGAGGGTGAAGTAAGTATGTGGAGGGGGCAATTAAAGAGAAATGTATAGTAATGGTTTATGATGTTGGTTGGTGACAAGAAGAGGCAGCTTTTACTTATCCTTAAATCATGCCAAATAGCTACATTTAGCTCACCAAGGACTATATGACTTAGGACATTATTCAGGTTTGTTAGCAAACCAAAAAAGCAAGCAACTAGGCAAAACTATGTTGCACTGCTGGTGGGGCAGATGTAACATATGCAGAGAGATTTAGATTTGGGTGGGTGTGTACAAAGCAAATCTAATTTGCAGTGTAAAAATTAAGCAGACAGTATTTACCATGCACAGAAACAATATAACCCACCCAAATCTAAATCTTCATGAACATGTTACATCTGCCCCACCTGCAGTGCAACATGGTTTTGTCCAGTTGTTTGCTTCTTTGGTTTGCTAACAAACCTGAATAACCCCCTTAGCCACACCAAAACACTAATCCTATGTACTTGGTGAACTATAAGCAAGTTAAGACACAAAACTGACAGAAAAGTATCACAATGGAGGAAAAAGGACACAACCCAGAGTAAAAAGACAGGTCTGAGACGAGAGAGCCAGCCAGTGCATCATAAAGTTTAATCTGCAACTGTACACAAAAAAAATAATCCTAAGTACCTAGGGGGTCATTCCGAGTTGATCGCTAGCTGCCGTTGTTCGCAGCGTAGCGATCAGGCTAAAAATCGGCTGTTACGCGCATGCGTATGGGCCGCAGGGCGCACGCGCCAAGTACTTTCACACAAAACTGCATTTTTACACAAGGGCGAACGACTCTTTTCAGTCGCTCGGCTGATCGGTGAGTGATTGACAGGAAAGGGGCGTTTCTGGGAGGCAACTGACCGTTTTCTGGGAGTGTGCTGAAAAATGCAGGCATGTCAGAAGATAACACAGGCGTGCCTTGGGAAACGGGGGAGTAGCTGGCCGAACGCAGGGCGTGTTTGTGACGTCAAAATAGGAACTAAACAGACTGCAGTGATTGCAAGGTACAGTAGGAGTAGGTTTGCAGCAGTTTGCAAAAAAAATTCAAGCAGTTCTGCTAACCTTTCGTTCACACTTCTGCTAAGCTAAGATACACTCCCAGAGGGCGGCGGCTTAGCATTTGCAATGCTGATAAAAGCAGCTAGGGAGCAATCAACTTGGAATGAGGGCCCTAGTACACTAAAACGCATAATTAAGCAAAAAGTAGCAAAAGTAAGAAAAAAAAGTAGCAGAACTGAGGAAAAAGCACGGGAATTGTACCAGGTTCTTGCGCCATAAAGCACAAAAAGGTTAGGTGTGTGAGGACACATCTGTAAGAAGACAAATGTGTCTAAAAAAGAAAGACACTTGTTATACCGATTTGTCAACATATATTTTGTGGATGTCAAAGGTTATACAAAGCTGCCAGCACCAGCCACTCTATGCTTTTTAATTTGTCCCTTATAACCAACTACTGTACTTCATACAGTTTTTCTTCACGTAGCAGAATGAAGCATGTGTTTATACTGTATAGCACTGCCCACCCACTTCTCAGTCAGGCAGACTACCGGCAAATGCATCTGCTGGCAGACTCCTACGGTGTATGGAGAATGAAGTGTCGCTACCCACAGTCATAGTCTCTCCTGAATTGTCACCAGGACTTTCACCAAAAATTGTGGGGCCCGGGACTGTCAAATAAGCAGGGCCCCCCCACGATTCCCATGGGGGAAGGACACAGAAGTAAGAAACTGAAGGAATAGGTGGGAGAGAGGAAGAATAAGAGGAGATTCTATTTCACGCTATTACTTGTAGGATCCAGGCTGGGCCCCCTTCTCTTTCTGGGCCTGCGACTCTGATGGAGGTTCCGATTATCACATAGTAATATTCTGAACTATATAAAATATTGTGACTTTTTAATGTCTTATGTTGGCAGCTGTTCTATGCATTAACCCACTATAGTATAAAGTGTGCTGAATAAATTGCAATCATCTAAAAATGCAATTTACACTAGCGTGCATATCTGTATGACCAATTGGCACTTACTGTAGGGGCTGTGGTGGTGGGCATTACAGTGTGTGTGGGTTTGGGGTGGGGACCAAGTTGAGTCTTTACCTTTGGGGAAAGATAGCTATGCTTTTCCCCTTCTCTAAGACCACTGTTCCCTCACCAATTTCTGAAAGTATTTTCCAGTAATCATTATTTGCATTAACATCAGTAGGCAACATATTCTATTATCAAATTTGCTGATGACACCACTGTTGTGGGGCTCATAATGGACAGTAATGAATAGGTGTACCATGATGAAGTTAAGATTTGGAGTATTAAATGGATATTATTACTTCTAAGAAGTAATAATATCTTCAATTATATTTTCACCCACATAATACCAACCAGGAATTGTTTAGCTAGATTAAAGATATACCTAACAACAATCCTTCAACTAATACACATCTATGTAAACACTAATATAAGTATATTGTTATAGTCTGGGGGACTGTAACTACAGAGGAGGAATTTATTTTTCCTCTCACATTTATAATTTGTGATTACTCTCTTTTTTATGTAAATCATAATAAAAGTAAAGTTTTAATAATTACTCTAAAGAGTTCCCCGAAAAGTGGTTTTACTTCTCTCCCCTCCTTGTTTTCTCACATGGCGATTCCACTGTGCCTTACAGATAGAAGACTATTGCAAACATCTGCCAATATACAGTAGCAGCAGCATCCTCTAAACTACTGTAAAGGTGCATACACACGGTGAGATTCGGGCTACCCCTGATTCTCACTATGCGACAGGGGCTAGGTCAGCATCGCAAGCACATAATGACTGTGCTTGCAATACTATGTGCGATTTTGGCTAAATGTCAATTTTGACTATCTTTCCTACGTTAAAATTGACTTGCCTGCACAGTCTCTCTAGGCTTGCGATGCCGATCGTGCGGGACCGTGCATCGGCATCGCGATCGCAAGGTGACTTTCACCTTGTGATCTGCACTAACTTTTCTTACAATTTTGACTATATAGTCAAAATCGTAAGAAAATATCTCACCGTGTGTACACACCATAAAATGTTGTTTTATGGACAGAATTTTTAAATAAGTTATATAGAGCAGACAGAGGGGCTGACACTGAGTCAGATGCATCTGCGGCTGCAGTTTCCTACAGCAGTGGCAGCCTACTTACTATCTTATGCTATAATCCGCTTGTATATGCCAAACATCCAAGCTTCTGCATGTGGAATGCCATCTAGCCACCATTTTTCCATTTGCAGCCATTATCATTAGTACCTGGACTTGCATTCACTTCATGCTGGGTGCAAAAGATCTGAAACAGGCATCCCATCTCTGTCAGTATGCTATGGAAGCTGGAATAGGTAAAAAATACCCGGGGGTATTCGGGCGCTGTGAGGCGAGCTGATTAGCTAAGCAGCAGCCAGTGGTACCGGGAAGTCACTCCCTGGAAATGGATTTCAAAAGAAGAAGAAGGCTGCGCTGGCGGAGGAAAGAACAATATAAACCACTAATGTGTATTTATAAAATTTATTATAAAGCAATATTCTTTAAAAAAAACAGTACTTCTGTGCAAGATATGTGCCAAATATATACAAATAAAATGGAATTCACCAATGTTATGTAAAAATTGGAGTTTACCCAATGGTGGTTGTACAGGATTAATGGATTGTATTCTCTAAAGTCCGTTCCGTATTTTGCCCATAAATATTATATCCAGTTGTATTCCAATATGAGAGTCCCCTTTAGATATTATTGAGGAGAGTCCATGGAAAATTTCCATATACCGCTAGAGGATTGATGCAATGTCCCATAAATGGTGAGTACCTCATTGCAATGCGGAAGTAAATTGGTGCCTCTCTCAGACTCTTCTGGATAACTGGTCAGCAGAATGGGCTGGTTCGGATCCAATTCAGAGGTGTCCTGTTCCAACGGGTAAATAACTAACGCGTTTCGCTGCATAGACCTTGCAGCTTTGGCACATATCTTGCACAGAAGTACTGTTTTTTTTAAAGAATATTGCTTTATAATACATTTTATAAATACACATTAGTGGTTTATATTGTTCTTTCCTCCGCCAGCGCAGCCTTCTTCATCTTTTGCTATTGAAGCTGGTTTACAGGCTCATGAAAGTCCAATGTTGCTCGCAATAGACGGATCAGTTCTGTGCATTCTCTTGGTCACTGCCCAGAAACTTCCATTTTATGAAAAGAGTGCTCCATCAATGAGCGGATCAGTCTGTAATCACTTGCAATCTCCATCCATGTGTGTTGTGTACACCTTGTCTAGGGCATGCATGGTCAGGAATTTCTTTTTATGGTCCATGCATAGTAAGCCGATTTCCATAAGATCCACCCATAATTTCACTTGCATCCGACTCCGTATCATGCCCATGCATATTTGAGGACACAGTGGTTAGCACAACTGCATCACAGAACATCCATCCATGGTCTCATATAGGGCCAGATGCCAATTTGGATAGAATCAGGTGCATGCTCTCGCTCATTGTGTGTAGAGGCAAAATGCATATGCTCACCCATATGCAGATCCCGTACACATCTTCTACTGTTCCAGTCCACTATTCATACTCTTTGTTTGCTACAACTCATCTAAAACCAAAATACAATAGGCATAGGTGTCCCACAGAGCAATGTTTCTTCCACAATCTCTAGCCCCTCACCATCAAAATCTTCTGTATGGTAAGTACTAAAACAAAAACTCTATAGGAATGACCGCAGGGGAAAGAAGAGGGACCGTATATAGTGTAATACAGTTTCTTTTTATTAAAAAAAGTATAACAACATCACTATAGAAACATGAAAAAAATATGTAATCGACAATAAATCCTAGCATACCTACCAGAATAATAATAAATAAAACATAGATAAAAAGCATGCAATCAAAATATAATCTCCATTCTTATTTTAAAAATGATTGTTTTAGCTATCTACCAATGATTTTAGATAGAGATGTAGCCATGCTCATCATAGAACTTAACATGTAGAATATTTTTATGCTGATGGACTAGAGATTGTGGAAGAAACATTGTTCTGTGTGACATCTATGCTGACTGTACTGTACTTTTAACATCACAATATATGGACATTATCTCCATCATTATAAAGGATGCAACATCATTTTCTGAACACCTATATGACTTTATCTTTCTTTATATTGGTTTGACAGTGTTTTTAGTGCTGGTGACACTATAAGATAAGGACGGGTAGCGCTGTTCATTTTAGAGCAAGTAGGGTGTCCTATTTATTGGCACTCAATAAACACTATGATCAGTACCAAAGGGTGCTCAGGTGCTCGTGTTGTACTCAAATACCATGAAAAAGAAAAAAACAGATCATAATGTATTCATAATGACATGTCTTCCTTAAACTAAATATGAAACAATTCTAGTCTCGTACCAATGTTGCTGGTCTACTTTTTAGAGTAGACTTAGCAGGCTTCATTGGGAGCGGGGTACCTTCCCCAAGGGACAATAGGCGGCAGCACTTTAAACCGACGTCCTCTTCTCCCAATAGCAGTATAGCGGAGAGACAGAGATCAAATGATAGTATAACACCGCTTTTATTTCCACATCACAGAAAACAAACACCATAAAAAGTTGTACAGAGTATATGGTTAGTCTCTCACCATCCGTGGTGGTCTACACTAAATGCAGACAAACAAGGCAAGATCTTAGAGTCCACAGGTGTCCCTGGAACCGAAAGCCCATCACGGAGGTGATCTTCCCACGTACCCTGCTTCACACAACCTCCTCGCCAATGCGACACCCCAATAGTGTCTTTGTCAAGGCATGAGGGTGGTTGTGCCAGTTTCTAATATTTATACTCCTCTCTCCCACTAATAGGGTATGGCCTAATTCCAGACATAGATTCTCTACATCACTAAAACCTATATTCCCCATAACCAAATCCTAGAAAAAACAATCTGTTTCTTATTTTAGTTCAGGCGTAAGTAGTTGTCGTGTCTCCGTTATATTAAGCCGGGAGTCGGAAGTGATCATTTGCGTTCCACTTCATGACTGGAAGTCGGAAGTGGTCATCTGTGTTCCATTTCGTGACCGGAAGTTGTCACTATGGAGATCCCGTTCGCGGGACTTAAAGTTCCTCCGTAAATGGAAAACAGGACATCTTTATTCAAAGGTCCCACCTGGGATTAATATTGTCTCCTTTGTATGGTCAGCTAATACTTCCGGATCAGTAAGTAATCCTTTAACTGCGGCCATCAAACATTCACCAGACAAGTCCTTATTTTTAGCGGTAGCCATTTTTAGTGAGACTGTATTATATTGAATTACAATGTCCATATTGTTGAGGCTCCTCATATTTTTCCTCAATAAAACCAGTAAAAACCACAAATTGTAACAAATTACCTAAATTATAATCATGAAATGATAGCACAAAAAATTAACGACAGACTGGGAGAAGAATATTCCGAATAGAGACATTCCTGGTCCCCACCAGATATTCTTATCTCCATTGAGTTGGCCATAAAGATACCTTTATGGGACTTTCCATTCCATCTCCAGTGTGAGTTTCGGGTACGCTCATCTATGAGAGTCTGGGTTTAACTTAAAAGGAGTACAGACGTGTACAAAGATACCTTTACGGGTTTCCACTCACTTGTTTCTGTGTGAGTGGGGTATGCCCTTTTTGTTGCAATTTCTGTGGAATCAATTTTATCTATATGAAACAGTTCTACACATGTATTCTTTTGTCGTTTTTTATTCCTCTGCATGAATTTGGAGAAATCTACGACACAATAGAAGCAGAATCTTCTGAACAGAGACATTCCTATTCTTCATCTGAGACCATCTATCTCCATTAATAAGGGATGTATTCTGTCATGTTTAATGTTTTGTATGCGCCTTGGACATAGATTCATATTATCCCCCCCTTTCTGTGGCATCTTGAAAAATATATGGCTTCTAAAATTATCCTGAAAGGTTTAAAAATGAATAAAAAAGCCAGTTTTTCAACAGTGACAGATGTATTAAAAAAGAAATGGGATATGATCATTGAGAATTGTTCATTTAATTTGATTAATTTAATTGTAGAGGAAAGGAAACAGGAATTAATAAAAGTAGACAATAAGATCTGTGAATATAAGAAACTTATCACTCCATTCTGTGACCTACCAGACTTAAAAGAAAAGGAGATTACTGAAAGTAGAGTTATTAAAGCAGAGAAAATTCTAATTGATAGGAAAACAAAAAAAGTTTGTAAGGGATAAGAATGGAGATGAGAAGGAAACTACAGTTAAAAAGTTCAATGGATCTGATTACTCTCAAACACCAATTAGAAGAGAGGATATAGGAGAGAATTCAAAATGGCTCAACAGGAGACCCAAAAGTTTTTATAATGAAGGGAGAACCCACAAATTTCAATGCAATATAGATCAGCAGGAAGATAGATATCGTAACAGATTACAAGATAGATGGGCCTCAAAGAGAATACCAGAATGGAGAAAGAGGAGACAGGAAGTTGGAAAAAATACAAAGAGATGGGATGAGAATAGGAGTAGGTGGAATCAATATACCTCGAGGGAAAGGTATGGCCAATATGAACATCCAAATAGATTTTTTCCTCTGAGTGAAAATTTCACTACCCTTTTCTTAGAGAGGGAGAGGAGACCACATGTTTGGAGGTAAAAAAGAGACATGGGGAAAAGAGGGGGTCTGAACAAAAATAGAATAAAAATGAGACAAAGACAAAGAAAGCAGGAAAGAAAGGGAAGGAAGATCCCGGTAGAAAATGTCCCCTCTTCCCCAATACAGAAAGATGGCTCCAATGATAAAGTAACATTTTTTAACCTCAGTACACACAAACTATTAGCAGAGGAACGTTCATTACTTGAAAAATGATTTAAATTTTCACCATCAACTAAGATTGATCAATTTAACACATTTATAGATGTTCATAAATTTATTCACAAGTTAACATTGAAAAAGTTTTTTAAAATGAAAGCTAAAGAAGATTTTGTTCAGGATATATCTGAGAATGGAAAATTTAAGCCGAAATTGAGTTTTTTTCCCTACAAATCTAAAAAGTTGTTTTTTAGAATCATTTAGTTCCTTGGTTATGGGAGACCTAGAATTATTAGACTCCCAGAAAATTAAAAACAATCTCACATATAAGCAGAGGCAAGCCCTTCAAAAACTGTAAAAAAATAAAAATCAAATTATTAATCCTGCAGATAAGGGCAGGCCGTTGTCCTTATGAACAAGAAGGATTATGAAATGGAGGTATCCAGCCAACTAGAGGATAAGGAGACTTATAGGAAGATACGAGGAGATCCAACTAAAAGAATAGGTTTACAACTACGGAATTTTATTAAAACTTCTTTTAAAAAGGGTATTGTCACAGAAACAGAAATTAAGTTTCTTATAATTGAGGATCCTATTGTTACCATGTTATATGTTCTACCTAAGATCCATAAGAATCCTACAAACCCACCAGGATGCCATATCATGTCCGGTGTGGATTCTCTAAAAGCTAACTTATCCCTTCTGATTGACTCCTACCTGCAACCCCTGGTTTTAATAAATAAATCTCATTTGAAAAATATGGGGGATGCCTTACAGTTTTTAAACACAGGTGAGTGGGAGGACAATTTATTTTTAGTCACATCGGATGTGAGTTCGCGCTATACCATCATAGATCAACAACACAGTATGGAGGCAGTTAAGAGTATTTTTGAAAGAACCACACTGGATGCTAATTTACAAGCGTTTTTACTTAAAGGGATAAATTTTATTTTGACTAATAATTATTTTGTTTTTAAAGATGAATTTTATATACAGAGGAGGGGCACCACCATGGGTACTTGGTTCGCACCCAGTTATGCTAATATATTTATGGGACAATGGGAAACAGGATCCCAAACAGCATGGATTCACTGGGGGGAGATCATGTCAAACAAATCTTATTGACTTTTTTGACTGTGTGACTTAAGTGATGGATAAAGGTGGAGCCATGGATATAGCTTATCTAGACTTTAGTAAGGCTTTTGACACTGTTCCACGTCGCAGACTGCTAAATAAACTTGAAAGTTTGGGATTGGATATTAGGATTATTGAATGGATAAGATCTTGGTTGAAAGACAGAAAACAGAGTTGTGGTAAATGGAGTGCATTCACAGCAGGAAAATGTTACCAGTGGAGTACCCCAGGGATCTGTACTTGGACCAGTGCTTTTTAATGTCTTTATTGGTGACATTGCAATTGGCATTAACGGGAAAGTATGTCTTTTTGCAGATGACACAAAGGTATGCAACAGGGTAGACACACCAGGTGGGGTAAAACAAATGATTGAGGATCTAGGTAGACTAGAGGAATGGTCAAGAGTGTGGCAATTACAGTTTAATGCCAAAAAAAATGCAAAATGATGCACTTCGGTTTTAAAAATCCAAAGGCTAAATATAGTATTAATGGCAAAATACTGGAAACTACTGAGGAGGAAAGGGATCTAGGAGTTACTATTTCAGGTGACTTAAAGGCAGGTAAGCAATGTAACAAAGCAATTAGGAAGGCTAGTCAGATGCTTGGCTGCATTGGGAGAGGAATCAGCAGCAGAAAGAAGTAAAAATGCCACTGTATAGGTCATTGGTATGGCCTCATCTAGAATACTATGTTCAATTCTGGAAGCCATATCTTCAAAAGGATACTAATACAAAGAAGGGCAACTAAAATGGTGCATGGCCTACATCACAAAACATACACAGAAAGACAAAGAAATCTCAATATGTATAGTTTGGAGCAGAGAAGGGAAAGGGGGGACATGATAGAAACTTTCAAATATATCAAGGGTTTTAACAAAGTCCAGGAGGGAAACATTCTCCAAATGAAGAGAAGCAATAGGATACAAGGACATGCACTGAGACTGGAGTGGGGAGGTTCAGGGGAAATTTGAGGAAAAATTACTTCACAGAAAGGATAGTGGACAAGTGGAATAGCCTCCCATCAGAGGTGATAGAGGCTAAGACAGTAGAGCAATTTAAACATGCATGGGAAAGACATAAGGATATCCTTACAAAGAAATAAGGATCAAATAAGGTTAGAGATAAAAAATAATGTTAAAAAAATGGGCAGACTAGATGGGCCAAGTGGTTCTTATCTGATGGCAAATTCTATGTTTCTATGTACACAAACTATGTGTAGGCCAATAACCCATATGGCGCGAACCTAGTGTCCTGGCAGTGCTATATAGATATTTTATTTATATGGAGAGGAGAAAGAAGTGATATGGACCTCTTCTGTTCTTACTTGAATAGTAATGAAAATAATATTGTTTTAACTTTTGATATTAGTCAAATTAGTATTAATTTTTTGGATCTCACAGTGTATATAGAGGATGGTAAGATAAAAACCAGGAATTTTATAAAATCGACCAACTCTAGGGCATACATTAACAGAGAGAGTTGCCATTATGAAGGGTGGCTGGATTTGGTGCAATTAGGACAATTTAGGAGATTACAAAAAATTGCTTAGAGAAGGAAGTTTTTAAATCACATGCACAAGAGTTGGCACGGTGTTTTAAAAAATCTGGCTATGATGATACAAAGGTTGGAATAGCATTAGAGGAGGCTTCAGCTATGAAGAGAGAGGAATTAATTAAAGGACGGAAACTAAAAGATAATAATAGAAATAATAATGACAAGTTCAAATGGTCCTTCATGACCAATTTCTCCTCACAACATAATCAGGTACAGAGGATTATTAAGAAACATTGGGGAGTCCTCAAGAAGGATCCAGTGATAGGCCAAGATCTCCCCAATAATCCACTCTGCATTTTTAGACGAGCACCAAATTTAAAATCCAAATTGGTACGAAGTTTGTGTCCCACTTCTCCTAAAAAGGTGTAGTATGTTATGCCGGCGCTCGGGCTCCCGGCGACCAGCATACCGGCGCCGGAATCCCGACCGCCGGCATACCGACAGCCGGGCGAGCGCAAATGAGCTCCTTGCAGGCTCGCTGCACTCGCCACACTGCGATGGGGCACGGTGGCACGCGCCACGCTATCTATTCCCCTTCCAGGGGGGTCGTGGACCCCCAAGAGGGAGAAGAACTATCGGTATGGGGGTGGTCGGGATTCTGGTGCCGGTATGCTGGTCGTCGGGAACCGGCGGAAAAGTGAAGACCACCCCTCCTAAAGTACCGAGAGTTAATTCTTTTTCAGATGTGGTTTATGTATGGGGTGTAAAAATATAAAAAATAATTGTGGATCCAAACTTTAGAGGTTTCCATAAATGGTAGGAAACACGAGATTACAGATTTAATTACGTGTCATACATCCAATGTAGTCTATGGCATAGAGTGTACGTGTAACAAATTCTACACTGGACGTACAAGAAGACCCCTTGAAGTTCAGATAGGAGAACATTTGAGATACATTAAAAAAGGAATTGAAACTCATGCACTTTCCCTTCATCTTAAGGAAATTCATTATTGTAATATGAATCATATTAAATTTTTTTATGAATTAAGGAGTTATAGGTACAATAAGGGGAGAAAATTTGTTAAATAAATTAGCACGTAATGAAATGACCATGATACACCATTTCAAACCTTTAATCCCATCAGGTTTAAATAAAGACTTTGAGTTAAAGTGGTTCATATAATGAAAAGCATTATGGGCAATTTTAAGTAGTTGCACTTTTAAGCATTTGCACTTTAATTTCGGTTCTTTTATTCTCCTCTATTTCTTGTTCTTTTATTGATCACTGTCATGTATATTAAGTAACAAACACAGAAACATAATAAAGTGACCCCTTAGCGCTAATTGATAATTTATAATTAATACGTGTGTATATGCTATAACGTTTTTATTAAAAATTCGTTCAAAGAAATCTACAAGCAGCTCACTGTAAATAGGGGGACTTCTCTACCCCCTTACTGCAATGTACTCAAAGAAAAGAAAAAGAAACAGACAGCGCTAGGAGATTTCTTATTAAAATACTTTTATTTTTATTTTTATTTTTCTTAGCTATTATAAATAGCCCCTTTTCTTACCTATAAATCTAATTCCACATTAAAGATTTTATTTATATATAATTTACTAAAAATCTGGCAAATAAAAAACAATAATACATCAATAGTACAATACAATAGCTCTGCTCTGTATAATGAGTTCTTTAATACACCACTAAGATAAACAATTAGATACAGATGAAACACACTGTTTCCTTCCAATACTATAAGGTCTCCAGCCTCAAGATTGATACAAGATTACTCATTCAGCCTGAGCCGGAAACTTTCATAGTTTGTTGCTGTGTTGGAGAATGGCTATTACACAGTTTTTTATTATTCAGGATATATACTGGAGTTCCCAAATCCACATTGCTATGGACCACAACACTCTGGACTTCCAGATGAATTAGTATATGATCTTAATAGCTGCTCCTTTTCACTTGGAAAATATCACTAATTTGATACACATCAGCAGTGGATTAATTGTTCATAAATTAGTATACAGAGACAGATACGTGCTTTCCTCAAGGCAATAATAAAAGTTCATGCAGCTCAGCTGGTACTTAAAACTGATTTAGTGTATGGCAGCAGCCAATTGATTGCTTATAAATTGACATGCAAAGATATATAAAATTGCTTTACTTAAAGCGATGATAAAAGTTCATGCACCTCAGCTGATATTTTAAAACATGGCCATGTTATATGAAAATAATTACCACCTTTCCTCCTGGGTTAAAATTCTTTATTCACTCCCGGCTCTGGTGCTCAAATACCTTTATGGGAGCCTTATCCAGAGATCCTTAAGATTCTTCCCAGCGTATTGAGGTAGACTTGTGGTATGCTGATTATAGGTAAGTAAAAACCAATGAGACGCGTTTCTCCGTCTATAACGCTCGGCGGCTTCTTCAGTCAGATATTTTGAACTCTGCCGCCCTGCTTGTTTTTATCTCCGGCATCTCTCTAGTGCGTCTGCGCGCACTCACTGCGCTCCAAGCCTCGCCTGCCGTACATCGGCTTTTAACCATCAGCAGAGCTATCACTATGCGCCTAATTGCGCTCCAAGCCTCATTTGCCGTGTACCGGCTGTTGATCATTTAGCAGAGCTGTCACTATGCGCTTAATTGCGCTCCAAATCCCGTTGTTATACAGACATTCATCAGCTGCTGATAGAATTTATTCATATATCCACGTTTATTTCAACCCATAGTTCTTACAATGGGGCTTTTACTTCTAACGGGTTGTGATATTCATAAACATCAAATCAGATGACGTATATACACAATTAAAATGCCGGAATAGGAGCCAGAGCAGAGTAATAAAATTAAATCAAATAAATTCTCTAGCTAAGAACATATATACCTAAACTTATAAATAAAACAGAATCACTTTTTTATAAGAACGCACAGCATATACCAATATAGTACTCTTTATTAACTCCTTAGGGTATCTCGATGTATACATTTTATCGATGGTTATCATAATATTAAATACATATCTTTAGGGCACTCATAGCAACATAATTATCATCTATATTTTCATATTATATTTTATTCGCTACTATAGACCCTTATATCATAATATGTACATCTATTTAGCACATCCAGAATAGAACCTATTAACTTTTATTTATCAGGGATATTTCCCTATCCATACAGATCCTTATCTATCGTATCACACTAGAACCACTACATACATATAGGATAACCACACACATAAATGTGTATGGTATACTAAATGTTCTTTTATCTACCCCCATCCTACTTCCGAGAAAACCCCACTATTTATCTAATAGTCTCTAACCCCCCATTAGTCAGATACTATATATAATCATGTCCCCATGGTCTAGCTGATATGGTTCAATTCAACCGTATCATTTAGGCCATCAGGGACTAAGGTAGCCAATCTAAATATCCAATAGGCTTCTCTACGACACAACGTATTAAATCTATCTCCCCCACGTACAGTACTTTTCATTTGCTCAATACTTAATACTCTAATATTACCAGGTGTATAAAGATCACACTGTGCAATGTGGTTGGACAGAGGGTGTGTTCGCACATTTTTGTTTATATTTCTCCAGTGCTCCATAAATCTAGTATGGAGCATCCTGGTTGTGTGCCCCACATATTGTCTGCCACAACCACACTGCACAATGTAAATCACAAACTTAGATCTACAGTTCAAAAAACTTTTTATTTGAAAATTTTCCCCACTCTGATTTGAAACAAACTCAGTTACTTTTCTATCTGTATGTAGACACGTATTACATGTGGAGCTCCCACATTTGTGGAAACCTGGTGGCCTCATAGGTATCCAAGTATTCCCTACCTGTGTATGCTCAACCTTCTTTTGATTAAAATGACTCGTAGTTAATCTTTGTTTCAGGTTATCCGACTTCCTGAAAACTACTCTCCCATCAAGATTGACTGTTTTTCTAAGTACTGTATCTAACTTCAAGAGTTCAGAATTCTTTTTAATAATTTTCTTAATATCATACGAATAATTATTAAATTTAGTTATAAATAGAGATGATCTATCTTCCTTATCCCCATTATCTACATCTAACTCTTTATATATGGGTTTTAAATTATTTTTCTCCATACTAAGCAATACCCCTCTTTCCATACCTTCCACTTCCCTCAAAGCCCTATATAAAATTTCCTTAGGATAGCCTTGTTCCAAAAATGAATCAAACAGTTGATCTGCCTGCTTCTTAAATAGTTCTTGCGTTGAGCAATTACGTCTGATTCTAATAAATTGCCCCTTCGGAATGTTTACTTTCCATGTTTTTGCATGAGAACTTTTAAAGTTTAAATATCTACTCTGGTCCACCGGCTTAATAAAGGTTTCTGTTACAATTTCTCCTCCTTCTGTTGATAATGCAATATCCAGAAAACTAATTTTGGTCTTACTTTGACTACATATAAGCTTCAGACCATATTGATTTTGATTTAAACTGTGAAAAAACATGTCTATTGATTGTGAATCCCCATCCCAAATAATAAATAAATCATCAATAAATCTTCCGTATAGGACGAGACTCGCGCCGAACCCGCCACCCCACACATGCTCCTCCTCAAACCTCCCCATGTATAGGTTGGCGTAGCTCTGCGCGAATCTCGTCCCCATCGCAGTCCCCCGTGTCTGCAAATATACTTTAGTGTCAAACAAAAAATAATTGTTTCAAAATAAAATCAATAGAATCTAAAACAAAGCCACACAGGGAATCAGACATCTCCAGATCTCCATCTAAATAATATTTCACCGCCTCTATTCCCTGATCATGCGGAATATTGGAATAGAGGGCCTCTACGTCACATGTTATAAATGAATAACCCTCTTTCCATTCAACACTTCTAATTAAATTCAAAAAATGCTTAGTATCTTTAATATAGGACTTCAGCTTCCCTACGTGGCCTTGTAAATAATTATCAACAAAAAAAGATAAATTATTAGTGAGTTACCCAACACCAGAAATTATGGGACGACCCGGGGGTGAGGTAAATGACTTGTGAATTTTGGGTAAATAATAAAAAGTGGGTGTGACGGGATGTGCATTATAAAGAAATTTAAACATCTCATTTGATATTGCACCTCCACATAGGGCATCATCGAGCAGATCTTTAAATTCCCTTTGATAGAGGGCGGAGGGATTGTGATCCAATCTGACATAGAACAGACCATTCCACAGTTGTTTATAGGCTTCAACTAAATAGTCCTTCACGACTAGGATCACAATCCCACCGCCCTTATCTGCCGGCTTAATTATTATATTTACATCAGAATAGAGTCTTAAGGGCTTTCCTCGCCTCTCAGCAGGTTATCCCTAAGGCTCCCTTTTTCCGCTTTCTCGCATAGTTTCCTAAACTGTTCCAAAGTGCTGTTATAGAAACTCTCAATATAAGGGCCCTTATACTGAAGAGGATAAAATTCTGATTTTTCTTTGAACTTGTTCACCCTCCCTGTATCATATAATTTTATTATTTCAGAATTTGCCCGTTCTCCACTATCCTCTTGGAGATCTTCCAATATATCCAGAACCTCTTGATCCTCCACATTTAGTACAATAGGAGTACCATCAGTGTTGGATTTTTTCAAAGCTTTTAAAGCAAAATACCGTTTACGGCTCAAGGTTCGCACATATTTGTTCAGATCTACAAAGAGGGTACACAGATTTGGCCTACTTGCAGGGGCAAAATTTAAACCTTTCTCCAGGAGCCTCAATTACTCCCCAGTTAATTTCCTTGAGGATAAATTGAAAACCCTTGTTTCTCTCCTGGGTTTCATCTAATGAATACATTGATTTTTTGTGGGATTTTCCCGTCCCTCCTCTCGATCCCCTTGATCTCTTTCTCTTGTTCTTTTTTGTTGGCCCCTTGTGATTTCCCAGAATGACACTTGGCGTTTCTCTAAAAAAGACCTATTATAGGGGGAGTCTAGATCATCATCTGTTTCAGATTTTCTGTATATATTCCTATTTCTCTGACGTCCTAGTGGATGCTGGGAACTCCGTAAGGACCATGGGGAATAGCGGCTCCGCAGGAGACTGGGCACAACTAAAGAAAGCTTTAGGTCACCTGGTGTGCACTGGCTCCTCCCACTATGACCCTCCTCCAAGCCTCAGTTAGATTTTGTGCCCGGCCGAGGTTGGATGCACACTAGGGGCTCTCCTGAGCCCTTAGAAAGAAAGTATAGATTTAGGTTTTTTATTTTCAGTGAGCGAGGGACTAAGGGGAGAAGAAGCAAACTCGCCTGCTTGCAGCCGGATTGGGCTTCTTAGGCTACTGACCACCATTAGCTCCAGAGGGATCGACCGCAGGCCCAGTCCTTGGTGTTCGGTCCCGGAGCCGCGCCGCCGTCCCCCTTACAGAGCCAGAAGCAAGAAGAGGTCCGGAAAATCGGCGGCAGAAGACATCAGTCTTCACCAAGGTAGCGCACAGCACTGCAGCTGTGCGCCATTGCTCCTCATGTACACCTCACACTCCGGTCACTGAGGGTGCAGGGCGCTGGGGGGGGGCGCCCTGAGCAGCAATATTAACACCTTGGCTGGCAAAAATACCACAATATATAGCTCCAGAGGCTATATATGTGGTAAATACCCCTGCCAGAATCCAGAAAAAAGCGGGAGAAAAGTCCGCGAAAAAGGGGCAGAGCTATCTCCCTCAGACACACTGGCGCCATTTTCTCTTCACAGTGCAGCTGGAAGAAAGCTCCCCAGGCTCTCCCCTGTAGTTTTCAGGCTCAAATGGTTAAAAAGAGAGGGGGGGCACTAAATTTAGGCGCAATATTATATATACAAGCAGCTATTGGGGAAATTTCACTCAGTTATAGTGTTAATCCCCACATTATATAGCGCTCTGGTGTGTGCTGGCATACTCTCTCTCTGTCTCCCCAAAGGGCTTTGTGGGGTCCTGTCCTCAGTCAGAGCATTCCCTGTGTGTGTGCGGTGTGTCGGTACAGCTGTGTCGACATGTTTAATGAGGAGGCTTATATGGTGACGGAGCAGATGCCGATAAATGTGATGTCGCCCCCTGTGGGGCCGACACCAGAGTGGATGGTTAGGTGAAAGGTATTAACCGACAGTGTCAACTCCTTACATAAAAGGGTGGATGACGTAACAGCTGTGGGACAGCCGGCTTCTCAGTCCGCGCCTGCCCAGGCGTCTCAAAGGCCATCAGGGGCTCAAAAAACGCCCGCTCACTCAGATGGCAGACACAGATGTCGACACGGAGTCTGACTTCAGTGTCGACAAGGTTGAGACATATACACAATCCACTAGGAACATCCGTGACTTAATCCCGGCAATAAAAAATGTGTTACACATTTCTGACATTAACCCAAGTACCACTAAAAAAAAAAAAAAAAAAAAAAAAAGGGTTTTATGTTTGGGGAGAAAAAGCAGGCAGTGTTTTGTTCCCCCATCAGATGAATGAATGAAGTGTGTGAAAAGCGTGGGTTCCCCCCGATAAGAAACTGGTAATTTCTAAAAAGTTACTGATGGCGTACCCTTTCCCGTCAGAGGATAAGTGACGCTGGGAGATATCCCCTAGGGTGGATAAGGCGCTCACACGGTTGTCAAAAAAGGTGGCACTGCCATTTTAGGAACGGCCACTTTGAAGGTACCTGTTGATAAAAAGCAGGAGGCTATCCTGAAGTCTGTATTTACACACTGAGGTACTAGACTGAGACCTGCAGATCGTGCTGCAGCAGCGTGGTCGGTGACCCTGTCACACATGAGAACATATTAAAGACGTCGTCTTATATATGAGGGATGCACAGAGGGATATTTTGCCGGCTGGCATCCAAAATGAATGTAATGACCATTCTGTCAGGAGGGTATTAGAGACCTGTCACTGGACAGGTGATGCTGACTTTAAAAGGCGCATAGAGACTCTGCCTTATAAGGGCGAGGAATTATTTGGGGATGGTCTCTGGGACCTCGTATCCATTACCTCAGGTTTCCTCACAGACTAAGAAAGCACTGTATTATCAGGTACAGTCCTTTCGGCTTTAGAAAAGCAAGCGGGTCAAAGGCGCTTCCTTTCTGTACAGAGACATGGGGAGAGGGAAAAAGCTGCACCAGTCAGCCTGTTCCCAGAATCAAAATTCTTCTCTCGCTTCCTCTGAGTCCACAGCATGACGCGGGGGCTCCACAGGTGTAGCCAGGTACGGTGGGGGGCCGTCTCAAAAATTTCAGCGATCAGTGGGCTCGCTCACAGGTGGATCCCTGTTTCATTCAAGTAGTATTTCAGGGGTACAAGCTGGAATTCGAGATGTCTCCCCCCCGCCGTTTCCTCAAATATGCCTTGCCGACAACTCCCTCAGGCAGGGAGGCTGCGCTAGAGGCAATTAATAAGCTGTATTCCCAGCAGGTAATACTCAAGGTGCCCCTACTTCAACAAGGACGGGGTTACTATTCCACAAGGTTTGGGGTACCGAAACCGCATGGTTCGGTGTGACCCATTTTATATTTAAAATCCTTGAACACATACATAAAAAAATTCAAGTTCAAGATGGAATCGCTCAGGGCGGTTATTGCAAGCCTGGACGAGGGGGATTACATGGGATCCCGGGACATCAAGGATGCTTACCTGCATGTCCCCATTTACCATCCTCGCCAGGAGTACCTCAGATTTGTGGTACAGGATTACCATTACCAAGTCCAGACACTGCCGTTTGGACTGTACATGGCACCGAGGGTGTTTACCAAGGTAATGGCCAAAATGATGATACTCCTTCGAAAAAAGGGAGTTTTAATTATCCCGTACTTGGACAATATCCTTATAAGGGCAAGGTCCAAGGAGCAGTTGCTAGTCGGGGTAGCACTATTTTGGAAAGTGCTACAACAGCACGGTTGGATTCTAAACAGTCCAAAGTCACAGCTGGTTCCTACGACACGTCTACTGTTCCTGGGGATGGTTCTGGACACAGAACAGAAATAAGTGTTTCTCCCGGAGGAGAAAGCCAAGGAACTGTCATCTCTAGTCAGAGACCTCCTGAAGCAAAAACAGGTATCGGTGCATCATTGCACGCGAGTCCTGGAAAAAAAATGGTAGCTTCCTACGAAGCAATCCCATTCGGCTGGTTCCATGCAAGAGGGCCGCAGGTTCGGCATACAGGACTAGGTCCTAGTGACCATGGATGCCAGCCTTTGAGGCTGGGGGGCAGTCACACAGGGAAAAAACTTCCAGGGACTTTGGTCAAGTCAAGTGACTTCCCTACACATAAATATTCTGGAACTGAGGGCCATTTACAATGCCCTGAGTCAGGCAAGGCCTCTGCTTCAAAACCAGCCGGTACTGATCCAATCAGACAACATCACGGCAGTCGCCCATGTAAACCAACGGGGCGGCACAAGAAGCAGGATGGCGATGGCAGAAGCCACAAGGATTCTCCGATGGGCGGAAAATCATGTGTTAACACTGTCAGCAGTGTTCATTCCCGGAGTGGACGACTGGGAAGCAGATCTTCTCAGCGGACACGACCTCCACCCGGGAGAGTGGGGATTTCATCCAGCAGTCTTCCAAAGGATTGTACACCATTGGGAAAGGCCACAGGTGGACATGATGGCGTCCCGCCTCAACAAAAAGCTATAAAAGATATTGCGCCAGGTCAAAGGACCCTCAGGCGATAGCTGTGGACGCTCTGGTAACACCGTGGGTGTACCAGTCGGTTTATGTGTTCCTCCCTCTGCCTCTCATACAAAAGGTACTGAGAATAATAGGAAGGCGAGGAGTAAGAACGATACTCGTGGTTCCGGATTGGCCAAGAAGAGCTTGGTACCCAGAACTTCAAGAAATTATATCAGAGGACCCATGGCCTCTGCCACTCAGACAGGACCTGCGGCAGCAGGGGCCCTGTCTGTTGCAAGACTTACCGCGGCTACGTTTTGACGGCATGGCGGTTGAACGCCAGATCCTAAAGGAAAAGGGCATTCCGGAGGAAGTCATTCCTACGCTGATTCAAGCCAGGAAAGATGTATCTGCAAAACATTATCACCGCATATGGCGAAAATATGTTGCTTGGTGTGAGGCCAAAAAGGCCCCAACAGAGGAATTTCAACTAGGTCGATTTCTGCATTTCCTACAAGCAGGAGTGTCTATGGGCCTAAAATTAGGCTCCATTAAGGTACAGATCTCGGCTCTGTCGATTTTCTTCCAAAAAGAACTAGCTTCAGTACCTGAAGTTCAGACATTGTAAAAGGAGTGCTGCATATTCAGCCCCCGGTTGTGCCTCCAGTGGCACCTTGGGTTCTCAATGTGGTGTTGAGTTTCTTAAAATCACATTGGTGTGAGCCACTAAAAACCGTGGATCTAAAATATCTCACGCGGAAAGTGGTCATGTTATTGGCCTTGGCTTCGGCCAGGCGTGTATCAGAATTGGCGGCTTTGTCATATAAAAGTCCTTATCTGATTTTCCATATGGATAGGGCAGAATTGAGGACTCGTCCCCAGTTTCTCCCTAAGGTGATATCAGTTTTTCACTTGAACCAACTATTGTAGTGCCTGCGGCTACTAGGGACTTGGAGGATTCCAAGTTACTGGACGTAGTCAGGCCCTTGAAAAATTATGTTTCCAGGACGGCTAGAGTCAGGAGAACTGACTCGCTGTTTATCCTGTATGCACCCAGCAAACTGGGTGCTCCTGCTTCTAAGCAGACTATTGCTCGCTGGATTTGTAGCACAATTCAGCTGGCGCATTCTGCGGCTGGACTACCGCAGCCAAAATCTGTAAAAGCCCATTCCACAAGGAAGGTGGGCTCATCTTGGGCAGCTGCCCGAGGGGTCTCGGCTTTCCAACTTTGCCGAGCTGCACCTTGGTCAGGGGCAAACACGTTTGCTAAATTCTACAAAATTGATACCCTGGCTGAGGAGGACCTGGAGTTCTCTCATTCGGTGCTGCAGAGTCATCCGCACTCTCCCGTCCGTTTGGGAACTTTGGTATAATCCCCATGGTCCTTACGGAGTTCCCAGCATCCACTAGGACGTCAGAGAAAATAAGATTTTACTCACCGGTAAATCTATTTCTCGTAGTCCGTAGTGGCTGCTGGGCGCCCATCCCAAGTGCGGATTGTCTGCAATACTTGTATATAGTTATTGCCTAACTAAAGGGTTATTGTTGAGCCATCTGTTGAGAGGCTCAGTAATATTCATACTGTTAACTGGGTATAGTATCACGAGTTAT
This sequence comes from Pseudophryne corroboree, assembly GCF_028390025.1. NCBI lineage: Eukaryota > Metazoa > Chordata > Amphibia > Anura > Myobatrachidae > Pseudophryne > Pseudophryne corroboree. Next base: position 966,015,604 of record NC_086444.1, read on the forward strand.
ACGGTGTGATTGGTGTGGCTGGTATGAGTCTTACCCGGGATTCAAAATCCTTCCTTATTATGTCAGCTCGTCCGGGCACAGTGTCCTGAGGCTTGGAGGAGGGTCATAGTGGGAGGAGCCAGTGCACACCAGGTGACCTAAAGCTTTCTTTAGTTGTGCCCAGTCTCCTGCAGAGCCGCTATTCCCCATGGTCCTTACGGAGTTCCCAGCATCCACTACGGACTACGAGAAATAGATTTACCGGTGAGTAAAATCTTATTTTTTATACCTCCACCTTGGGGTCTCCTGATCTTGATCTGATTCCTGGGAGAGAGGTTCAAACCTGTTTCTATTTTCATACCTCACTTCCTGTCTACTATTCCTTGATTTCTGAAAATGGGGTTTATTTTCTCTAAACCGACTCTTCGTGTTTCTATTCAATACATTCTGCTGTCTAGCAAATTTCTTTTGCTGGGTATTAAAACCTTTGTGTTTCTTGTTGTAATGATAAACCTCTCCTTTTTCATAATCTATTCTGTCTCTATTCATTTTCTGTTCCTTTCTATATATGAGAGTCTGTTCAAACTCTTCAATTTTTTTATTTACTTTTAGATCTCTATTCTTATATTCTGGATGTGCCTCAAAATCCTTCAACAAATTTTGTGTCTGTTCTATTTCAACCTGTAAATTCTGAACTTTTTCCTCTCTATATTTAATCAATAACTTAATTAGGTTTTTAGAACAAGCATCTAAACTTTGATTCCAGTCATTGGTGAATTTAGGATCCTCTCCAAATGTTGATTTTTTTTTAAATTCTTAAATCTCTTGGGATTATATCCCCATCTAGATATCTTTGGAGGGTCACCTGATCCCACCAGTGCCTAGTTTCAGCAGTGCACAGGTTATGTTTCAAATCAGAGTGGGGAAAAATTTCAAATAAAAAGTTTTTTGAACTGTAGATCTAAGATTGTGATTTACATTGTGCAGTGTGGTTGTGGCAGACAATATGTGGGGAGCACAACCAGGATGCTCCATACTAGATTTATGGAGCACTGGAGAAATATAAACAAAAATGTGCGAACACACCCTCTGTCCAACCACATTGCACAGTGTGATCTTTATACACCTGGTAATATTAGAGTATTAGGTATTGAGCAAATTAAAAGTACTGTACGTGGGGGAGATAGATTTAACACCTTGTGTCGTAAAGAAGCCTATTGGATATTTAGATTGGCTACCTTAGTCCCTGATGGCCTAAATGATACGGTTGAATTGAACCATATCAGCTAGACCATGGGGACATGATTATATATAGTATCTGACTAATGGGGGGTTAGAGACTCTTAGATAAATAGTGGGGTTTTCTTGGAAGTAGGATGGGGGTAGATAAAAGAACATTTAGTATACCATACACATTTATGTGTGTGGTTATCCTATATGTATGTAGTGGTTCTAGTGTGATACGATAGATAAGGATCTGTATGGATAGGGAAATATCCCTGATAAATAAAAGTTAATAGGTTCTATTCTGGATGTGCTAAATAGATGTACATATTATGATATAAGGGTCTATAGTAGCGAATAAAATATAATATGAAAATATAGATGATAATTATGTTGCTATGAGTGCCCTAAAGATATGTATTTAATATTATGATAACCATCGATAAAATGTATACATCGAGATACCCTAAGGAGTTAATAAAGAGTACTATATTGGTATATGCTGTGCGTTCTTATAAAAAAGTAATTCTATTTTATTTATAAGTTTAGGAATATATGTTCTTAGCTAGAGAATTTATTTGATTTGATTTTATTACTCTGCTCTGGCTCCTATTCCGGCATTTTAATTGTGTATATACGTCATCTGATATGATGTTTATGAATATCACAACACGTTAGAAGTAAAGCCCCATTGTAAGAACTATGGGTTGAAATAAACGTGGATATATGAATAAATTCTATCAGCAGCTGATGAATGTCTGTATAACAACGGGATTTGGAGCGCAATTAAGCGCATAGTGACAGCTCTGTTAAATGATCAACAGCCGGTACACGGCAAATGAGGCTTGGAGCGCAATTAGGCGCATAGTGATAGCTCTGCTGATGGTTAATAGCCGATGTATGGCAGGCGAGGCTTGGAGCGCAGTGAGTGCGCGCAGACGCACTAGAGAGATGCCGGAGATAAAAACGAGCAGGGCGGCAGAGTTCAAAATATCTGACTGAAGAAGCCGTCAAGCATTATAGGCGAAGAAACGCGTCTCATTGGTTTTTACTTACCTATAATCAGCATACCACAAGTCTACCTCAATACGCTGGGAAGAATCTTAAGGATCTCCAGATAAGGCTCCCATAAAGGTATTTGAGCACCAGAGCCTGGAGTGAATAAAGAATTTTAACCCAGGAGGAAAGGTGGTAATTATTTTCATATAACATGGCCATGTTTTAAAATATCAGCTGAGGTGCATGAACTTTTATCATCACTTTAAGTAAAGCAATTTTATATATCTTTGCACGTCAATTTATAAGCAATCAATTGGCTGCTGCCATACACTAAATCAGTTTTAAATACCAGCTGAGCTGCATGAACTTTTATTATTGCCTTGAGGAAAGCACGTATCTGTCTCTGTATACTAATTTATGAACAATTAATCCACAGCTGATGTGTATCAAATTAGTGATATTTTCCAAGTGAAAAGGAGCAGATATTAAGATCATATACTAATTCATCTGGAAGTCCAGAGTGTTGTGGTCTATAGCAGTGTGGATTTGTGAACCTCCAGTATACATCCTGAATATAAAAAACTGTGTAATAGCCATTCTCCAACACAGCAACAAACTATGAAAGTTTCCGGCTCAGGCTGAATGAGTAATCTTGTATCAATCTTGAGGCTGGAGACCTTATAGTATTGGAAGGAAACAGTGTGTTTCATCTGTATCTAATTGTGTATCTTAGTGGTGTATTAAAGAACTCATTATACAGAGCAGAGCTATTGTATTGTACTATTGATGTATTATTGTTTTTTATTTGCCAGATTTTTAGTAAATTATATATAAATAAAATCTTTAATGTGGAATTAGATTTATAGGTAAGAAAAGGGGCTATTTATAATAGCTAAGAAAAATAAAAATAAAAGTATTTTAATAAGAAATCTACTAGCGCTGTCTGTTTCTTTTTCTTTTCTTTATGTATATTAAGTTCTTAACATGGTTTTTACTGTTTTTATTGAGGAAACATATGAGGAGCCTCAACAAAATGGATGTTGTAATTTAATATAATGCAGTCTCACTAAAAATGGCTGCCGCTAAAAATAAGGACTTCTCGGGTGAATGTTTGATGGCCGCAGTTAAAGGATTAACTACTGATCCGGAAGTTTTAGATGACCGGACAAAGGAGACAATATTAATCCCAGGTGGGAACCTTGAATAAAGATGTCCTGTTTTCCGTTTATGGAGGAACTTTAAGTCCCATGAACGGGATCTCCATAATGACAACTTCCGGTCACAAAATGGAATGCAGATGACCACTTCCGTCTTCCGGTCACGAAGTGGAATGCAAATGATCACTTCCGGCTTAATATAACGGAGACACGACAACTACTTACGCCTGAACTAAAATAAGAAATGGATTGTTTGTTTTTTCTAGGATTTGGTTATGGGGAATATAGGTTTTAGTGATTTAGAAAATCTATGTCTGGAATTAAGCCATACCCTATTAGTGGGAGAGGGGAGTATAATGGTTTCATATGTAGTTTAAGGAAGACATGTCATTATGTATACACTATGATGTTTTTTCTTTTTCATGGTAATTAAGTACAACACGAGCACCTAAGGACCCTTTGATAGCTTTTTTCATTTGAAGTGTGGGGTGACACTATTTTCCATAGGAATCACGGGCTGCCATGGTTGGCGCACTTGTTTCTATCCATTCTTTCTTTCCAATATTTTCTACTCAATAAACACTGCCTACATGAGAAGACCCCATTGCAGCCCAGATCTTCCTCTTGTTTCAACTTAGTGTAGATGTGCTGATGTGTATCAGCCCCATTTGCAAATGTTCTGTTCTAGTACAAAAATGCCTAAGATATGCTCTTTCAACATGTGTACTGTAGGTTTAACTCAGCATCAGCCCCATAGTCTTCCTAATGCCTCACTGGATTTCCTCCAGGTGCTCTGGCATCACCAAACAGTCTAAAACTTATTGGTACTGAAGGTTATTTCCAACAGGAGCTAATGTGTTTGCCCATAGCAGGAAAATGAGATTGCAAACTCCCCGGACACAAAATGGCTGATGAGATAAAAAAAAAAGTTCTCTTATAGCACAACACTATGTGCCCGATTCATGGTTGTATGGAATTGCACAGCCACTTTTTTGCGGCTGTGCAATTCTGCCTAAAATTCTAATGCAGCCAGAGGTGCATTGCATGCATGGTCGCATACAGAAAATAGGCATGCCACATATTATTTTAACCAGTGTGAGTCTGCTTGTGCATCTTATTCACATAGTGATGCAAATAAGATGGATTTTTGGCAAAAAGAGATGCTAACAGAGTTGCACGGGACCTATCAGCTCACTCATGCCAGGCATCTCCCGCTGCATGGCATATTGAGGCAAGATGTATGAGCACACATCTGTAGCTAAATATTAATGCCTCTACAGTTGCAAATACAGATGTGATAAAGTTGCATATGCACCTATAGTTGAGTATTCTCAGGGGTTGGGTATGTGTGACCGCCACTTGGGATCCCGGCGGTCAGCATACTGACTGCGGGATCCGGCAGCGCAATGCCTGTGGTAGGGGTGAGCTTAACAAGCCCCTTGTGGGCTCGCTGTATTTGCCATGCTGCGGGCTCAGTGGCAAGCTGCACTCGCCACAGGTTCTATTCTCACTCTATGGGTGTCGTGGACACCCATGAGTGGGAATAGTCCCTGCTAGTTGGTATGCTGACTGTCAGGATTTAAAAGGATGCAGGATTTAGCCGTTGGTAATGTGACTGGCAGTTTCCTGACTGCCGGTCACATAACTACATCCCATTCTCAGCTCTGGAGCATGTGTCGTACAAAAACACACAAGATATATAAATAAAACTGACTTGGGTTCAACTCTGCAACAGTCTCTCAATGTTCAATAGTGACTGGCTAGAAATACACATATCTGCCCCACCTGCAGTGCGCATGGGGCTAATGCAGACCCGTTTGCTCGCTAGGGTTTTTTTTTGCCCTGTGTTCACATAGTCGCCGCCCATAGGGGAGTGTATTTTCGCTTGCAAGTGTGCAAACGCATGTATAGCAGAGCTGTACAAAAATATTTGTGCAGTCTCTGAGCATCCCAGGACTTACTCAGCCACTGCGATCACATCTGCGTGTCCGGGACCAGAATTGACGTCAGGAACCCTCCCTGCAAACGCTTGGACACGTCTGCGTTTGTCCAAACACTCCAAGAAAATGGTCAGTTGCCATCCACAAATGGCTTCTTCCTGTCAATCTCCTTGCGAACACCCGTACGAATAGATCCATTGCACAAACCCATCGCTAAGCGGTGATCCACTTTGTACCCGTGCAACGCACCTGCGCATTGCGGTGCATACGCATGCATAGTTTAGACCTGATCACCCACTGTACGAAAACACAGCCTAGCGATCAGGTCTGAATTAGCCCCATAGTTTTGCCCAACTGCTAACAAATTTGCTGCTACGATCAGGTCTGAATTACCCCCATTGTGACAAATATTGATAACCACTGATTCCCAGTGGATTTTGGAATATTTTTTGAGAATCACAGTTGGTCTATCTAAAACCCTTATTTTTATCAATGGTGTCACGCAGGTTGTCTTCTTTTTATGGTATATCTAATAAAAGTTAAGTATTAATTGAATTCTTCATGAGCGTTACATCATGTCAAGATAGAGTGCCCCCAGCCAAGAGTATTGTCTTCTTTCTCTACTATGCTTTGATGTTTATTTCTGACTCAGGGGAGCACCGTCGACCTTTTATATAATTGAAATTTAATGTATGGTAATAATTGAATTTAATATATGGTAGGTATTTTTTTTCTCAATCCCTGTTTGTATATTTCCTGTGTCTTCAATATCCTTACACACAGGAAACCTAAGGAAATTCCTGTGTGGACCCCTCACCCTGTCTTTGTACGTTATTAGGGTTCAACGCAGTCTGCACATGGGCCTCCTCCTCTCTAGAAAAGCCCCTGGCTTGCCCTGAGGATGGATTTCAGGAAACACTGTAATGTATAGCTAGCATTTTTACACCACTAATGAAGACATGATTATAAATGTACAGTATTAGCCATTATTTAATGGAATTCCATACCCAAGGAAAAACAATGCTCCTGTCATTTTTGTATTGTGTGTGATATTCAATTAAGACAGGAAAAAAACAAAAAAATATGTTGTTCATTGAAATATAAAACATTTGTTCTATATATTATACACATGTTAAAACATTAATATGACTTTAATTGGTACGATCATCATGGTGATGAATTTTTCCCCATTTATTAAGCTTTTATTTTCAAAGTACACTCCTCAAAGGCACTTCGATCACAAAACAAAAATACATAGCCAGAAATGAACATGGCAATCGTAATACATGACATTTTGTTCCATTGCCTGTTTAGTTCTTGCTTAATCCATTAAATGCTGATCCATACAGAAAACATCTCAACCATTAAGGCGCTGTCATGTAATTAGACAAAACAATATTAAGTCATTGAGCTTCTGAAACAATCTTATATGACAGCGTGAAGAAACATACCTTTACGTTTCATAGCAATGAATAATAATTTCAACAGTGCCATTACTTATTTCTGTAACAAACACAGAATTTAATTTAAAGTTGCTTCCATATTTTCATTATTTATAACAGAAATGAACACTTGAGATTAACAAAGCAAAAAAAAGAATAATTACGTTTCAACTGAAATGTTTCATTATGAGAATTGCCTCTCAATGAGTAGACTTTTAAAATTTCCCACAAACATTTATTTTTTTTACATGTCCATATATTTCTTTTTATTATATTTTATGTAGGAAAATAGATTAGTGTTTTGAAAAGAAAAATTGGCAGTGAAATTAACTTCAAGCTACTTTAGACTTAGTGAAATGCACCTTCCTTTACAAGTACTATAGATCTTAAAGCTCATTATGACATCAGCTAAAAATGTAATTAAATATAAAGTAGATAAATGACTGATTCATACAGCATGTAATATATTTTGACCTTTCTAATTTGCTTCTGACTGTAAATTCTAAAACTTTAAAATTTGTCCTAAAATTCCCTAACTTTTATCATCTGTCCTAGGAGTGTTCAAGGGCATTCTTTGCAAACTAAATATGGGTACCAAATAGGTAACCTATATTCTTGTAACATATTCCAAATAATATAATTGTAGTTCTGTACTGATAAACACAATTTACATAACAGTGCATAACCCAAATGTTGCAGTAAGCAAGACAGTAGCAAATTTACACAATACATTTTCAAAATTATTTTGAACAGTTTTCATACAAAATGATTTAAACTCTTTCAGCTGCTGGCCGTATCTTCACTAAAGTACACACAGATACTTTCTTATATAAGCTATATACTGGATTTATGTAGCAAAACATGAATATCAAATGTACATTATTATTTTTTCTTTTTTTTTAAAGAAATATGTGTATTAGCCAGCATAGATGTGCAGTCCTTTATATTCTTTTACATTATATACAGGATCTTAGTATTTATATAAAACAGTCAACTTTAACTTTAAACATCATTCAAACTATTTATATACAGACCGTATGCCTATATTTGAAAATGGAAAACATTTTCTCAATGTATTTTTAAATTGGCAGCACCAGAATTGCATAATCCTAGATGCTAAGTAAAATTAAAAAGGAAATGACACTATGAAAACATCTGACTATTGTTTGCTCATTTTATCAATATTGTAGTCCTGTAGTACCAATAAACAGAATATCCATCAATACATATGCCTTACTTTCACAGGTCTTCATTAACCTGCACTGAACACTATGCAAAAAAATAATAATTATGCTCCTCCCCTCCTTGCCAAAGCTAAGGGTGACTTGTGCTAGCACACCCTGCCCCTGGGCTGGTTATGTCACGATTTCACACATGCACCGGGGTAGAGATGGGTGCCACGTGCATCCTAAGTACATGCCATTTGCCTATGTAGTGGTGCTTCCCCAGGCATCACATATACTGTTCCAGGGTGCCATTGACACAGCGATTGGACATGTTCTTGCACATTGGGCAGCGGCACGGCCGCACTGCCCTTAAATAAACAAAATCAAATAGTCAATTCATCAGAAAGAATGCAGTACATATTATGAAATGGATTTGTTTTGTTTTATTTTATTTCACACATAAAAGTAAATTTTCTTATGAGAAATCAATCAACTTGCCTAGGTTAGTGGTGAGAGTTTTGATAAGTATGAGATCTACAGGTTACTTGTCCAGACACATTTCAGTTCATATACAAACTTGCAAACTAATTATTTGTTAGTATGATTTCTCCCCCTTTATAGACATGTAGTGCCCTGGAAATAAACTGGTAAATGGGCTTATGCTGAACATTGCTGCCATCAGCAGCTGGCAATGTCTCAGGTAGCTGATGTTTAGCATGTAATAGTTCAGTTTGGAGAAGATAACATAGTGATGTGGTTCTAACATGAAAGGGTCAGTCATTAATACAAAACTCACTCTAAGGACACTATTATCAGGGCTGCACAGGGACATAGGTCACCTCTTCCATTTAGAATTAAATGAAAAGAGATATTATCTGCAACTATACAAAAATGTCATTTACAGTTAGGGGAAAATATAGAAATGTGTTCCCAAGAGAACTTGCACAGACAAACTCATTACCCTGTTCATGGAGTGGCTTTCAACACCAATTTACAAGAATGCATTTCAGTATGTACAATAGTAAAATGATGACCCAAAAAATACATTTAATTCAGAACAAAAGTATACAGTATTTGATTTCTTATTTCAAATCAGCAATGAATTGAATGCAATATTTTACTTTCTTTTAAATCCTCAGTGAAACTATCTTTTTGTTTACAATTATAATAGTCACTACAGTAAAACCATTAACTTAGACAAGTTGACTGAAATGCCACAGGATGAATTGACCATTCTCACTCCCAAATGGAAAATTACCTATAGCACACATAGGACTGCTGACATATAGAAATAAAAAAAAATCAGGACACCAACAGTATATGACTTTATGTTGGAAAATTCACAACATTCTTAATTTTAGTTCCACATTAAAATAAAACAGTTCTAGAAATGTAATTCTAGATGGAAAATAGATCTGTTCTGGTTTAATGGGGATAAATGGGAGTATAATGCAATCTGCACCTAACTGATAACAGTAAATAGTAGTATGTTCTATGTGACAGTCACTACTATTACAACATAATGAAGATAACAAACATTACTGTACACTAAATATGTGAGGGGTTATATATTGTCTGTCACTGATAATTTGATCGTACTAAATGATTAATATGAGTAAAGGCATTACTTTATATAATATACTAGTGGAGACATGGAGCCAATTTGCACAACATGGATCCATTTTAATAGTCAATAAAGCTATAGTATATACAATAAACAGCTGTAAAAATATAAAACAAAGTGCCAAAAAAAATCAATATTTTAGGCAATGGTACAAAATGATCTTTGTGGGAATGTTAAGATGTGGGTTTCTCCTATGCATTCTTGGTGTGTCTTCTGTTTCTTACAATCCTCATGAGCATGGAATCAATGATTCTTATGTGTAGCTCATGAAAAAATGTTATACAACAAAAAGGAGCATTACGATTTAGGAATATATATACTAAAGTTTGTTTTTCATTGATTTTAAATCAATTAAATATTTCTATATCAATATTGTGTTTCTGGGGGCTAAAACACACATGTACTAATATTTTAAAATTAATATAAAAAACATTTGTTAGTACATGTGTGTGTACATGCCCCTGAAACTCCTTATACATTTTTATTGATTCAAAATGATGAAAAACTACCTTTAGGAAATATTCCCCCTAGCCCAGTGGTTTCTAAACTGGGTGCCATGGTTTCCTGGGGTGCCATGGGACACTTACAGGGGTGCCCTTGATTGGTGGTCCAGGACCAATTCAAATGACTTATTGTCAATATAACAGATAAAATCAGTGCTTGTGGCTTCAAATCATAAAACATGATGACAAACAGAAATTAATCTTTTCCCTCACCCCATAACCAAACCTAAGGATGACATTTAAACTCAATGTATTTTATTTTATATATTTTTGTCTGAATTTCTCAATAAGAAACTTATGGCCTACAGGTGCCATAAAAAAAATGTTGATACTCTAGAGTGCAGTGATTCAAACAAGTTTGGGAATCACTGCCCTAGCCATTTAAATTTACCATGGTAAGAAAAGTAAGAAATTGTGTGACAGGTTAAGAGGATACTATTCTGGCACAAAAATATCCTTTTCTAGATAATCTCTTTCACAGTGGCAACTTGTAGAAAGAAACAGTTGGGGAAAATAATTGTATTGGTTATAACATATATTATTTCCCTTTTCTTGGAGCGTGCATGATAAGCTGAATGTCTTATTACAGGAGATGCAGCAGGTTACCTGCTTTTGCCTTGGGGTGATATGTATGCAGTCAGGCTTAGATAGGAATATAATGACCAAGGATTGCCTGAGCAGGAGAAAGAGTACCACATGCTCGAAGGGCACTGTGGGGACTTCTGAGTCACTTGATCTACTGTGCACCAATAAGAAAAACTTTATGTGTGGGATGTAATGTTGCCTGAGTTTGGCGGCCGTGCAGGATGCCAGCCAAGCTTGGACGTTTTTTTAAAGGGGCAATCACTTACAAGACAAAACCAGGCCTTGTAAGTGATTGCCCCTTTAAAATAATGTCCACGTTCGGCCATCATCCCACATGGCCGCCGATCCCGGGTGCATTACATCCCACCTTATATTTTATTTCAAGTCTCCTAATTTTATAGGCTGTATTGTTTCAAAACAAGTATTACAATTTTCAATATGTGGAATTTTGTTCTAAAGATCAACTTACAAATGAAAAGACATACTAAGGATGGGCTTCACAATACCACAAGCAAGTAAAAATCTTTTGTTATTTATTTTCCAAATAAAACAATAAAAATAAAAATAATCAAAATGAAATATACTATGCTTCGTCCACAGTAATTTAACTCTGCCTCACAATGATTTAATGGCATATGTGAAAATGTACACAACAACCACAACAAACTTTTTATAGTGAAAAATATCAATCAGCGAATTACCATCTGGCACATTTTTATAGTGTACATTATTTTTACTCAAGGTTTTTATAGAAATGTTTCAGATGAATGAATTGAAAGTTGTCAGTAGTTAAACAAACTTGATAGGCTAGTCTCTACTGGGCAAACTTAACTTTTGCAAATAAAATCATAGGAAACCAAAAAAAAGTTTTATTTTAAATACTGAGCATTATCAAGTGTTCTGAATATAACATCAATGTTAAAGATTAGAAGGTACAGAACTATTTTTATTTTGTTATCAATAAGAATAATAATAATAATAATAATACTGAATTACACAACCCCATAATTTTATAGATCCTTCAATTATCTTCAGCAAATGTATATTTGGCTTTGAAAATATGCAATTAATGTTGTAACCCTTATTTTCCTCTTATAGTAATTTTTTTTTTTTTTGTTATATACAACCGGAATGGAAGCAATTTATTTAAAAGCCATTGTTTCCTTTTCGAAAATACCAAAAAATATTTTTTTTCCATGTTAAATGTTTTATTTTTCTCTTTTTATCTTAGAAAATGTCACATCTTGATGCAGTTGATGTCAAGTGTGCTTAAGTCATATGAATCAAGAGACTAACAACAGTGGCCTCAGAAACTGGTGTGTTGCCTGTACAACGATTTCAGTCACATTAGACAGATCTTCCAATTCTAGCTGTGCACGTCAGTTAAGCTTCATCTTGAATAAGTGTAGAAAATTGAGTTGTGTTTCTGCTTTATATTTTTGTTTCCCTTTTATTTTCAACCAAGCATCCATTTTATTATTCAAGATGAAATCCATAGGGATGATAGAATTCTTGTTCAGAAAAAAAAAGTCTTCAAGATATCGGATGCCTCTTTTACCACGTTGACAATAAACGCACAAGAAAGACCATTGTGTAAGGCACTCAAAAGGTTCTTATCAATCACGAGAGATCAGTCACACTGACATTCATTCTCATGCCAGGACTCACTGCATGCACTGCTTTTGGAAATTCTGGTGTCAGAACACGTCCATTTTCCCCAGCACTTCCTGTAATTGACAGCCTTGCCTTGTTCCTCATGACATTACTGAAGGATATCTTAAACATAAAGAGAAAAATAAGGAAAATGCATGAAACAAAGAGTTCAAGAACAAATATAAAAGTTGGTTGTGTCGAACGTAAAAACAAAAAAGTTGATGATGACAGTGTCTTCAATCACATTGACAATGTTTGGAAGTGCACTACAGAAATGTTTTGTTATTAGTTGTCATAACATTCAAATGTGTTTCAGTATATATGTTAGTGATTCACATATCACAAAGTAAACACACTGGGGTAGATTTACTAAGATTATTTAGCTGAAGGTAAATTAGTTGCCATACATCCTTTCCAGTTTGGTGAATTCATACTGAGCTCTGAGAGTATAACTAAAATAACTGGAATTGTGAGGATGTGTTTGTATGTGCCATTGACTCAGGTTATAAAAGATAAAGGACTATTGTTGACGGAAACATTGCACTTGTAACATTTCCATGAACAATATTATAAAAACTTTGAAAAAGACCCTCTACAGGTCAAAACACGTTGGCATTGCGTGTGACAAGA